>NC_133662.1:23811988-24153662 GCF_037893015.1 Macrotis lagotis | reverse complement strand
AGATATGAAGTGGTAGCTCAGAGATTCTTTAATTTGCATTTCTCTAATAAGTAATGAGTTAGAGTAATTTTTCATATGATTATAGATAGCTTTGATTTCCTCATCTGGAAATTGCCTTCGCATATTCTTTGACCATTTGTCAATTGGGAAATGGGTTTTTCCTTTTATAAATTCGATTCAGGTGGCCAGGTGGCACAGTGGATAGAGTACCGGCCCTGGAGTCAGGAGTACCTGAGTTCAAATCCGGCCTCAGACACTTAATAATTACCTAGCCGTGTGGCCTTGGGCAAGCCACTTGACCCCATTGCCTTGCAAAGAAAAAAAATCTAAAAAAAAATAAATTTGATTCAGTTCTCAATATATTTTAGAAAATAAGTTCTTTCGTCTGCAAAGAGTGAGAGTTTTGTTTCTTCCTTCCCAGTTCTAATTCCTTCAATTTCTTTTTTTCCCCTCTTATTGCTGAAGCTAACATTTCTTTTCTTTTCTTTTTTTTAGATTTTTTTGCAAGGCAAATGGGGTTAAGTGGCCCAAGGCCACACGGCTAGGTAATTATTAACTGTCTGAGGCCGGAGCAGTACTCCTGACTCCAGGGTCAGTGTTCAATCCACTGGGGCCACCTAGCTGCCTCAGAAGCTAACATTTCTAATACAGTAAAATAGTGGAGGTGATAAAGAGGCATCCTTGTTTCACCCCTGATCTTATTGGGAATACTTCTAGCTTATTATCCCCTTTTCATATAATACTTGTTGATGGTTTCAGATAGAATCTGCTTTTTCATTTTAAGAAATAATCCATTTATTCCTACACTCTCTAGTGTTTATAGTATGATTGGATGCTGAATTTTGTCACAGGCTTTTTCAGCATCTATAGAAATAATCATGTTTTCTGTTAGGTTTGTTATTGATATAGTCAATTATGTTGACAGTTTTCCTAATATTGAACCAATCCTGCATTCCTGGAATAAATCCTGCTTGGTCATTGTATATTATCTCAATGATAACTTGCTATAATCGCTTTGCTAATATTTTATTTAAGATTTTTGCATCCATATTCATTAGGGAAATTGCTCAATAATTTTCTTCTCTGATTTGACTGTTCTTGGTTTAGATATCAGCACCATATTAGTATCATAGAAAGAATTAGTTTCATTTTCATGTACTTTTCCCAAATAATTTATATAGAATTAGAAGCAATTGTTCCTTGAATGTTTGATAGATTTCACTTATGAATCTTTCTGGCGCAGGAAATTTTTTTTTAAGGGAGTTTATTGATGGTTTATTGAATTTCTTTTTCTGAGATAAGGTTATTCAGTTATTTAATTTCCTCTTCATTTAACTTGAGCAATTTATTTTTTGTAAATATTCATCCATTTCACTTAGATTGTGAAATTTGTTGGCATATAGTTTGGCAAGATAGTTCCAAATTATTACTTTAATTTCTTTCTCAATGATGGTGAGTTCTCCATTTTCATTTTTGATACTACTAATTTGGTTTTCTTCTTTTTTTTAATCAAATTAACCAAATGTTTATCTTATTGGTTCTTTCTTGGTTTTTATTTAGTAGTTCAATAGTTTTCTTGCTTTCAAATGTATCTCTCTGCCTCATATGCATATTGTAGGAGTCTGGTTTTTATTACGCTGCTATCACTTATGTTTTATGGGAGAATTCATCTCATTCATATTCAAAGTTATAATTGCTAATTTGTTATTGCCCTCCATGCTACCTACCCTCCATTTGTATTTCCACCTTTTTTTAACCTTTACCCTTATTCCCCAGTATTTTGCTTTTGAGTACCACTTCCTTCAATGTGTTTGTCCCCTTCTATCGATCCCCCTCTCATTTCTTTCCCTTTTCCCTTTTGCCCCTTCTTCTTTCCCTTTCTTCTGTCAGTTCCTCTTTTCCTCCCATTCCCGTTTCTTTTCTTAAAACATGAAAAATAAGATAAATTTTTGAACTTAGCTGAGTGTGTGTTAATCTCTCTTTGATCCAAATCTGATGAGAGGAAGATTCAGGTGGTTCTCCTCTCCTCCCTTCTTCCCCTCTATTGCAGTAGGTCCTTTGCATTTCTTCATGTGATGTAATTTACCCCCAGTTATTTCCCCCCTTACTCTGTCTCTCCTGTTTAAGTAGATATTATTTTTAAATCATTCCTTCAGAGTCATGTACAAGTCATGATTATCTATTACTTCTGGCTAAGTATATTTCCTCTAATAGAGTTACAATTCTCAAGAGTTATGAGATCTTCCTCTCAGGTGGGGATAAAGCCAGTTTCATCTTATTGGAAAACAGTTTTCAAATTTTCTGTTTAGCTCTGGTCTTTTAATCAGAAAAAAAGGGAAGTCTCCTATTTCATTAAATAGCCATCTTTTCCCCTGTAAGAGTAGGCTCAGTTTTGCAGGATAGTGAATTCTTGACAGCATTCCAAGATACCCTTGCTTTCTGGAATATCACATTTCCTGTCCTTTGATCCTTTGATGTTGATGCAGCCAGATCCTGTGTAATCCTTGCTGTGACTCCTCTGTATTTGAATCATTTCTTTCTGGCTGCTTGTAGAGTTGTCTTCATTATCTGAGAGGTTTGCAGTTTGGCCACAATATTCCTTGGTGCCTTATTTTGGTATCCCTTTCAGGAGCACATTGATGTATTTTTTCATTGACGATTTTGCCCTCTGCTTCCACGATATCAGGGTAGTACTCCACTATATCCTGAATTGTGGAGTCCAGGCTTTTTTTTTTAATCTAATTCAAGGTTTTCAGGAAGCCCTATGATTCTTAAATTATCTCTCCTGCATCTGTTTTCCAGGTCTATTGTTTTGCTGATGAAGTATTTTACATTTTCTTCTATTTTAATCATTTTTTAAAAATTTTGTATGATAGATTCTTGGTGTCTCATGAAATCATTAGTTTCTACTTATTCCAATCTTTTTTTTTTCAGAGAAGAGTTTTCTTCATTTACCTTTTGCACCTCCTTTTCCAATTGGTCATTTCTATTTTCCATCTGTCCAATTGTGTTTTTGAGAGAATTATTTTCTTTTTGCACTTCTCCACTTGTATTTTCAAAGGATTTGTTTTCTTGTTGTAAAATGTTAATTTACTCTTGCATAATATTAATTTTCTCTTGCTTTTCTTTTTACAATTTTTCCATTTGATTTTTAATCTTCTTTCCGATATCTTCTGTGAAGTCTTTTTGGACTGAAAAACAATTCATATTCTCCTCTGAAGTTCCAGTCCTCTCTGAGCTAGGATCCCTGTCTTCAAGGTAACATTCTATGGACTCTTCTTTGCACTTGCCTTTCTTCATTTTGGACCTTTTCCCTAGGGTCTTGTGTTCGGCTAGTGGCTGATTCATACACCTTCATTGTTAAGATCCCTAGAGGTCTTGTTCTTATTAAACTCCAGGTGGTTTCTCAGTGGAGTGTCCTCTACAGGATGCAAGGGTGGGGGTAGGGGGGACTCAGTTGGAAATATGGTGACCACTAAAAACATGGGAGCTTGTGGCCTAGGTCTTCCACATTACCCTAGCTGACCTGGTCAGATGTCTCGCCTGCCTGCTGGAGCTTTCCCACCTGTCATGTACACAGCAAACGCTCCTTTGCTCTTCTCAGGTCTGTCCCCAGCCTCAACCCATAGCCCCTGAACTGGGCTCTGCTTTCTGCCCCCTACATACCCATGTTCCCCTGTTACAGACCTGCTGCAGGATGTTCTCCTCAGTTCTTCTTTGGGTTCTGTCGATCCAAAATCTGTTACTAGGCTTGATTCACGTTAGTTCTGAGAAAAATTCAGGAGAGCTTTAAACAATGCCTGGCTTCTCTGCATTATTTTGACTGGTCATAGGCTCCTTTTTTAATCATGCCTTTCAGGTAGAACAATAATTTTTAAATTATCTTTCCTGAACTTATTTTTCAAGTCAGTTGTTTTTTCCAATGAGATATTACACATTTTCTCCTAATTTTTCGTTATTTTCGTTTTGTTTTAATGTTTCTTGATTTCTCACAGTCATCAGCTTCTCCTTGTTCTATATTTTAAGGAATTTTTTTCTTCAGTGAATTTTTGTAACTCCTTTTCCATTTGGCTAATTCTTTTTTTAAAAGGTATTCTTTCCCTCATTGGCTTTTTTGTACCTCTTTTTCCATTTGGCTCTCTGGTTTTTAATATGTTATTTTCTTCAGTATCTTTTTAGGTCTTTATTAAGCCTCTGATTAAGTTTTCATGATTGTCCTGCATCACTCTCATTTCTCTTCTCAGTTTTTTCTCTACCTCCTTTACTTGATTTTCAGAATCCTTTTTGAGCTCTTCCTTCATCTGACAACCAATTCATGTTTTGTTTGGAGGCTTTGGATATAAATTTTTTTTTTCTGATTGCACATTTTGATCTTACTTATCCCCAGAGTAACATGTCTGTGATCAGATTTTTTTCCTTCTGTTGTTTGTTCATTTCCCCAATCTCTGACTTGATTTTAATTTTTTGTTAAGGTGAAACTCTTCTTCCGTGATAGAGGGTGCCCTTTACCAAGTTTTGGGTTTTTTTCCCAGATATTTTTTGATATATTTCTAGGAATCTGCAAGTTTTCAGTTCTTCCAAGAACTTATGATTGGGTTGTTCTTTGGTCTATTGGTGACCACAGACATATTTTTCTGCCCTGGAATTGTGAGGAAGGGTCCTGCTCTGCTTCAGCAATAATTTCTGTTATGCTTCTGCTCCTTTTTCTGGGACAGGGACCCAAGACTGTGATCTAGATCTGAATATAGACAGCAACAGAGTCTACCTCTGTAATTTCCTTCTGTGGACTAATTCTAGAAGCAGCTGTGTCTGCTGATTCAGTGGTTCCTGAGGCCTGATCCTGGTCTGCTGGAGTCTGGCTGTGCTGCTGAGGCCTAGGCTGTCTCATCCCACTTTGATAGGCTTTTTCTGCTGACCTTCCAAATTGTCCTTGGCAATTTCTGAACTGAGGGTTCTGAAAAGCACCATTGCTGCCACTAACCCAGTTACAATCAGTTCCTGGATTACTGGGGCTGATTAGCTCTGGCATGGTTCTCACTGTTCTGTACTCTTCTAAATTGTCTTGGACTGGAAGATTGTTCCTCTCTGTTTTTTGAGTGTTCTGCCACTGTAGAACTTGTTTAGAGGTATTTAAAGGTATTTGGATAATTTTGGGTGAGAACTTGGGAGGGTCTCCACCCCAGTCCAACTGTCTATTGTATTTATTAATTTATCTAGTTTTGAAAAGCGTTTTATTTTATTTTATTTTGGTTTTTGTAAGACAATGGGTTAAGTGGCTTGCTCACGGTCACACAGCTAGGTAATTATTAAGTGTCTGAGGCCAGATCTGAACTTATGTCCTCCTGAATCCAGGGTTGGTGCTCTATTCAGTGCATCACTTAGCACCTGAAAAGTGTTATTTGTTTGTTTTTCCAGCTACATGCAAATGATTTTCAGCAATCATTTTTTTTGCTAGGTTTGAATTTTATATTTTTCTTCCTCTCCTCCCTTCCCTCCCCCTGCCCCTGACAGAAAGTAATCTAATATAGGCTATATCTGTATAGCCCCTACTTAACACAGATCCATATTACTCATGTTGTAAAATAGTCCTTTTATTATTGTGCTGCTGAAATCAATAAGTCCATTATAGTTGATCATCATCCATTGTTGCTGTTAGTATATATATAATGTTCTCATTCTGTTCACTTCACTCAGGGTCAAGTTCATGCAAGTTTTTCCAAGCTTTTCTGAAGTCTCATCCCTCATGAATACTTACTGAACAATAATGTTCTATCACATTCATATAATACAATTTATACACCCATTCCCCCATTGATGGGTATTCCCTCAATTGCCAGTTTTTTCCCACTACAAAAAGAATTCCTATAAATATTTTTGTACATATGTGTGTTTTTTACCCTTTGTAGTGATTTATTTAGGATACAGACTTGTAGTATTTGAATCAAAAGGTATGCACAGTTGGGCATAGTTCCAAATTGCTCTCCAGAAAGACTGGATCACTTCACAATTCCATCAACAGTGCATGAGTGTCCTAATTTTCCCACATGCCTTCCAACCTTGATCATTTTCCTTTTTAGTCATCATTATATTTATTTTTAAATCATTTTTCCCAATTACACATAAAAGCAATTTTTAACAAATTTTAAAATGTTTTGATTTCAAAATTCTTTCCTTCCCTTGCTCCTCTACCCTCTGCTTGAGACAGTAAGGAATCTGGTTTGGTTATATTTGTATAATCATATAAACACATTGTTAGTTATTTTGTGGAAGAAAATTTAAACCAAAAAATGAAAGAGGAAAAGAAAGTGAAAATAATATGCTTTGATTTGTATTCAGTACCCCATTAGCTTTTTATTTGGAGAGCATTTTTGGAGCATTTTTCATCATGAATCCTTTGGGATTGTCTTGGATAAATGTATTGAGAATAACTAAGTCATTTACAATTCTTCATCATCTGCTATTGTTATTACACAATATTGTCCTGGTTCTGCTTACTTTACTCTGTATCATTTCATTTCTTTCTACATTTTTCTGAAATAATTTCACAATAATATTTTATTACAATCATGTATAACTTGTTCAGCTATTCCCTAATTGATGTACATCCCCTCAATTTCCAATTTTTTGTCACCATAAAAAGTATTGCTAACAGTAGTTTTGAACAAATAGATTTCCCCAACCCCTTAAAAGTTTCTTTGCTATAAAGGCCTAGTAGTAGTAGTTATAGTAGTATTGCTGGATCAAAGGGTATACTTAGTTTTGTAGCCTTTGGGCATAGTTCCAAATTGTTCTTCAGAATGATTTGGATCAGTTCACAGCTGCACTAACAGTGAATTAGTGTCTCAGTTTTCCCACATTCCCCTCTAATAATGGTCATTTTTCCTTTTTGTTATATTAACCAATCAGATAGGTATGAGATAGGTAGTACCTCAGAGTTGTTTTAATTTGTATTTCTCTAATAGTGATTTAGAGCATTTTTTTATATGACCATAGCTAGCTAGCTATCATTTCTTTGTTTTAAAATTGTGTTCATATCCATAGCAGTTTATTTTAAAAGCTCTGTCAATTGAGTTCAGTATTTATTAAACATCTATAGTCACTTGCTTAAACTCTGTGCTGGGTACTAAGGATATATACTCAAATAGATCTCTGTTTTTTTCTCAAGGTTTCAAGAATTCCTTTCAATGATACTCAACTTAAGTCTTCCATTCCTTTATATGTCTTTTATAAATTCCCCATAATTTCTCTGTACCTTGCAACCCTTTAGCTGTTCATTTGTTTTGCTTATTATTTCTTAATTTTTATTTCTTGCTATTTAACTGCATATCTTCTCTTTCAATCATTCAGCTTTCTGCTATTCTGTGTCTCAGTTATGACATTTACTCCTGATCTTTTCCAGAGTTTCTCACTGGTTCAACATTGCCTTTCTTTATTTTAAAAAAATTACTTATTCCTTACTTATTTTTAAATTATTTGTAGGCAATGTCATTACTTTAATGTCTTATCATTCACATAGCCACACTGTGAGAATGTTAGATCAATAAAGCATTTATTAAGAACTTACTATGAGCCCAGAACTGTACTATATTTGTTTAAAGAATTATATATTTACTTTCATGGGAAATTTAGAGATCAGCTAAGAAGTTTTGCTATTTCCCTAAAGCAATTCAACCCATTTTTTTTTTTCTCCTAGTCAACCGTGGGCTCAACCTATTATGCCTCTCTACTCTTAGTCCCATTTTTGAATAAATTCTTAATCTGGAGTCAATAGAAGCAGGAAAACTGTATAAATAGATTTTGGCAGATCTGGGAACTGGGATTGGTTTAAAACACCAAAACCCAACAACAACAACAAACCATCTCTATTTTTATTAGTCCCTGACTGAAATTTGGCATAGCTTTATTTATCCTGTGTATATGCACATAGTTTATTGCTTATTTTCTTCCCCATTAGACTCTAAGCACCTTGAGAGCAGGGACTAATTTGTTTTAACCTTTCTTTGTATCCCTAGTGCTTATCAAAGTGCCTGAACATAAGAAACAATTAAATGTTTATTGATTGATTGATTCAGTTATGAATATAGACAATAAATATTATTCTGAGAAAGGAGCTGTAGGCTTTACCGAACTGCCAAAGGTATCCATAACTCAAAAAAAAATGTTAAAAACCATCTTATGTTCTCTACCTTTGTGCCTGTAGAAATCTGGGCAATAGCAATTTTTTTATGCATTTGATTTTTGCTGTGTGTATCTACAGATTAAATGTCTTTTAGAAATTAAAGATCTTTTCAATATGTATTGGGGAGAAATGTATTTGTATGTGTATATACAAACATATTTACAAGGCTTGGATAATTGGAGAAAGTATTCTTTTGAAAAGTTGTGAAATAGGGAAAAATCTTTGCATGAAATATAGCTGATAAAGATTTGATTTTCAAGATAAACATAGAATTAACACAAATCTTATAGGAAAAGCCATTCTCCATTGGATAAATGGTCAAAGGATATGAGTTACAGGATTTGGTTTAATATTGCTTTGGATTTGAGTTAGGAAGAAATCCATTCAGATCCTGCCTTAGATATTTATTAGCTTTGTTTTCTTAGGGAAGTCACCTAATCAATCTTTGCTGCATTTTCCTCATCTTTAAAGAGAAATGATTAGCCTTGATGACTTTTAAAATCCCTTCCAACTTAAAAGCATATGATCTTCTGAATACAGGATTAGAAGTTACTCCAAATCACTAGTAATTATAGAAATGAAAATTGATGTTGCTTTATATTTTTATCCTACAGGCAGATAAATTTTATTGTTTTGAAATAAGAACATTTGAACCTTACGTTTTGTGCAATTCCAGAAATGATTTAGAGTTAAGTATCTAGTTCTGTAATATTGTGCTATTTCTGCCTGAGCATTTGATTCCAGCAATGTGGCTAGATAACAGTTTTTATAAAATAGATCTTGAGTAATTGGAAGCTCAATATGAATAAGCCATGGGAATTAGTAACTAAAAATGCTAATGTGATCTTAACTTACATCCAGTGAGGCTATGTGAATGATGAGTAAAGTAGTGACTTCATTGTAGTCCTTCCTGATTAGACTATTTCTTGAGTATGCATAGTTCTCTACATTTCAGTTTAAGAGAATGGAGGTAAGATGTAATGTGTCCTAGGGTGGGCAACTTATGCAATGTAAGGATCTAAAGATGATTGCTTTTGAGGCTAGGTTGCAAATACTGAGAATAAGAAGAGAAATTGTAGGTGTCAGACATTATAACTGTCTTTAAGCATTTTAAAGGTTGTCATTTGTGAAAGTCTTATTTTGCTTGGCCATAGAGGACAGAACTAGGAGGATGGATGGATATTGCCAGGATAAAGAGTCCAGTTAAGAAAACTCTAAACAATTAGATCTGTCCCAAAGAGGAAGGGCTGGTTTCTTAAGTAATTAGTTTTTATTTTCCTTCTTAGAGACAAAGAAAAAGTTTATTTAGGTATTGGTATGATTAGCAGAAGCTAATGGAAAGAAAAAGTATAGTCAGTTGGAAGTTACTGACCAACTAAAGGGTCTGATAGAAGAGAAAGAAAAATAGGCAAATGGGAAATAAGTATGATCCTTTATATTCAGTGCTTTTCAGATTTCTGTTGTTTTAACTTTTCTAAAATTCTGTTCAGGTTCTTAATTTCCTTTTTGGTTGAGTGAGATGTGGCTGAAAGGGATAAATTGAGTAAACCCTCTATTATAGTTTTACTTACCTGTTACCTTCTGTATCTCATTTCAATTTAGATGATAGGCAATTTTATGTATGTTGTTTATTATTTATTAGCTTATTTTTATGAGGCGGTGATTAGCTCAGTTCCTAGTGACTTTAAGTGCCAGTACTCTATCTACTGAACCACCTAGTTCCCCCTTCATATTTATTATTGATATTATTCATCTTCTATAGTACCTTTCAGCAAAATGAATTTCTCTGTTTATTTCTTTTAATCAGGTTAATTTTTACTTTTACTTTGAAATCATGATTGCAACTCTTGTCTTTTTCACTTCGGCTTAGGCATTATTGGTTCCAATCTGGAGCTTTTTATTTGAACTTTGTGTATTGTTCAGTTTCAAACATGTTTCTTTAAACATTTTTTCATTTTAAACAATGGGGTTAAGTGACTTGCCCAAGGTCCTCCTGACTCCAGGGACGGTGCTCTTTCTGTTAAGTTACCTAGCTTTCTCCTAGTTTTGGATTCAACTTTCTAATCCATTCTGCTACTCTATTCCATTTTATGAGTTAGTTTATCCATTCACCCTTACAGTTATATTTACTAATTTTGCACTTCCTCCATCCTAATCTCTTATTTTTTCCCCCCTCTCTTTCCCCCATGCCCTCTGTCAAAATTTACTTTGCTTCTGACTAATCCCTCCCTTTTATCCCCCTTTCCTTCTTTCCTTTAAGTCTTTTTCCTTCTATTTCCTTTTTTGGATTAGTTATATTTCTTTACCCAAGTGTGCATGAGTATGTATATTCTTCCCTACTTTAGTTACCTCAGATGGGAATGAGATTCAAATCTCAAGATCTTCCCTACTGCTTTATTATATAGCCTTTTTCTTACGTATTGCATTTATATGATAATTTCCCCTCTTTTCCCTCTCTTTCAGTGTGTTCTGTTTTCCCATCTTTAGAACAAAACAGAATAACTCTCAGGACCTATGTCCATTTAGATACTATGGTCCTGGATGATAATAGAAATGATTATAGTTCCTATTGAGGAACTACATGTAACATCTCTCCATATAAAATTATAACTTCTTTTAACCTTGTTTCCTATCTCCTGATTACTTACTTATGTTTATCTTTTAAGCATTCTTCTTGAGTTTTGTGTTTGTATATTACATTTTTTTTATTGAACTATAGACTTTTCAACGGAAATGCTTGAAACTCTGTTTTATTCAGGGTATAGCCCTTCTTCCCTTCTGCCACCTTAGATTTTGCTGAGATTTTCTTTGTAAATTCATCTTGGTTTTAAATCTAGATTCTTTGTCTTCTGGAAGATAATCTTTCTATATGCTACTTTTTCAGTCATTCTATTCTTTTCAGATGTTGGATGCTAAATCTTGTAGTTCTTAATGTAGCTTGATACTTCTTGGCTGCAGGATTTTTTCCTTAACTTTGGAGCTCTAAATTTTGGCTAATTATTCCTAGGAAATTTCATTTTGGAATTTCAGGAGTTGACTATTAGATTCTTTTAATCTCTACTTTGTCCTGTGATTCAGAGATATCTGGAAAAGTTTATTTTTACTGTATCTTGAAAAATGGTGCCTAGGCTCTTTTTTATTTATAGATTTTATAGAATAATTCTTAATTTTTTCTCCTGGACCTTTTGTTTTTCCTATGGTCATCATAGTCATCAAGTTGTCATCTTCCTCATCATCATCATCTCTTCTTGTCTTTTGATTTTATTATTTCTTGATGTCTCTGTGTGTGTGTGTGTGTGTGTATATATATATATATATATATATATATATGTATAGGCTTATATTTGACCAATTTTTATTCTCAAAGAATTATTTGCTTGAGTAAAGTTTAACACACTTGTTTCAAGCTATTAGCTGTTCTTTTTTCTTTTCTTAGTCTTTGACCTCTCTTCCTGTTTTTTTCCTTTATCATTTTCTTTGGGAATTAAACATTTTAGTTCTTTTTTTAATGTTGCTTTATATCTTCTAGTAATGCTTATTGGATTGATGTCTAAGCTATATTTTTTCTCTGAGTTTTGTTTTATTTTTGAGTCATTCTCTTTTGAGTTTTACCCTGAGCTTCCCTGTTATCATTGTTTGCTCATTTTTTTTGGTCTTGAATTCTTGACATTGACATTTTAATATAGGGTTCTGTACACTTTAGGGAAGGTACCTGGTCTGAGTAATTGTTCTTTACTTCCTTCTTACAGCTCAGCCTGGGGAACTGATAAACTTTGAGAGCTCTCAGAGTGAAGTGATTGGTTTTGGCTCTCTGGCCTCCTGGTCTGAGCTCTGTTTGTTTCTGTCCCAAATTTGGGTCTGTCAACTTGTTCCTGACTTGGAATTTTAGTCTATTGCTGCTGCTGCTTGACTCTTCCATTGTAAGCCTGCTAGGATGCTCTGCAGGTTCAGAACAACTGAAGTGTAACCGCTCCTTTGGCCTGGGACCCCTAACGAGTTATTCTGTTACAGGCTTCCACACTGTATTCAGGCTGCTAATGAGTCCCTGCTTTTGCTTCTTCAGAGCAGAGCCACACAACTTTGTGAACTTATTCTTAGGTCATGCAGCTTGTGACCTTTCCGTTCCATTCTGGATCTTTGACCCAGAACTGTGTGGTAGACAACAGAGCTACTGGATTGTACCTGTTCCTGCACTCTGTCTTGGTTTAAGAATTCTCTGGCATCACTTTTTGTGCTACTTCTTCCGGACCTAATGCTTATTCTCAACTCTCTTTTGGTCCCTGGTACTAGAATATTCTACATAGAGTGCTTGTGGTTTGACCTCTTCCCCCATATCTGCACTGTCATAATGCCAGAAAAATGACTCACTCACTGTGATTTTTTTGCTTAGAGTTCTTGATCTGAATTTAGTTTGTTTTGTTTTTAGATCTTTGGTTGAAGGGCTTTAGTGGGAGAACTAGACTGTACTGCTTTCTGCCATCTTGATTCTGTCTCCCACCCAGGGGTCAGCTTTTTGACTTCTCTGTAGCTTTTGACATTTGATTCCTTTCTCCTCCTTAATACCCTCTTCTGATTAGGTTTTTGTGACTCTAATCCTTCCTGACTCATCTAGGATCATACTTGATATCCTTAGATTTCTCTCGGGCTCTGTACTGAGTCTTCTCTTCTCTGTCTGCACCAGGGACAAATATATCTCATGGGTCAATTTTTGTATGACCTGCAAGCTATGAATGCTTTTTTTCTACTTTCAGTCATGCTCTCTATGCTATTTCCAAATCTTCTCATCTAGCCTTAATCTTTCTGCTGACCTCCAAATTCAAATCTCCAGCTGCTATTAAATATCTCAAACTGGATGTCCAATAGCTGTCTTAAAGTTAGCATGTCCAAAACTAAACTCATTATCTTTCATCCCAATTCTTACCCCCTTTCAAATTTCAGTCTAGGGCTTTATCATCTTTGCTACCATTCCAGCTTACAATGGAGGTCTTAGGTATCTCCACAACACTTCACTGTGTTTCTTAACTCCTCTCCCTTCTCCCTATATCCAAAAAAGTCCATGAGTTTTTCTCTTGAATATGCCCCTTCTCTTCTCTGACAGTCAAATCAGTTAACATTTATTAAGTGTTTACCTCATGCCTGGTACCTATGCTAAGTGCTCTGGATACAAGGAAACGAAAGATAGTCCTTTCCCTCAAGTAGCTTATGACCTAATGAGGGAAACAACAAGGAAACAAATATACAAAGTATCTAGGTGGTTCAGTGAATAGACTTTATCTTCCTGAGTTTGCAGTTAATCTCAGTTACTAGCTGTGACCCTGTTTGTCTCAGGTTTTTCATCTGTAAAAATGAGCTGGAGAAGGAAATGACAAACTACTCTAGTATCTTTGCCAAGAAAACTCAAATAGGGTCATAAAAAATTGAATATGACTGAAACTTGACTCAACAACAACAAGTAGTTACAAGATAAATGAAGCAATTAACAGAAAGAAGATAGTAGAATTAAGAAGGGTTAGGGAAAGCCTTTCTGTGGAGAGTGGAATTTTAGTTGATAATTAAAAGAAGTCTGCGAGGTTAGAAGGCTCAATGGAGGAGGAAGAGTGTTCTAGGCAGGAGGAAATCAACCAGAAGAATGCTTGGAGCCCAGAGATGGACCTTCTTGTTTGTGGAACAACCAAGAGGTCAGTGTTATTTCATTGAAGAGTACATATCAGAGAGCAAGGTTTAAGAAAACTGGAAAGGTTGGAGGGGTGCTGGATTATGAAGGTCTTTGAATTGCAGAGTAATTTGTATTTATCCTGGAGGCAGTAGAAGCTACTGGTTTATTAGGTAGAGATGTGATGTGATTGAATATATGCTTTAGGAAAATCACTTTACTGACTTACTGGAGAATAAATTGGAGGGGAAACTTGAGGCAGTAGCTACCGGCAGGCTAGTGCACTAATCAAGGTGCCACTGTGCTAAAGCAGTGGCAGCCAGAGCAGTGAAGGGAGTATATGACAGACATGTTCCAAAGATGAAATCGAGAGGCCTTGGCCATAGTGGGGTGAGAGAGAGGCTTACAACCTAGGGAGTCATCCTGGATTTCTCACTAAGGAACAGGGAGGATGGTGTTGCACTTTTCAGTAATAGGAAAGGTAAGTAAGGGGGAAGATGGGTAACATTTCCATTTTCTTGGTGTAGGCCTTCATCATCTCCTCTCTTGGATTGCTGCAATAAACCAAGTAGTTTCCTGAAGTCTTTATTCGCTTCAATCCATCTTCTATTTAGCTGTCAAAATTAATCTTAGTGAATCTCATACCTAATCTTGTTATCTTCATCTATGACTTCCTTTCATATCTAGAATCAAATACAGAATCCTCTATTCAAAGCCTTTTACAACCTTTGCCCTCCACCTCTCTAATATTCTTAAATACCTCACTCACCTTATCCTCTCCCCCACCCCCAGGTATCTCTTACCCAATACTATTACTGTGATCTAAAATGGCTGTAACTTTGATTTTCTTGCTTTTTCTAAAAACTTATTCTGTCATTCAGCTCTAGGCATTTCCATTAGTTGTTTCTCATACATTTTCCTCCTTCATCTATGCCTCCTGACTTACTTCAAGCCCACATTAAAATTCTATTTTCTTCACTAAGCCTTTCACAATCCCCTTAATGCTAGTGCCTTCCTTCAGTGGATTATCTCTCTTTTATTCTGTCTATAGCTTGTTTGTGTACATGGTTGTTTGTGTACATGTTGTCCCCACCATTAGACTGTGAACTCCTTGAGAGAGCTTCATTGTTGAATTTGAAGCATCTTCCGTAAGTCACTTGGTCTTCTTTGAAACTCTCTTAAGAGTACAAGTTATAGATGAATCATGCATTAAATTCTCAATGATAGTTGATCTGTTATCAGTGGAGAAAATTTCTGAAGGGATTTTCATATACTGATAAATTAGAGGTATGGACCTCTTCTCTGTTACTCTTGCCCCCCAAAGTCACCCCATTATATAAGCCTCAGGTTTTTATCATGTGATAAAGCTAAAATTTGTTTTTTTCCTAACTCAGTATTTCAAATCATTGATTTTTTAATTTATTGTAAAAAAATAAAAGTTTTTTTAAATCAGTCTCTTCAGCTCTATTCTCTATGATTCTTGTGTCTGAACAATTCTTTTTTTTTTTTCATTTTTTACTTTTTTGGTTTATTTTATATTATTACAGTAATCTTGTTGTGAGAGTAAACATAACTCTCCCCCCCCCCCCCCCCGAAAGATGAGAAACTTCAAGAATAGTGAGCAAGAAAAAAATGTACTTCAGTCTGTGTTCAGATTCCAATGGCTCTGTCTCTGGGTTGAGTTGCTTTCTTTATCTTAAGTCCACCAGAGAAGTTGCTTCAATGTTTTTCCCACAGTTGCTATTACTAGATGTATTTCCCTCTACTCTATTCCTCCCCAGTCTCATTTGTTCCATTCTCTTTCTCCTTTGATCCTATCCCTGTTCAGAAGTGTGTTGTATCTGAGTACCCTCTCCATGATCTTCCCTCTCTTCTATCACCTATTCTCCCCCTTCCCTCCATATCCCATCCCTTTTCTCTCATTTTTTCTCTTGGGTTAGATAGATTTCTATCTCCTATTGTGTATGTTATTTCCTTTCTGAGCCATTTCTGGTGAGAATGAAGGCTCACTTCCCCCTCGTCTTCCCCCATTCTACTCCATTGTAAAAGCTTTTTCTTGACTCTTATGTAAAATATCTTAGGCCCTTCTTCCTCTCCTTTTTCTTTCTCCCAGTACTTTTCCTTTATCACCTACTGACTCCATCTTTTTACTATGTAATACCATTATTTTCAGCTCCTTCCTATTCCTTGTCTATATATGCTCCTTCTAACTTCTAATAAATGAGAAAGTTCATGTGGGTTATCAGTGTCTTCTTCCCATACAGAAATACAAACAGTTCAACATCATTAAGTTCCTCATGATTATTTCTTCTCATCTATTCCCCATCTATGGTTCACCTGAGTCCTTTACTTGGAGATCATCAAACTTTCTGTTCATCTCTGGTTGTTTCAGTAGGAAAGTTTGAAATTCCTGTTTCATTGAAAATCCATCTTTTCCCCTGAAATAGGGTGTTCAGTTTTGCTGTGTAGTTGATTCTTGGTTGCCTTCCAGAATTTCATATTCCATGCCCTATGAGTCCTTAATTTAGACTCTACCAGATTCTGTGTAATCCTGACTATGGAGCCACAGTAGTTGAATTGTTTGTTTCTGGGAGCTTTTAGTGTTTTCTCTTTGACTTGGGAGTTTGCGAATTTGACTGTAATATTCCTAAAAGTTTTTCTTTTGGGATCTCTTTCAGGAGGTGATGGTAAATTCCCTCAATTTCTATTTTACCCTCTGCTTCTAGGATCTCAGGGCAATTTTGATGGATTATTTCTTGGAAAATGAAGCCTAGGTTCTTTTCCTGGTCATGACTTTCAGGTATCCCAGTAATTTTAAAATTAGCTCTTCTTGATCTGTTTTCCAGGTCAGTTGTTTTTCCAGTAAGATATTTCACATTTTCTTCTAATTTGGGGTTTTTTTTTTGATAAAGTTTTATTTCTTCCTGATTTTTCGCAATGTCATTGACTTCCTTTAGTTCCATTTTCCTTTTGAAGGTATTATTTTCTTCAGAGAGCTTTTTAAGCTCCTTTTCCAGCTGGCCAAATCTGCTTTTTAAGGCCTTCTTCTCATTTGCCTTTTGTGTTACTTTTTCCATTTGGGCTAAAATGGTTTTTAACATATTATTTTCTTAGTATTTTTTTTTTTTTTTTGGTTTTCTTTCACCAAGCTGTTGACTTGCTTTTAATGATTTATCTGCATTGCTCTCATTTCTCCTCCCATTTTTTTTTACCTCCCTTCATTGCTTTTCAAAGTCTTTTTGAGGGGGCGGCTAGATGGTGCAGTGGATAGAGCACTGGCCCTGGAGTCAGTGGCAACCTAAGTTCAAATCCAGCCTCAGACACTTAATTACCTAGCTGTGTGGCCTTGGGCAAGCCACTTAACCCCATTTACCTTGCAAAAATCTAAAAAAAAATTCTTTTTTGAGCTCATCCATAGCCCAAGTCCATTTTCCATTTCTCTTGGAAGTTTTGGATACAGAAGCTTCAATTTTGTCATCTTCTGAGTATGTATTTTGGTCCTCCTTTGGACCAACTTAATTTTCTAAGAGCAGATTCTTTTCGTTTTTTCTGTTGTTTGTTCATTTCCTCAGCCTATGAATGATTTGCAGCACTTTCAAGGCTTTAGGGGGTTTGGGGGATAATCCACTGGCACTTTAATTCCTTCAAGATTTTATGAGAAGCTCTGACTGCTTTCTTGCTCTGAGATGTGGATGACCACAGGCCCTCCCCTTTGCCCTGCAGCTTTGAGGAGGGTCCTTGCTCTTCTTTGGTAGTATGGAAGCCCAACCCGCAACCTGGAGATCTGATGGTGAGCATACAGCAGAGTCCTGCCCCAGGGAGAGCATATAGAGACCTCTGCCATCTCCCCCCGACCCTCTTACAATCTGTGGGCCAACAACTGGAAGTGCCTGGTGGCTCTAATGATTCCCACTGTAGGTTCTTACTACAGGGCTGCTCTGAGGCTTGCACTCCACTGTGGTGTGACAGAGTGCTCTCACCACCCCTTCCAGCTGTCTGGGGTGATCCCTGGGCCAAAAGATCTGGAAACTGCCAGGGACTCAGAAACCTGTCAGGCTATGCTATGGCTGTGCTGTATCTAGGGCTATTTCCAACCCCTAGTCCCAGTGAAACAGACCTTTCCTGCAGAACTTCTAAGTTGTCTTGAACTGGAAAATTGTAATACTCAATCTTTCTGTGAGTTCCACCCCTCTAAACTTAGGCTAGAGTCATAATTTGCTGGCTTTTGGAGTTTTTTGGCAAATGAGTTTCTAGAAATTCCTACCTTCACACTGCTGCTATCTTGGCTCTTGTCCTTTCTGAACAATTCTTAAAGCAGATATTGCAAATTTGAATTTAAGGAAAACCTGTGTTCTTTATGTACTTTTCTAGTTACTGTAATATATTATCAGAAACTACTTCTTTCAACTTTTTGAGAGTTATACCACTTGATGATACTGTTAATTTATGAACTAGTATCTGCCTTTCTTCTTAAGCTACTACTTTCCTTTTAAGGTTTCTATGATGTTTAGGCTTTAAAAAATTGACATTAAACATGAATATTCATGCCTTGCCTTGCCAAGTAATGCTATTTCAGATCTATATTTCAAATGCTGATTGTATGGTAAGTGAAGTTGTATTTGCCAAGACCACCAGATTTCTTTTCACCATTGTCTGAAGAGTGTCCCTAATCATAGCTAATCTAGTTGGTGTCTATTATTATCCTTTAGATACCTTCCGCTTTCCTTCAAATGTGATCATGTGCTGTTGTATCATGTTACATGCATTTTTCATTGACTGCTTGTTTTACTTGTGATTTTCTGAAGTCTAAATTAGCAGTGCTGAAAGTTGATTTATAAAAAACTTAATTACATTGCTTTAATCATCTTTGTTTTAGAAGGAAAGGTCCAGGCTTCTTTTATTTTTGTGTAATTAACTTTATGTGTTTTTTTTTTGTCTTTTATCTCAGAGTTAGCCTAAAGGATCAGATTTTCAAAACTTACTACTTCTGTATTTGCATAAGCATTTTGGTTAGTAAAACTGTATAACTGGACTTGTTCAAAAGCTGTACACAAATTTCTTTGTGTATCAAACTGTGAATGTTAATTAATAAGAAGGACTAAAAATGAAATTAGTGATTTAATTTCCCAGTATCCAGAGTCCTTTATAAAATTGGTAGTGAGTAATGATTCCTTTTTAGATGGATACCAGAGAAATAGAGTAATATGATTTTTGAGATTCTTTAACTCAGGGCAGTTTTAGTTTCCCAAATTTCAATTTTCTTGACCAGTAGTCTATCATGTGGATTATTTGCCTTTGCATATTTTGAAATGGAAAATAGTTAAGATGTGGTTTATTACACATATAGTTTGATCATTATATTGCCCTATGCCATCTCTGTTTTAAATGTGCACTTCCCTTAAAAAGAGATAATGATTTGGGGAAAATTAATTCCTATTCATCATTTTAAACTTAATATGAATCAACTACTAGTCTTGTTTTGTTATTTAGATAAAACATTGAACTCCCATTTGCTGAGTAGATGGTATGGAAATTTACATTGTCCACTTTAATGTAGTTCTTATTAAATTGAGTAGATATATTTTTAAAAAGTTGAGTTTAAGATTAAAATTTGATAAACTATTTTCCAATTGAAATAATAAAAAACACATACTATAATATAGCATTTAATAAATGCATTATAAATAATTGAATTTCAGAGTCTTTATTTCCCTTTCTGAAAGTAGTTAGGCTTTTTCATCATGAGTCCCTTGGAACTCTCTTGGATCTTTGTATCTCTGAGAATAACTAAGTCATTCACAGTTGACCTTCATTCAATATTGTATTACTGTATACAGTGTTCTCTTTGTTCTGCTCACTTCACTTTGAATTAGTTCATCTTTCCAGGTTTTTCTGAAATTATTCTGTTTATCATTTCTTAGATCACAATAGTATTCTATCACAATCTTATACCACAGTTTGATCACTTATTCCCCAATTGATGAGCATCTCCTCAATTTCCTATTCTTTGTCATCACAGAAAGAACTGCTATGCATATTTTTGTACAGATAGGTCCTTTTTCCCTTTTCTTTGACCACTTTGGAAAACAGACCTACTCGTGGTTGAAGATCAAAATGACAGCCCTATGTTTTGAGACAAATTGCAGTGTTTGCTACTATATCTGATCAGACCAATATGATCTTGGAATATTCCACCACAGGTTGGGCACAAATAGGTCATAGGTCATATGAACACCTGGGGTGGGTACTCTAAACTTTTGTATATCACATTTCCTTTGAACTGCTTCAATTCTGCCTTCCTCATAGAGTGCAGCACCCTCTTTGATGAAGGCATGCCATGCTGGGTGGTCCTGTGCCAGTGTCTCTCCCATGTTGTACAATCAATTCTAAATTCTTCATTGGGATCTTCAGGGTGTCTTGGTATTGTCTCTTCTGACCCCCCCTTGTAAGCACTTGCCCTGTGTGAGTTCTCCATAAAATAGCTTTTTGGGCAAGCATACATCTGGCATTCTCACAATGTGTCCAGTACATTGTAGTTGCACTCTCCACAGTAATGTTGGAGTGCTAGGCAGCAGTTTAGCTCAGTAAAGGACTCCAGTGTCTGATATATTCTCCTGCCAGATGATCTTTAGAATCTTCCTTAGAGAATTTGAATGGAAGTAATTCCTGACTTGTTTGTAGACTGTCCTGTCTCATAGACATACAACAATGAGGTCAGCACAACAGCTCTGCAGACCTTCAGTTTGGTAGTCAATCTAACACCTCTTCTCTCCAACACTTTCTTTTAGGAGACTCCAAATCTCTGGGGAAGGTCCTTGATCACTGAATTGCTGAGGGGAGCTGAATCTGTCATAACCTATCATCTCATAATATTGGTGTGTGGGATAAAAATCCACTTAAAAAATAGAGACTCCTGTGAACAAAAAAGAAAGCTTATTTTGTCTTTGCTCAAGAAAAGATCACACTCCAAGTCTCACAAAGGTAGTGAAGATCAAGGAGCTGCCCCGAATTGACAGTCAAGCAAGATTATATGGCCTTACATGATCCCCTCCCCCTTCATATCATCCTTCTCTGTCAGCTCATTATTTAGTCTTCAGAGTTACATTCTTCTTGTGAAAATCTACCCCAGCAACAAAGAAAAGAATGAAAGGTTTTATAAAATATTACCTCACCATCCAGATGGTGAGAATAACCTTCAGGATTACAACTATCTTATTGAAGTAATATCATCAAACAAGAGGAGTCTTATGAGCTTCATTGGAATGCAAGATTTTTCTCATGGGAACAGTGTATTATTCCTCCAGTTAAGATAGTTTTTATCATCAAATAGGTGACTGAAAATGCAAGGTTTCTTTGGAAATAGTCCACTATTTCCCCCCCAAAAGAATCAGGAGGGTGCCTGACTTGGAATACAAGAATAGTCTAAGAGTAATAGTCTGTCTTCATTTTAATGGTTTTTTAATCCTGAGAGGACTTCACTAGGAATATTAACTCTTAAGAGGGAATATCCCACTCATTATTAATGTGCATGTTGTTCTCCTGGTTCTGCTCACTTCAGTTAGCATCAGTTCCTGCAAGTCTTTCCAGGCTTTTTTAAATTCCAGCTACTCCTAGTTTCTTTCTTTTCTTTTTTTCTTTTTCCTTTTATTTATTTTTTTAAAGACTCCAAAAATTTCTCTCCCCCCTGCCATTACATGTAAGGATAATTTTCATTCATCCTTCTGCAAGTTTTTGAGTTCCACATTTTTCTATCACTCTCTCTTCCCACCCCATCCTCCACATGGCAGCAAGAAAACTGATATTATAGGTTTTACATGTTTAATCATATTTAACATATTTCCAGAATCTGATTTTTTCTCTGGATGTGTATGACATTTTCTTTAGCATCTCTCATGATTGTTCTTGTTCATTGAATTGCTCAGAGAAGTTAAGTCCATCATAGTCGATCATCTCACAATGTTCTGTTAGTGTGTACAGTATTCTCCTGATTCTACTCACTTCATTCAACATCAGTTCATGCAAGTCTTTCCATGTTTTTCTGACGTCTGGCCACTCATGATTTCTTACAGAACGATAGTATTCCCATCACATTCATATATCATAGCTTGTTCAGTCATTCCCCAATCAATGACCTTCAATTTCCAATTTTTTGCCACTATAAATATTTTTGTTTATGTGAGAACATTCCCTTTTTTAAAAAAATCTCTTTGTGATACAGATCTAGTAGTGTAGTATTGCTGGATTAAAGGGTCTTTGCAGTTTTATTGACCTTTGATTGCTCTCCAGAATGGTTGGATCAATTCACAACTCCATCAGTACTAGATTGGTGCCCTAGTTTTTCTACATGCTTTCCAGAATTGATCATTTTCTTTTTTGTCATTTTAGCTAATTTGATAGTATGAGATAGTACCTCAGAACTGTTTTAATTTGCATTTCTCTAATCAGTAATTTGAAATATTTTTTTCATATGACTCTAAATAGCATTTTCCATCATGAGCCTCTAGTCTTGTATCATTTTATTGCTGAGAAGCTATCCACCAATCAGAGTTGATCATTGAATAATGTTGCTGTTAGTGCATACAGTGTTCTGGTTTGCTCACTTCACTCAGTATCAGTTTGTTGTTCTTGGTTTTTCTCAAATCTGATTGCTTATTTTTTCCTATAGCATAATAGTATTCCATTGCATTCATATACCACAACTTAGTGATAAAAATATTTTTGTACATATGGGTTTTTTTTATCCTTTCTTATGATCTCTTTGGGATACAGACCTAATAGTGGCAATGCTGGATCAAAGGGGATATACCCTTTGGGCATAGTTTAATAGCTCTTTGAACATAGTTCCAAAGTGTTCTCCAGAATGGTTAGATCAGATCACAACTCTATCAAAAATTCATTAGTATTCCCACATGTTCTCAACATTTATAATTTTCCTTTTCTGCCTTATTAGCCAATCTTAAAGGTGTGAGAAGAGTTGCTTTAATTTGCATTTCTCTTACCAATAGTGATTTAGATTTGCATTTCTCTTACCAATAGTGATTTAGAGTGGGCAGCTAGGTGGCACAGAGAATAGAAGAACACTGACTCTGGAGGCAGGAGGATCTGATTTCAAATCCAGCCTCAGACACTTAATACTTACCAACTATATGACCTTAGGCAAGTCACTTAACTCCATTGCTCTCCCCCTCCAAAAAAACCAGGAAAAAATAGTGATTTAGATAATTTTGTTTCATATAACCAATACCTTTAATTTCTTCATCTGAAAACTTCCTGTTTATATCCTCTGACCATTTGTCAATTGGGGAATGACATGTTTTCTTAGAAATTTAACTCAGTTTTCTGTATATTGAGAAATGGAACCTTTAATAGAAACACTAGCTATAAAAATTGTTTCCTGTCTTTCTCCTTTCCTTTTAATCTTAGTTATATTGGTTTTGTTTGCACACAAGCTTTTAAATTTACTGTAATCAAAATGATCCATTTTGCCTTTTACAATGTTCTCTATCTCTTGTTTGGTCATAAATTTTTCCCTTCTCTGTAGATCTGAGAGGTAAAACTATGCCTTTCTCTCCTAATTTGCCTTCTGTCTTTTCCCTCTTCTCTCTGTCTCTGTCTCACTGACTCTTTCCTCAGAGAGACTAATCATCTGAATTCCTATTTTTCTATTCTATTTTTTTCTGCTGTGATTGCATTTATCATCTTTTAACCTTTTTTTTCAAATTCCCTATTTCTTGAATTATTTGGGAACATTTTACTCTCTCCAGCCCAAAAGATTCTCTGTTTAATTAGTTGTTCAGTTTTCTTTTTTATTAAAAGATATTGATAGTGATTTTGATATCTTGGTAGCCATCTCTCCTTTCCTTTTTTTTTTTTTTTTGATTTAATGTATGCTCAGAATTTATTAGTTCTCTCTGGAGGGAGATAGCATTTTCCATGTTGAGTTCTTTAGAATTGTTGTGAATCATTGTAGTAATCAGAGTAACTAGGTATTTCTTAGCTGATTATTATTATAATATTATTGTAACTTTGTATAATGTTTTGATAGTTCCGTTTAGTTCACTTTGTAGCAGCTCATATAAGACCACCCAAGGGTTTTTTTTGAAACTGTCTTTCATTTTTTTTGTTCAGATGTATATTTTCTTTTTTTTAATTTATTTTTATTAAAGATATTATTTGAATTTTACATTTCCCCCCCCAATCTTGCTTCCCTCCCCCCTCCCCCCCATCGAAAGCACTCTGTTAGTCTTTACTTCGTTTCCATGTTGTACCTTGTTCCAAATTGGATGTGATGAGAGAGAAATCATCCTTAAAGAGAAGTCTAAGAGGTAACAAGATCAGACAATAAGCTATCTGTTTTTTTTCCCCTAAATTAAAGGGAAGAGTCCTTGCACTTTGTTCAAACTCCACAGCTCCTTATCTGGATACAGATGGTACTCTCCCTTGCAGACAGCCCAAAATTGTTCCCAATTGTTGCACTGATGGAATGAGCAAGTCCCTCAAGGTTGAACATCACTCCCATGTTGCTGTTAGGGTGTACAGTGTTCCTCTGGTTTTGCTCATCTCACTCAGCATCAGTTCATGCAAATCCCTCCAGGTTTCCCTGAAATCCCGTCCCTCCTGGTTTCTAATAGAACAATAGTGTTCCATGGCATACATATACCACAGTTTGCTAAGCCATTCCCCAATTGAAGGACATTTACCGGATTTCCAATTCTTTGCCACCACAAACAGGGCTACTATAAATATTTTTGTACAAGTAATGTTTTTACCCTTCTTCCTTATCTCTTCAGGGTATAGACCCAATAGTGGTAGTGCTGTATCAAAGTGTATGCACATTTTTGTTGCCCTTTGGGCATAGTTCCAAATAGCTCTCCAGAAAGGTTGGATGAGTTCACAGCTCCACCAACAGTGTAATAGTGTCCCAGATTTTCCGCATCCCTTCCAACAATGATCATTATCCTTCCTGGTCATATTGGCCAATCTGAGAGGTGTGAGGTGGTACCTCAGAGAAGCTTTAATTTGCATTTCTCTAATAATTAATGATTTAGAGCATTTTTTCATATGGCTATAGATTACTTTGATCTCCTTATCTGTAAATTGCCTTTGCATATCATTTGACCATTTGTCAATTGGGGAATGGCTTTTTGTTTTAAAAATATGACTCAGTTTTCTGTATATTTTAGAAATGAGTCCTTTGTCAGAATCATTAGTTGTAAAGATTGTTTCCCAATTTACCACATTTCTTTTGATCGTGGTTACATTGGTTTTATCTGTGCAAAAGCTTTTTAATTTAATGTAATCGAAATCATCTAATTGTTTTTTGGTGATATTCTCCAACTCTTCCTTAGTCATAAACTGTTCCCATTTCCATAGATCTGACAGGTAGACTAGTCCTTGATCTTCTAATTTGCTTATAGTATTGTTTTTTATGTCTATGTCCTGTAACCATTTGGATCTTATCTTGGTAAAGAGTGTGAGGTGTTGGTCTAATCTAAGTTTCTTCCATGCTAACTTCCAATTTTCCCAGCAATTTTTATCAAAGAGGGATTTTTATCCCAATGGCCAGACTCTTTGGGTTTATCAAACAGTAGCTTACTATAATCATCTCCTGCTTTTACACCTAGTCTATTCCACTGGTCCACCACTCTATTTCTTAGCTGATACCAAACAGTTTTCATGACTGATGCTTTATAATATAATTTTAGATCGGGTAGGGCTAAGCCACCTTCTTTTGCACTTTTTTTCATTAAACTCCTGGCAATTCTTGACTTTTTATTTCTCCATATGAATTTACTTACAGTTTTTTCTAAGTCATTAAAGTAATTTTTTGGAATTTTGATTGGTAGGGCACTAAACAGATAGTTTAGTTTTTGTAGAATTGTCATTTTTATTATATTAGCTCTACCTATCCATGAGCAGTTGATATTTGCCCAGTTATTTAAATCTGATTTAATTTGTGTGAGAAGTGTTTTATAATTGTTTTCAAAAAGATTCTGAGTCTGTCTTGGCAATAGACTCCCAAATATTTTATATTGTCTGAGGTTACTTTGAATGGGATTTCTCTTTCTAGCTCTTCCTGCTGTTTCTTGCTAGACATATATAGAAAAGTTGAGGATTTATGAGGGTTTATTTTATAACCTGCAACTTTGCTAAAATTGCTAATTGTTTCCAGTAGTTTTTTAAGATGATTTCTTGGGATTCTTTAGGTAGACCATCATGTCATCTGCGAATAGTGAGAGTTTTGTCTCTTCCTTCCCAATTCTAATTCCTTTAATTTCTTTTTCTTCTTTTATTGCTTATGCTAACATTTCTAATACAATATTGAATAGTAGTGGTGATAATGGGCACCCTTGTTTCACCCCTGATCTTATTGGGAATGCCTCTAGCCTCTCCCCATTGAGTATAATGCTAGTTGATGGTTTCAGATAGATACTGCTAATTATTTTAAGGAGCAGTCCATTTATTCCTACACTCTCTAGTGTTTTTAATAGGAATGGATGCTGTATTTTGTCAAAAGCTTTTTCAGCATCTGTTGATATGATCATATGATTTCTGATAGGTTTGTTGTTGATATAATTGAGTACACTAACAGTTTTCCTAATATTAAACCAACCCTGCATTCTTGGAATAAATCCTACTTGATCATAATGTATTATCCTCGTGATGACTTGTTGTAATCATTTTGCTAAGATTTTATTTAGGATTTTTGTATCTATATTCATCAGGCAGATAGGTCTATAATTTTCTTTCTCGGTTTTAACTCTTCCTGGTTTAGGTAACAGTACCATATTGGTTTCATAGAAAGAGTTAGGCCGAGTTCCATCTTTCCCTATTTTTCCAAAAAGTTTATATAGGATTTGAACCAATTGTTCCTTAAATGTTTGGTAGAATTCACTTGTGAATTCATCAGGCCCTGGAGATTTTTTTTAGGGAGTTCAGTAATGGCTTGTTGAATTTCTTTATCTGAGATAGGGTTGTTTAGGTATTTAATCTCTTCTTCATTTAACCTGGGCAACTTATATTTTTGTAAATATTCATCCATTTCACTTAGATTATCATATTTATTGGCATAGAGTTGGGCAAAATAATTTCAAATTATTACTTTAATTTCTTCCTCATTGGTTGTGAGTTCACCTTTTTCATTTATGATACTAGCTATTTGGTTTTCTTCTTTCTTTTTTTAAATCAAATTGACCAGAGTTTATCAATTTTAATTGGTTTTTTCATAATACCAACTTTTGGTTTTATTTATTAATTCAATATTTTTTTGCTTTTAGTTTTATTAACTTCTCCTTTAATTTTTAGATTTTCTAATTTAGTACTTAATTGGGGATTTTTGATTTGTTCTTTCTCTAATTTTTTTAGTTGCATGTTTAGTTCATTGATTTCCTCTTTCTCCAATTTATTCATATAAGCATTTAGAGCTATAATATATCCCCTGAGAGTTGCTTTGAATGAATCCCATAGGTTTTGATATGTTGTTTCATTATTATCATTATCTATGCTAAAATGGTTAATTCTTTCTATAATTTGTTTTTTGGTCTACTCATTTCTAAAAATGAGGTTATTCAGTTTCCAATTTGTTCTGGGTCTATATCTCCTTATCCCAGTATTGCATATGACTTTTATTGCATTGTGATCTGAGAAAGATGTATTCATTATTTCTGCCTTTCTGCAGTTGATCATTAGGTTTTTATGTCCTAGTACATGGTCAATTTTTGTATAAGTTCCATGTACTGCAGAGAAAAAGGTATATTCCTTTCTATCCTCATTCAGTTTCCTCCATAAATCTATCATATCTAATTTTTCTAACAATCTATTTACCTCCCTAATTTCGTTCTTGTTTGTTTTATGATTTGATTTATTTAGATCTGAAAGTGGGAGGTTGAGGTCTCCCACTAGTAGAGTTTTGCTATCTATGTCTTCCTGTAATTCTTTCAGCTTCTCCTCTAAGAATTTGGATGCTGTCCCACTGGGTGCATATATATTCAATATTGAAATGACTTTATTGTCTATGGTACCTTTTAGCAGGATAAAGTTTCCTTCCTTATCTCTTGTAACACTATCTATTTTTGCTGCTGCTTTGTCTGAGATAAGGATTGCTACCCCTGCTTTTTTTACTTCAGCTGAAGCAAAATATATTTTGCTCCAACCTTTTACCTTTACTCTATATGTATCTCTCTGCTTCAAATGAGTTTCTTGTAAGCAGCATATTGTAGGATTCTGGTGTTTAATCCACTCTGCTATTTGCTTATGATTTAAGGGAGAGTTCATCCCATTCACATTCAAGGTTATGCTTACTAATTCTTTATTGCCCTCTGTGCTATCTTCCCTCTGTTTGTATCACCCCCCCCCCTTATCCATATTCCCTAGTCTTTTGTTTCTGAAAACCACCCCCTTCAGTGTGTTTGCCCTCCTATATCACACCCTCCCCTTTCTTTCCCCTTTCCCTTTTTCCCTTCCCTTCCTTTTATTATTTCCCCTTATTTCCCCCCCTCCCCTTTCCCCTTTTAATACTTGAAAGGTTAGATGTTTTATAAATTAACTGAGTATATGTAGGTTGACTTTAAACTAAGTCTAATGAGAAGAAGATTCAGGTGTTTCTCCTCTCCTCCCTTCTTCCCCACTATTACCATAGGTTTTTGGACCTCTTAGTATAATGTGTTTTACCCCATTCAATCCCCTCCTTCCTGCCATCTCTTTCCTGTCCCCCTTTTTAGGGTGGTAGTGTTTTTTTTTAGATCATTCTATCTAAGTCATAGAAAATTCTGAGTGTCTGACTTTTCTAGTTCTGTATATTCTATCGAATAGAGTCAAAATTCCTGAGAGTTATTAGAGTCTTTCTCCCAAATGGGGTTAAAGCCAGTTACATCCCATTAGTAGTCTCATGGATAGGTCATGAATATCCATCATTTCTGGCAAGGTGTATTCTCTCTGTTACAGTTACATTTCTCAAGGTTTATGAGAATCTTTTTTTTTTAACCCCCATGCTGGAATATAACCAGTTTCAACTAATTTACTGGATTGCATTTTCTTTTCTTTTACTGCCCCCCCCCCTTTTTTTACCTTTTCATGTGTCTCTTGAACCTCCTGTTTGATGTCCAAATTATGTGTTCAGCTCTGGTCTCTTCATCACAGTTTTTTGGAATTCTTGCATTTCGTTAAATGTCCGTCTTTTTCCCTGGAAGAGCAGTCTCAGCTTTGGAGGAAAGTAGATTCTTGGCTGCATTCCAAGCTCCCTTGTTGCAGGTCCTTTGTTCCCTTAATGTTGATGCAGCCAGGTCCTGTGTGATCCTTACTGTGGCTCCTTGATATTTAAATTGTTTCTTTCTGCTGCTTGCAGGATTTTCTCTTTTATCTGATAATTCTGCAGTTTGGCCACAACATTCCTTGGTGTTTTCATTTTAGGATCTTTTTCTGGTGGGGATCGATGTACTCTTTCAATAACTACTTTGCCCTCCAATTACATGATATCAGGGCAGTTTTCTATCACTAGATCCTGTAATATTAAGTCCAGGCTTTTTTTCTCTTCAGTGTTTTCAGGAAGTCCTATAATTTTGAGGTTGCCCCTCCTCCATCTATTCTCAAGGTCAGTGGTTTTGTTGATGAGGTATTTTACATTTGCTTCTATTTTTTCAATTTTTTGATTTTGTTTAACTGACTCTTGCTGTCTCGTGGAGTCATTAGTTTCTGTAGACTCCATTCTTTTTTGGGGGGAGGAGTTTTGTTCATTAAACTTTTGCAACTCCTTTTCCAATTGGTCAATTATATTTTTGAAAGAGCTTTCCATTTGACCAATTGAGGTTTTGAGAGAATTAATTTCTTTTTGCCTTTGCTCATTTGAGGATCTGAGGGAATTATTCTCATTTTCTAATTGTCCAATTGATGATCTGAGAGATTTATTCTCCTTTTGTGTTTGTCCAATTGTACTTTCTAAGGTTTTGTTTTCTTGTTGCAAGGTATTAATTGTCTCTCTCAAATTTTTAAGCTCCTTCCTTATTTCTTTGAGGAAGTCTTTCTGTGTTGGAGACCACTATTGTATTCTCCTCAGAGGTTCCAGGTCTCTCTGAGTTGGGGTCTTTCCCTTTCAGGAATTTTTCTATGAATCCACTTTTCCGCTGACCCTTCTTCATTATGCTAAGACCTTGAGTTGGGGGGTGTGGCTGGTTCACCTGGGCTTGGGATCGCTAAAGGCTTTACTGAGTGCAGTTTCTCTGGATGGCCAGTAGGAGGTGCTGGTTGCCCTCTCTGGAGTGTCTGTGACCTTGGTTGAGAGGCCTTCTCCCTTTGCCCGAAGGGAGGAGTTGGAACCATAGAATTCTTTTGCCTTCAATCAATGGTGGGCTTTACCCTGGCCTGAGGTCATTCCTCAGCTGGGCTGGTTCTTAGGCTCACACACCTGGGCCTGAGGCAGAAGTAGTTTGCAATTGTTGGTTTGGAAGGAGGCCTCAGTGCAATGGAGGTGTGGGCTCAGAGTTTCTCCGATGGGAGGAGCCTAGGGATGGTGTCCGCAGCTCTCCTGAACCAGACCTCTCCCGGCAGCCCCGTCTCCAAGCTCCAGGGGGACAGCACCAACACCAGCGCCTCTGCTTCCCCCGCAGACCCAAGCCTCTGTCATCCCAGCCCCACCGCTGATCCAGCAGGTCCGGCTCTCCTGCCCTCAGACTCCTGGTTCCAATTCAGCTGTTAATCTGGCTGACCTAGGGCTGATCCTCCCTCTGAGCCTAGACTCACCAGCCGGTACTCAGCCAAGGCTGCTGCGGGAGGCAAATCCTGAGGTAGATGCTCTTTCTCCTGGCTTTTCTCTCTGGGTTCCGTGAGTCGGACTTCCTCTAAGAGGTTTGTTTCATGTGATAGATGGGGAAGAGATCAGGAGACTCTAGAACTGTGCCTGTCTTCTCTCCGGCATCTTGGCCGGAAGTCTTTCTCCTTCTTTCTTAATATTTTTTCCTATAGAATTATCTACTTGTGCTCTAGATTTGTAACTGAATTTTTTTTCCCTCTTGGGGTTGTTACTGATAGTCTTTGTTATATTCTTTGACTGCATCTCCTTTGATTGTAGTACCTTGGGGTTGATCCTCAAAGCTTGACCTCCTTGGATTAATCATCAGGGAATTTACTTTTCACTCACTTCAGTCCTCGTGCTAAATGACTTGTAAAGATGGCAAAATTATTCCAGTTAAATGTCAGTTCTCTTTTCTTCAGACCCAGTGCAGTCTGATATTGTGGTGCTCTCTTCCAGTTTCCTCTCTTATTTATTGTTTTGATTGAATTATACTGTCCCACCTTCTTTAACTTTTCCATCCCCTATAGTAGCAGGGCAGATTTGAGACTTGTTGCCACCCAATAGTAGAGTGAGGGTATGGGTAGTGTGTATAGTAGCAGATATTTTAAGCAGCTAGCAAGTTATTTAGTATATCCAATTTGGTGGATCAGATTGTATCCTTTGCTAGAATATGTATGGGAATCAGAAGAAGTACTTAGTTAATATACTAGGCACCTGTGTTTTCTGCTCTTAATTCATTAGGCTGACTGTTAGAGAGCTTGCTATTTTTGCCTATTGAGAAAACTGTAATTTGGCTCCACCTCTTGATGCATAATTTCTCTTCTGGGGAAATGTCTAGCCTGGGGAAAATATCCCGTCTTCCATTTTGTTCACATTCAGGAAAATAAACTTGATGTACTGGATTGGATTTTAGAATGTTGCAGCAAAATAATATTTTTGGAGTTTTGTTCATTGATTCCTATGGCAATGCTTATTTCTTTACTTTCATAAAGTTTAATAGAACACATATAAAAATGGACGTATTTTCCTTAAGTTGAAAGCAAGTTGAAACTTAGGAAGTTTATTTTTCTTTAAGTTATCCAAATCACTAGAGTATTATTTCTTATCTACTTATGTGATTTTGATTTTCTTGAGGATTAGGGATAATGTTGGTTTTTCATCTTCTTTTTTTCAGTTCTATACTGTTTTGTATACTTAATACTATAGCATAAGTTGAGTGTTTGTTGATATGAATTATTGAAGTATTTACCTAAATATTTGCCTAAATAGTATTATCATATTTTAAAAGTGTCACTTTTTAATTTTTAGAAAGAATTATCATTTATGATAAAATATAAGCAGGTTAATAGATGTTTTCTTGTTAATACCTGTGTTTATTTGTGGCTCTTTGGCCAAAACTGTGGTACATTTTTCATGAAACTCAATGAACAAAATATGTCTTTCAATATAAAAAACTTCAACCTACTAAAAATATCTTTAAATTGTTATTTATATTTCTGAAGAAAGGAAAAAAGAACATTAGAAATATTTGTCATTATTTTATAATTGCTACAGTTTTCTTTCTGTAGAAGAATAGAACCAGAAAATAATTATTGGTATAGCTACAATTTTTTTCTCAGTTGCATAGGAAAAACAGGAAAAACATTATGTGAATTGGCTAGAATGTGAAAATGTAATTTTGTAAAAAAAAGTTTTCACTAAAATATTTTCAGTAATTCTTATTTTTCCTAATATTTGTTCAGAATCTTTGTTACTTGGATATATCTTAATATCATATTGAAATTTAATTTATATGTACCATTTTGCTTGTCTTTTCATGAATAACATTATTAGATACTTCAATTTTCCAAATAACACTTTGTGTCCAGTGACTATGCTTTTACAAATCAGTTTTTCCACTTAATTTGTAAATGGCATGAAAGGAAAAATATTAGGAGTTCTTTTTATATGGCTTGAGTGGCATGAACAGATGTCTAGTGCTTAATTATTTTTTATGCTTAAAAGTGATGACCTTGGATGAATTAATACTCAAATAAATATATATTGTAGCAGAATTTTTTCATTCTGAGAATGTTGAATTTTTTATACCAAGATTAAATATGTTCCCTTTCTAAATGCTATCAGTAAGGGCATTTTCCTATTCTAAAGATTTATACATTTCCTTAATCTTTAAACTGTTCTCTGATTTTGTTTCCTGCTGTACAAAGTGTATGTGGCCAGAACCTTATTTTTTTTTTTAACAGATTGTTGTAGGAAGCATACTTCTTGTTGCAGAACTATTCTATGCTTCAGTGGTCACTCAATTGCTGGATACTGTAGCTGTGAGCTTTGCTTATTCATTTAAACGTGACTTTATGTGAAAATTTCTTTCTGTAGTTGATTTCTTTCATTCTCTTGACATTTTATTAAAATCATTTTTTATAAAGTTAGAAGTTTTGGGGTATTATTAAGATGTCATTTATGTTTTATTATGTGGGAACCAATATTTAAACAACAAATTAAATGAATTCAGGTAGATTTTTAGGACCTTTTAAACTAAATGGTTTCCTTGGTATGGTCATCTTGTTTTTTATTTATGGTGAAAACAATGAAGCTATCAGAAATAGGTATTTTAATCTTGATTTCCTAGGAATTAGCAGTGAGATCTTAGACTCATAGGGGGATGATGTGGGTGATGGAGGAGAGGGTAGATCATAGGAGAGAATAGTCAGATATAACATATTTTCTTTTTTACTTTTTGCAAGGTGCTGGGATTGGGTGGCCTATCTAGGACCTCAGGGCTGGGTGGTTGCTGGGTCTCTGGGGTGGTATGTGGGCTTGGGGCCTCTTAGCCCCAGGGCCAATGTTCTGTTTGATGCACCACTCAGCTACCTTACAGCACATTTTAGAATAGGGACAGAATGAAAGGAGAGAGAGAAAATATAATAAATGGTTGTGGGGAGGGATGGATGGAGAGAATTACAATCAGCGACAGCAACTGTGGAAATATATGGAAGTAACTTCTGTCATGGACTTATGATAAAGAATGTGATCCACCCAAGACAGAGTTGATGGCATCAGAACAGACTCAAACACATTTTTTTTCTCTTTCTTTTTCTTTATCATGAGGTTTTATATTTTTTGTGGGGGAGGGGGTATTATGTTTACTCTTAAGAATATTTTAGTAATGTGTAAATAAAAAAATAAAGAAGTTAAAAAATTAATAGACAAAAAAAGAAAACTGCCTGTTCATATACTTTGCTTATAAATTACGGCATCACCATTTAATTTGTAAGCGACATTGTTTAGTTAACACAGGTTGAAATACTTGTCTAATTTTAAGCTATTTTGCATTATAACTCGGAGAATAATTTAAGTCTTGAAGATAGGCTGCTTTAATGAAAGCCAAATACAGAGACTAGAAACTCTCAATATTGAACTAATTAGAACTAGGAACAAATATGAAATGTTTGGATGAAGTTGTCCAATATGAAATCAGTAATGTTAAATAACTGGAAGAAATCTTTACCTTTTCTTATTGAGATCATAAGATCATAAAAATTTAGATCACTTTAGTGGTCCTCAGTAGATCTAGTTCAGTCCTCCTCTTTTTTTGTACATGAAGGAATTGAGGTCTAAAGAATATTAAATGGGGGCGGCTAGGTGGCGTAGTGGATAAAGCACCGGCCCTGGAGTCAGGAGTACCTGGGTTCAAATCCGGTCTCAGACACTTATTACCTAGCCATGTAGCCTTGGGCAAGCCACTTAACCCTGTTTGCCTTGGGAAAAAAAAAAAACCCTAAAAAAAAAGAATATTAAATGACTTGGTCAAGGTGTGGAAAGTTGTGACTTTAATATTTGAATTTATAAGTTATCTCCTCTGCCAAGGTTAAATGTAATACAATTAATTTATATTAATCTGAACTTCAACATTTTTTCAGTACTTTACTTCCCCAGTCCACTGGTACATAATTTATGAGTTAATGACTGTATGTAAGTTATGTTCTAAGAATTATGTAGAATAGTAAACTAACCCTAATTTCAAAGGAGTTAAAGTTTAACTGAGAAAATAAGAAATGTAAGCATGAAAAATATAAGGTAACATAAGGTAACATACATTAAAAAAGTCCAATATGAAATTAATTTGGTACAAAATTGCCGAAAGAAGGAAGGAGAGAGGCAGTTGGAGAAAGAAGACGACAACAACAGAGACAAAAATGGACCTTTGCTAATTTCAGAGGTGTAAATGCTTATAGTCAAAATTTAACAGTAAGCTCTTCAAGCCAGTTTTGGCACATACCTGTTTATTGCCCAATAACTGTCATCAAAAAAGAAACCAGGACAAAGGCATATGAAAAATAAAGCCTCTTCCAAAATTCTAGATTTATTAATTAGCCATTTCTTTTCTTTTTAAATTTATTTTACTTAATTTTCCACCTACATGCACTGATTCATTTTTTGTAGTTTTGAGTTCTTTCCCAACTTACTGCATTTCCCTTAATCTTGGTTGCATTGATTTTATTTTTGTAAAATCTTTTCAATTTAATGTAATGAAAATCATTCATTTTGTATTTTATAATGTTTTCTATCTTTTATTTGATCATAACTGCTCCCCTTTCCATAGATCTGACAGATAAACTATCCCTTACTTTCCTAACTGACTTATGGTGTCACTTTTTATGTAATTTTGTACCCATTCCAATCTTATCTTGGTAAAGGGTGTTAGATATTGGTCTATGCCTAGTTTCTGCCATACTGTATTACAGTTTGTCCAGTAGTTCAAAAGTTGGATTCTTTGGGTCTGTCAACCAGTACATTACAGTAGTCATTTCCTGCTGTCTCTTTTGCACCTAATCTATTCCACTGATTCACTACTCTAGTTCTTAGCCAGTACTAAACAGTTTTGATGATTGAGGCTTTATAATATAATTTTTGATCTGTTATGGCTAGGCCACCTTTCTTTGAATCTTTTTCCCATTAATTCCCCTCGATATACTTGACCTTTTGTTCCTCCATATGAATTTTGTTACTATTTTTTCTAGCTCAATAAAATAGTTTTTTGGTAGTTGGATTGGTGTGGCACTGAATAAGTAATATAGTATAGGTAGAATTGTGTTATATTAGCTTGACCTGTCCATGAACAATTGTATTTGCCCAATTATGTATATTTATATATTATTTATATTTATATTTATATATATTTATAGTTATATCTGCATTAAGAATGTTTTGTAATTATTTTCATATAATAATTATATAGTAATAATTATGTAGTAATTATTTTCATATAGTTTCTGAGTTTGTTTTGGTAGGTAGACTCCCAATTATTTTTTGTTGTCTGCAGTTATTTTAAATACAATTTCCTTTTCCATCTCTTGCTTCTGGGCTTTGTTGGTGATATATAGAAATGTTACTGATTTATGTGAGTTTATTTTCTATTCTGCTACTTTGCTAGTATTCAAGTAATTTTTAGTTCATTTTCTAGGATTCTCTGAGAATACCCTCATATAATCTGCAAAGAATGAGTTTTTGTTTCCTCTTTTCCTCTTCTATTCCTTCAATTTCTTTTTCTTATTGTTAAAAGCTCACATTTCTGTTACTATATTGAATAGCAATAGTGATAATGGACATCCTTGTTTTACTCCTGATCTTATTGGAAATGCTCCTAGTTTATCCCCCTTATTTAGAATACTTGTTGATGGTTTTAGATAGATACCACTAATTATTTTAAGGAAAACTCCATTTATTCTTACATTTTCTAGTGTTTTAATAGAAATGGATGTTTTATTTTGTCAAAGATTTTTATCATCTACTGAGATAATCATATATTTCATATAATAATCATCCTTGTCTAATAATAATTTATAATCTCTTTGCTAAAATTTTATTTAAATTTTTTGCATCAATATTCATTAGGGAGATTGGTCTATAATTTTCTTTTTTTTTTGTCTTTTCCTGGTTTAGGTATCAGCAACATATTTCTGTCATAAATGGAATTTGGTAAAGTTCCTACTGTTTTTTGATATAGTTTATGTAGAAATGAAATTAATTGTTCTTTAAATGTTAGGTAGAATTCATTTGTAAATCCATCTGGACCTGGAGATTTTTTTCTTTGGGAGTTTAATGGTTTCTTCAATCTTCTTTTTCTGAAATGGGGTTAAGTATTTTATTTCTTCTTTTGTTATTCTGGGTAGTTTATATTTTTGTAAATATTCATGCATTTCACACAGATTGTCAAATTTGTTCATTATATAGTTGGGCAAAATAGCTCTGAATCATCTCTTTAATTTCCTCCTCTTTGGTGGCGAATTCATCTTTTTCATTTTTGATATTAATAGCTTTGTTTTTTCTTTTTTTAATCAAATTAACCAAAAGATTGTCTTTTTTTTTCCCATAAAATTTCATTGGCTTTATGGGGAAAAATAACTCTTAGTTTTATTTCTTAGATCAGTATTTTTCTTGCTTTCAATTTTAGTAATTTCTCCTTTGGTTTTCAGCATTTCTTATCTGGTATTTTATTGGGGACTTTTAATTTGTTCTTTTTCTAACTTTTTTCATTGTATGCCCAATTCATTGGTCCCCTCTTTTTCTATTTTATTAACATAAACATTTAGAGAGAGAGAAAATTTCCCCTAGACACTGCTTTGGCTGCATCTCACAGATTTTGGTATGATTTCTCATCATCTTCTTGGATGAAATTATTGATAATTTCTTTAATTTTTTGTGTGATCCACTAATTCTTTAAAATTCACTTATTTAGATTCCAATTAATTTTTGTTTTATCATTTCCCTTTATTTCATTTAATTTTTATTATATCATGATCTGAAAAGCATGTATTTATTATTTCTGCCTTACTGCATTTGATTGTAAGGTTTTTATACCTAGGACATGGTCAATTTTGGTATAGGTGCCTTGTACTACAGAGAAAAAGGTATTTTCCTTTCTTTTCCCATTCGGTTTTCTCCAGGGTTCTGTCATATCTAAGTTTTCTAAGATTCCTTCTTAACTTCTTTCTTGCTTATTTTGTGGTTTCATTTATCAAATTCTGAGAGAGAGAGGCTGCAGTCTCCTGCTATTATAGTTTTGCTGTCTGTGTCTCCCTGTAATTCATTTAGCTTTTACTGTAAGAATTTGGATGCTATACCACTTGGTGTATATAAGTTTAATAATGATATAACTTCATTGCCTTTGGTGCTTTTTAAGAAGTTATAGTTTCTTTCCTTATCCCTTTTAATGAGATAAATTTTTCCTAGCTTTGTTTGAGATCAGGCTTGTCACTTGTTCTTTCACTGAAGCATAATATATTTTGCTCCAGCCATCTACCTTTACTCTGTGTGAAGCTCTATGCTTCAGATGATTTTTGTATTCAATTTATTGTAGAATTCTGGTTTTTAAATACATTCTGTTATCTACTTTGGTTTTATGGAAGAGTTCATTCCATTCATGTTCACAATAATAATTATTAACTCTTTAATTGCCTTCCTTTATTGCTGTCTTTCTCTGGTTTATACTTTTCTCTTTCCTTTCCTATTGTCTCTCCTCATCAATATTTAACTCCCTTAACTTTTCTATTTAATTTTTAATTTTACTATCTTCTTCCCTTTTATCATTTCCCTTTTACCCATTCTTTCCATTGCCCCCCCCCCCCCCCCCAGCCCTGCCCTGTAGGGTAGGATAGATTTTTAGACCCAATTAGCAATGTATGTTATTCATTGTTTTGGCCAAATCTGTTGAAAGAAGGATTTAATTAGTGTTGACACCCTCCCTTCTTTCCATCTACTTTACTAAGTCTTTCTGCATATCATCTGGTGTTATTTTTCCTGCATTAACTAGCCTTCTAGTATAGTCCTTCTTTATATGTCTTTATTTTTTTAACCCTGTCTTCTGTCATAAATTAACACATCAAATTGTAGTCAATTTATACCACTCCCTCTTTTCAAGTAACCTCTATGGATACATAATTCTCATGAGCCAAAGCATCATGCAAAGCCAAATCATTTCATGAACTATTTTTTGCACCCTCCCCCACCCCCTAAGCACATTCCCTACAGTTGTAGCCAGAGCATCAAGGAAAGCAAAAATGTTTCATGATCTTTTCACCTGCAGTCCCTTGACTTTTTACTTTTTACTGGCAGTCTCTCCCTCCATCCTTTTAGTACTCCAACCATAGCTCTACAACCAAAGAATCGGGTACACTCTCCCTCTTACCCTACAGTACTCTATCTCTAGCATTTTAACCCTTTTTAACTAAGGTATGGAATAAGGCAAGATTACTTCATGATCTATTCATGTCCAGCTTTTCTAAGTATACTCTCACTCTCTGTCCCTGTTGTAGTACAACTCCCCTTGATAAAAATATCTTCATGATTTAATTTTTTGTAGACCTCCTAAGTACCCTCCTTCCTTCTGTCTTAAAAGGAAATATCACCCTCACAATCAATATCACTTCATGTCTCATTTATACCCATATCCTGTAAGTACAATCTCTTTAGTTATACTCAACACTCATCAGTTGAGGTTGTGGTTAAAAGCTCAACACTTTTGTGACTATACCCATACCTCTCTCTAAGTATATTGCTTTTAACTATCCTTAGAAAAATAAAGTTCTTATGAGTTACAAGTGTTATCTTCCCTTTTAGGGGATATAAACAGTTTAATGTTCTTGACCAGTGTTTTTTTCCCCCTTTCCATTTATCTTTTTGTGCAACATTTGAGTTTTGTATTTGAAGATTGAATTTTCTGTTCTGTTTGCATCTTTTTTCCCAGAAGATTTTGGAAGTCTTCTATTTTATTGGAAATTCATCTTTTCCCCTGACAGAATTTGCTGAAATTGGCAGAGTAGATAATTTTTGTTTGTAATCCAAGGTCCTTTACCCTCTGATAGCATATTCCAGGGCCTCTGATCCTTTAATGTTGAAATTGATAAGCACTGTGTAATTCTAGTTGTGATTCCTTTATATTTAAATTGCCCCTTTTTTGACTGTATTCTCCTTTTGATGAGAATGCTGGAATTCTGTTAGGATATTCCTCGGATTTGTTTTATTCTGGGATCTCTTTCTGGAGGAATACTGTCTATTTTTTCAGGGACTCTGTTGTTTTTTTGATCCAGGATATTAGTGCAGTTTTCCCATGATAATAACCTGAAAGATATTTTTCAAGCTCTTTTTTTTATCTAGGCTTTCAGGTAGATCAATTATTCATAAATTATCTCTTCTGGATTCATTTTTCACTTGTTTGTGTTTTCTAAAAATTACTTTATATGTTCTTCTATTTTTTCAACCTTTTGCTTTTCTTTTGATAAAATCTTGGTGTCTTATAGAATCATTAAGTTTCCATTTTGTCCAGTTCTGTTTTTTAGGGGTTTTTTCTTGTTATCTTTTGTGTTTACTTTTCTAGTTGTTTTATTTTGCTTTTAAAAGAGATGTTTTCCTTTTCCAGTTAATTTTTTTTGATGAGTTACATTCTTCCAATTGATTATTTTTACTTTTAAAGGAGTTGACTTCTTCAGTCATTTTTTCATAATTCTTCTGCATGACTCTCCTTTCCTATTTCCATTTTTTCCTTTTCCTCTCTTCAGTTTTTAAAATCATTTTTCAGCTCTTCCATGAGGTTTTTGGATTTGAATTAAATTCTTAAACTCCTTTCAGACTTCCTGTTTGTCATTGCTTTTCTCTTCTGAGATGTCATTTTTATCATCTTTATCTGAATAATAACTTTCTATGATTAGGGCTTTTTTTTTTAGCTCATTTTGATAGTTGAGCTTTGTTCCTAGGGTACAAGAAGTGTAGTCCTGATCTTTTGTGCTGGTGCTGGGATCTGGTCCTTGGCTTTTTGCTTGCCAAAGTGTTGCATGCAACCCAGGCATTGCCTGTGTAGAGGTTTGTTTCTTCCTTTATGTCCCAGCTTTGCCTATGCAGTGGTTCCCAACCAATTCCTGTTTCCCCAGTGTTCCCAGTGCTTGGGTGTTGTCTGGGGTCCTGTTGTCCTACTATCTTGCCCAGCCAGGACTTATGCTGCTTTCTAGTTGATCTAGAACCTGAATTATGCTATGGCTAACATCTTCCCACTGACCTTCCTGCTATCCTGCTAAAGTTGGCCTATACTTCCCCATTACCACAGAAGAGACAGACCCCTACTGAAGATCCTCTGGGCTATCTTGAATTGAGAATTTGTTTTGCTCTTTTTTGGGGGGTGGAATCTGTAGCATCAATGTTTATGTAGCTGCTTTATTTAAAGTTATATAGACAAAAGTTCCAGGAGTATGTTCACTTCTTGCTATCATCGTTACTCTACCAAGGAAGTTCTCTCCAAAATCCATTTAAAGACTTGATTAAAGTTGTTTCTGCGGGAAACTCTGGAGAGCTTAAGAAAGTTTCTGGGGGTGGCTAGGTGGGGGCAGTGGATAGAGCACCAGCCCTGGAGTCAGGAGTACTTGAGTTTAAATCCAGCCTCTGACACTTAATAATTACCTAGCTGTGTGGCCTTGGGCAAGCCACTTAACCCCATTTGCCTTGCAAAATCCTAAAAAAAAAAAAAAAAAAGTTTCTGGCTTCACTCTGCTATCTTGACTGTCCCCTAGCTATTTCCTTTTCAAATCAAAGTCAATATGTTAAGGTGATATAAAGCATTAATGCAGAACAAATTAGAAAATAAACAGTTCAGAATCAACCAGAGCTTTAACACAGACACCTGAAAGAAAGGCATTCAGAGGTGAGAGAATACAGTGAAAGAAAAATCTGTAAACTTTCTTATCTTTGTATTTATATGATGTACAATGCATTGGAAGCAGAAATTGGATTACATAAAAGCTAGAAAATTAGTGAGCTATTATTATAATGAAATGTTGGGCAGAGCAGGGAAAATAAATATTCAGTAAATAAATAATATTGTATACTTAATATTATCAGAAGAAATATCACTCTAGGAGTTGACATGCGTATATTGTCTCCTCAACCATGTTCTTCCCTCAGACTCCAGTGGATGCAACTCAGCTCTCTGAACCTAAGAGCCCTGAGAATAGTAGTTCCTCTAAAACCACCAGACCTAATTCTAGCATGGCACTCGCAGCCATTTATCCAGGGAAGTAACCTCTAAGAAAGTCTTTGAGAACTATCAGATTGTTCAAAATGAGAAAAAACCCCAAAGATTTAATGGTGAAACTGATCAAACTCTAAATTTTTATTTAACTGCCATGTGCCAGTTACTATGCTAGACTCTGCTAGTACAAAGAGTGAAAGAATTCCTATTCATAAGGAGCTTGTATTAAATTGTATCGTATTAAATACATTGTATTAAATACATATTAAATACATACATATGCATATATATGTATATATATCTATAGTACCCACATAATTATGTATAATATATAAGTATTTGCATTAATATTTACAGCATAAAGTAATAAAGGCAAACATATACCAGTTTGTTAGCTATAAAGTTAATTTAGCAGAGGGGACATAGCAGTTGCTAGTCTCAGGATAGGGATCATGCAGAAGATGGTAATTCACACCTTGAAGAAAGTAGGAGACTCTTGGAGGTGAAAGAAAATAGAAAAGAATTTTACAAAAATTACATTTAGACCAGAAATTTATATCATATACCATGATAAGCTGAATATGGATACATTGACAGAATATAAAGGGTCACAACATAAAATGATTGGGGGGGAAAACCTAATCAAGTTCAATTTACAATAAAAATTCGTGCAAATGTTCTTAACCAAAGCAAATCATTGAACATACATTCAGTTTAATTCAGTAAGCACTGTCAGGCACTGTGCTAAGTCGGGGGGGGGGGGGGGGGGCGGGGAGAGGTACAAATAAGGAAAAGAAATGTTGTCCTTGCCCTCAAGGAGTTTATTATCTGAATGAGGAGAGAGAACACCAGGAAGTAGTTTGTTCTGTGAAGTTTAGCTCATATAGTACTGCAGATAGAAAGGCAAAAAAGTTACCAAATCCAGGTTCTGACCTATATAAAGTAAGGTTTTAGGTGGATTTGAGAGCTCTATCCCCCAATTCTCCAATTAGAGGTGAAAGGATGTAATCACAAAAAAAATAGATAATTTTAATTACCTGAAGTTGAAAATCTTTGACACATGTGAACTTATTAATTCTTGAATTATGAGAGAAGGCATTAATTTGAAAAAAATTTGCATCAGATTTTCTGATAAAGGTTTAATAATTATGATCTACAGGAAATTATGATAAAAGTATATATGACCAAGAACTGTTCTATCATGGGTAAATGGTCAAAGGATATGAACCAACAGATTTCAAGAAAAAACACTTGCTATCTATTAGTAACTATATGAAAAATTATTTATAATGGACACATAAAATAACTCTTAGTAAATCGATAATGATTACTTAAGACAGGTATTAAACTCAAATAGAAAGGACCTCTGATTCACATGCAAGTATCCTTGTAAGTCACATGTTGATTTTGTTTTAAAATGGAACATCTCTATTTTATTATATCTCAATTACATTTTAATCTGATTCATACCTCATTTGTGAGAGTTGTGGACTGCATGTACCTTACAAGTCTGTTGACACCTCTAACATTAAATATAAGTAATATTGGAGGTATTTTGGAAAGACAATAGCAAATAAACTATTTGCCAATTCATTTTCAAAACCATTTTATTATTTTACTAAGAAAGTGCCTAACATGTTGATACTCTTTGACCCATAGATTCCACTGTGAGATGTGCTATATCAAGTCCAAAGAAAGTAAGATCCTAAACAGCCTAAAATTTGTAGCAGGATTTTTTCCGATGATAAGGAAATGGAAACAAATTAGATATATACCAATTGGGAAATGGCTAAGCAAATTGTAAAATGCTTTATATATTACTCTGTTGAAAACAATGATGAATATAAAGAATTCAGAGAAGCATAGGATGACTTAAATGAATTGGTGTAGATTAAAATGAGAAGAAAAAGGAAAATAATACAACAATATTAATGTAAAGAGCAAAAAATTAATGAATACTCTAGTTATAATGACTACAAAATGTCAACCTGCTGAATTGTTGGGAAAACACACATGTACTCGTTTACAAAGGTGTACATTGATGGTTGTAAAATGTGAAATTATGCAGTCAAATTCAGTTGATCTAGTGATTACTTTTACTGAATTTTTTATTTTCTCTTTCTCCTTTGTTCTTTATTTCCAGAAATAGATCACTGATTAGGAGAAGTGATGGTAGGGGGGGAATGTTTGGAAATTAAGGTAATACAAAGACAATATATATCAATAACATTAGATTAAATTTTTAAGCATATTCTAAAATTTTATCAGAAATCAAGAGTAAGCTCATTGTTTTTCAGATTCCCCTTTCTTGTCTTTCCCTCCTAATTCCATATCTTTTTCAGTCTTATGATCTATGACATATTTCATGATATTTTTACAATTACATTAAGTATTTTTTTCTCCAAATTTGTGAATGGAGTTTGTATGGTTCATGTAACATTATTCCATTAAGATCTCTTAGGACTTTCTTAATTGATACTTTCTTATTTTGTCTATCAATTCTATTAATCTATCTTATTAACTCTTTTCTACTCCAAGATCATTTTCCTTGGCAAAGAAAACAAGCAAAATATGAATTAAGTGCCCTTGTTGTCCTGTCTGTGAATGTGGCCATTCACTCTGAGCACTGTCTTTTCTTTGTTCTTTTTCTTCCCCAAATTAGTTATACTTTAGAGTTTTCATTCAGGGCGGATGAATTGTGTGTGTGTGTGTGTGTGTGTGTGTGTGTGTGTATTTTAGCATAGGAAAACTTTTAAAGAATTGGCGTAGGTTGGTTTGAGATATTTCTTGTCAATTTAAAGGCAATAAATCCCTTAAAAGGAACAAAATCAAACAGGGAGATGGGAGAACTCCAAAGACCAAGTGCAAGCATTTCAAAATATTACATAGGAATGACCCTTTGCCCGGATGAGGACAGGAAATACCTCTTCTCTCCTGTACCATGAGATATTCTACTCTCAGAGCCCAGAAATCAGACAGGATTATCAGTAGGATAATTTAGCTACGAGATGGGTTATGCAAGCTTTTGTGGATTTTCCTGTGAGCATAACCACCATTTAGATTATGGTTTCTATGGGAAAATGTATTCTGAATTCCAAATAACAAAGAAATAAACTTTTGAAACAGTCAACAAACATTTTTTACGTTTTATCTATGGAATTTTCTTCTGGGTGAGGGTTTTTTTTAAAATTTTTAATTCTACTGAGACTGGTATATGATTCTATACCTGCTGGTCTCCACTTCTCAATGCTAACGTCTTAGAAGCATATGTTCTAGAGATGAGAGATACATGATCCCATTATACTAAGTAGGAGATCTATTTTGCTCCATGCTTAAAAAGCTAACTTTAAATTAGGGACTGCATATAATTAATTTCCACGTAACTCATTGATTCCCCTCATGCAATATAAACTGATTAAGTTTATATTGTAAGACACTAAACACAGAAGCATGGATAAAATGCATGCATCTTGTCTATGTCTCTGTCTTGCAACTCTTGTCTATGTCCTCCAATAATAAATTTACCATAGAGCATTTGCCCTCTGGACTGGCAACCCTATTTTGCTTCTTTTTCATATCTGAGTATAACTGTACTTGTATTGTATTACCTGTACTACTACTACTACTACTACTACTACTACTACTACTACTTGTATTACTTGTACTACTTGTGCTCGTACTACCATGTCACAAAAGCAACATTTCCCCCAGAATGATATTTATTCCTCAAAGGACATGGAAACTAGCCTCAAGATTTTATTGACCCAGGGGACTGAAGCGTTAATCATTGACAGAATAAAAATCAAGGAATATGGTATCCCCTTCACCTTGATTCCCATTGCTGACCACCAGGGCAATTGGTGAAGTAGAGAAGTTCTGCCCTGGAATGATTGTGTCATTGCTGACTATCTTCCATATTGTTATTAAATAACTCCTTTGGTTAACTGTTAGCTGATTTTCAATTACATCATTTCATTTCAGTACCAAATCATATATAGATTAGCCTGAGACAAGAGAAATATTTGTCAAAGTTTTGAGGATGATTTAAGTACTTTTTTTGGGAAAGCTAGCTTGATCTGTAGTAACTAGAATTGTCCTACTGACAAACTGCCATGCTTTGCCACATGATTAGTCTATTCTGTCCTCCTCCCTCCCCCATGAAAAATTTCCCTTACAACAATTTTTATCTCAGCACTTCCTTAGACTTCCTCATTGGTGATAGGTTGCAACATGTTCCTACCCACCATTTTGCATTGATTGCAAACGGCTTACCCATTATCCATCTCTTCATTGTCACTTGTATGACATTTATTTTCATTTCTTTGGAAATTGTTTTGTTTCATATTTTGCTGCACTAGCATGATATTGATATTAAAAACAGGGCTCTTATGGCTGGGAGACCTTAAAGGAACTTTGCAGTTTTCCAAAGGCAATCCGGTGAAATGTCTTCCTTGTCTTCAATTCTGGTGCCAACTTACTGTTCATATGCACTGTTTGTCACAAATATACATATGAATAAATAAGCTTCATAGGTTTTTCCATTCAATTTCTTGTCCATTCAATTGTATGCCAGTAATACAATAGATGTACTGGCAATGCACTTCTATTTTTTTATTGAAATGGTTTTTATTAAGATATCTTAACAAAATAGCATACCTCTCTAGGCATTGTATCAAAAAGAATTGGACTTCACTTTATAGTTCTCTTTACCACTACATTGTTGCCATTGTTTGTCCTTCATTCTAGAAGAGGATCGAGACTTTAGAATAGTAATGCCATTACTTGCAAATGAATTGGATTTAAATGAGGGAGAGCTGTGCAAAATCTCCAGCCTCACTTTCTCCTCTGGAGCCATCTAGGTCTAGTGGCAAGATATAGATCAGGACCACTAGAGATGACCCTGTCTGCAATGCAGAACTTGACCTTTTAAAGCTAGAGTTCAAGGTCTGTGAGTTGAAAGGGCACAGAAAGTGAGGGAGGAAGTTACCAGAGAGGTTGACTGGGGTATTTCCATATACATAATGATGATGGGGAATTGGCAGATCAGTTCTCTATTCAGTTGACACAGAAGTATTGTGGAAATGCTTTGAAGCTCCAGTGTCAATCTGTTATGTGACCTTGGGATGTCTCTTAACTATCTACTATTTAAGTGGAGGGATTCTGTGAGGGCTTACTTTTTTCTTTATGTTGCCAGTCATCTGAATTTAGCATATAAAGTTACTTACATTTCATTATCTATATATGTCCATGCATTTTATGAAGGATCACAGGTTTAGAATTGTAAGAGATTTTAGGGGTCACTTAGTCTACTTCATCATTTAAGGATAACAAAACAGCCTCAGGAATGTAAAATGTATCACAAACCAAATAGGTAGAAGTAGTAAATGATAGAGCTAAATTTTGTAATACTTTTGCTCCTTGTCTAACTTCTGTGAACTCTTCCTGGTTTTAAGATATATGTGTGTGTGTGTGTGTGTGTGTGTGTGTGTGTGTATACACATATGTACACATACACATATAAATATATACACATATGTGTGTGTGTGTGTGCATTTAAGCTAGGTAACTTTATGCTGAATTTATTTTAGTTCACTTATAATTGAGATTTAGTTAAATTCCACATGATTTTTTTTAGCAGTTACTATTTGCTTAGTACTTAGGCATTAGATATTCAAATTTCATTGGCACTTGAGACTACATAAAATGATTTCATCTTAATCATATATATATATATATATATATATATATATATATATATGTATATCCCATAACATGTATCTAGTGAGCACCAATTTCTTGCCTGATACAATTGCTTTTGCCACACACACACACACACACACACACACACACACACACTCTTATATTTATATGTCTATAATTAACCCTTCTCCATATTCATAGGATCATTGAGCTACAGCTGGAAAGGACATTTGAGACCATACAGCCCAACTTCCTAATTTTACATATGAGGAAACCTAGATCCATAAAGGTTAAGTGATTTAACTAAGATCAAACAGTGAATGTTAATCCATATAATAGAGTTTTTTTTCCCTAATTAGTTCATGTGTAAAAGATTGCTCTGTCTAAGAAGGCTGCCAGTCTCCTGGAGAAGAGAAATCCATCTTATTTATATTCTTTTTCTGACCAGTTAACAAGCATTTGCTAAGCACTTGGGCCTTCCTACGAGCCAGGCAATATGCTAGGAGCAGTAGGTACATGGATAAAATGTAAACAGTCTGTTCTTAAGGAGCCTCTTGAAGAAGACAACACTATAAACATAAATAAATATAAAATCAATTTAAAATAAATATAACTATTTCTGACATATTTATATAAATATATTTATGAGTACAATGAGGCTGTACTTAAAAGGAGGGAGAATAAAATAAAGCAGTGTATATGAGATGGCACTTGAAAGATCAATATGTTACATTGGTAAGAAGGCCTTTCAAATGTGTGTTTCTATAATTGTGTAATTATCTGCTAAGATTTATTGACACATTGGGATGTATGAGTTAAAAGGAAAGAAGTAAAATTTTGGTGATGATTCTTTATAAAATTTGAGGGATTGTGGAAATGATAGTATCATTGAGTATCCATATTCATCTCATTATTTTATTATTCTTTTGCTTAAAATGCAATGGAACAGTTTATCACTTTCTCATCACCTCACACTAGGATTACAGCAGTAGCCATTTATTAGACAATCTATCAGTCAATAAATACTTGTTAAAGTGCATGAGTTCAATACTAGCTCTTTGAAGGAAAAAGGTGCATGACCCCTGCCCCAGAGAGGTTTAAAGGTTTTAAAGTGACAAGACTAACAGTAAAAAAGTATAAAATTTATGGTCAGAAATTTATCAGATTTTGTGCTAAAGATTTTAGCTTCAGGGAAGAAGAAATATCCTTAAAACAAATCAAGCTTTTTTGGAGGAATCTGGGATTTAGATTGGGCATTGAAGGTTAGATGAGATTTATATAGAAAAAATGATAATGATAATGATGATGATAATAATAATAATAATAATGATAATGAAAATTAGCATATATATAGTGCTTTGATTTACAAAGTAGTTAAATATTTCATTTTATCCTCACAATCACCCTGTAAAGAAGATATTGCTGATATCCCATTTTACAGATGAGAAAACTAAGGCATGTAGAAGTTAAATGCTTTATCCAGGGTCACATATTTGTATTTAGAACCCCATTTGAATCCCATTTGAACTCTTGGATCAGTGTTTTATCCACTGGACCACTTACTTGTAATGTAAAATCAAAGAAGGGAACCTAGATTTTTCTGAGTTTGAAGAATAATCATAGGTAATAATAAGAGATATGAAAAAGCCTATGACTCCATGATAAAGCAAAAAATCTAACTTAATTATACTTTGTTTTAGAAGACTTCATATTAGCTACCTTTTGGTAGGTTAAGGCCAAATTTGAATGTGAAAATTAGAATTAGTATAATTATAGCTTTTTGGCTTCTCTGCTGCAGCTAATCACTTTATAAAAACATGAGCAGTATAAATACTTTTCACGTATTTCAATCTTCATAATAAATCTTTTAATTTAATGTAGATTTTATTTTGAATAATGATCTTAACCTTGAGACATATTTAGCATATATAATACATATATATAATGAGAAGATTTGATTTCGAATGTCTTTTTTAGCTCTAATGTTCTATGACATCTAAAATGAATCATCCATTTAAATAGTTTTTGAAAGTGTTTTATGAACTGTGATATATAGTACATGATTAATTTTCCCTTTTCAAAACCAGATAGTTCAACAGAAAAAAAACATATACTAAAAATGCAGAGCAGTGATTTCCTTTTTTGGTTTTTAATGTACTGGGGTGTTATTAGTTATCTCAAAGGATATAATGAAAGGCATATATACTGAAAGTAGAATTAAATTAAAATTTATTTAAATTTAAAGCCATTCATACTTGCCATTCACCACTTTAAGGAAGAAACATTGGCAACCATCAAGTAAAAACAAGGGTGTAACTATATTAAAAAGTTTGAGAATCAGTGATCTAAAAGAATCTTTTGTGATATATTAAAGTATTATTAAAATGTAAAAAGATAAATATTTAAAAATTGAATAGTTACAATTAAGCAGTAGTAATTTCAAACAACAACAACAACAACAAAAAACCTCATCAAACACCATCTCTTGGAAACTAAGCTCAGGACAAAACTTTACTAAAGTTTGAGAACACTAATGTTTTAGTTGGAACTGATGTAAAAGAAGTATTATTTTAAAGGAAAATGAAGTCTAGAGCTATCTGGTTGGGAAGGTCTTTCAATTACAGTGGCGTCCATGAATCTTGGATCTAAATGAAAATTTGGCTATAAGTTCTCCACATCCTATTCTCTATTTCCCTTTGAATAAGAAACAGCATGTGTGAAATGCATTTACTGTAATCCATTCCATACTGGGTAATAAAAATACTGTTAAAAATTATTAGACTTGGTATAAAATTATACTTATGGTGTTCTTTTCACTTTTAGCTAAGGTTTTTTTTAAAAAAAGTTTATGTAAACCTAATAGAATATGATGATGTTTTAATTTAGCTTTCAAAACATGAATATGAAATAAGTACCATTTTAGATATAATCACATTCCAATGTTTGTATTACTTCCTCTGACCTTATATGAAACATTATTCACTGAAAATGAAACAATATTATTCACTGAAAGTATTCCTTAGAAAACGCAACTCAAACAATTAAAAATAAAATTACAGATACCTTTAAAATTGAATACTTAATGAAGAATTTAATGAGATTATCTGTCTTTTACATTTCCCATATTAAATCCTAAAAATTGATCATTTATACATAGAGGGTAACTAAATCAACAAAGCAAGTATCGTTGTTTAAAGATATTAAAAGGAAATTGATAACTATTGTGTAAATATTACCTTTTGAACCTGAAATAGTCAAACAATTTTAGTATATACAGTTGAGTTAAATTGCTGTAAAATGAAATGTTACTATATTATTTAAATTAAGGTCACCAAAAGCATTTACACTATTTGACTGGTTAAAATTAAGTTATATTGATATTTATTTTTCAACTATAGGAAAGACCTTTTTTTTTAGTCAAAGAACAAAAATTTTCATAGGAAAAATAAAAAAGTCAGATTTTTCAGGGAATTGAAATATAAGTGAAAATCAAGATGTCATCTGTAACAGTTTAATCCAAATTAATAGTATCAGGTTTTATTTTTTGAATGAGACAAAATTTAATATATCTCATGTGACATTCCTTTTTATTCAAATAAGAATCTTTTGCATAATTTGGTCAGAGTTGTGTGTGTTTTTACGTGATTAACAATTTCTGAAATGTTAAGAATAGCGTCATATTGTTTATTTTATAAGGGCAGACTATTTTATTTAAAACTCTATACTTTAGAAAAATCTTAAACTTGATCAGTATAAATAATTTCCTTACATGTAAATGATTACTTACTTAAAACAGTAAATTATTATTTATTTGGTTTTTCTTTGACCACTAGATATCTGATCTTCACTAATGAATAGTTTCCTTCATTGTGCATTAAGGAGATTATTGTCTCTCCAAAAATACATATATACACCTATTTTTCTTAATTTTAAGTAACTAGAACTGAAGAACTAAAACTCTGCAATAAAAATTTGTAATGTTTTCTATTTTGCTCTTTTACATATCTGCTGTAAGATTTTCAAAAGATTATAAAATTTAAAATGTTTAGCTTTTCATTAAAAATTAGTTTCATTTTATTTACTCTAATTTTTCCCAGAAGACTTAAACACCCCCCCACAATCTACAAATATGTACAGATTTAGGAAATATGTATTATTAATTTATTGGAGACCTCCAAATATTTCCTTTCCACCCATCACTGGCTTTTCATTTTCTCCTGTCTTCAATGCAAAGTAATGAATCTCAGAAATTATTATTAAGACGTCAAGACAATCTAATCTAATATATTTCATTGACTGCCTCTCTCCTGCATATGCCTATTTGGGTTGAAACTGGATTATGGTATGTAAGAAACAAACTGCCTGCCTTTGACTTTGACAGAAAAATCCTTGTCAGTTAAGCCACAGACTCATGTAAATAAGGCTTTGGTCTTAAAGCAACATATAATGTTCAACTGATCTTTGAAAATGTAGTTCAAAGCCATATATTGCATAAAAGAAAAACATTTCTTGAAATATAATTTTTATGACACTGATAGATAAGATATTCCTTTTTAAGGGTTTCAGGTTAGGAAATATAGCCAATCATAAACAGAAACATGTTTTTTAATAGTAGTTTAAAACAGCTTGGTATTACTGTGAGAACACAGAATCATAGTATAACTAATAAAGCTATTCAACATATTAATCTTGGCAATTTTGGGTAGTTCAACTCCTATTTAACTATCACAATAGGAAAGCTAATCTTTTAACAATATATTTTGAAATATGTTGTATCTGATAATAGTGGAATCTTTCTCACAATAGGAAAATTAGAAATCAAGCAAATGACCTTAATAGAGTTTAGAAATATGTATGAAAAACTAATTTTATTATAAAATGTCTTAGCATATACTTTATTGTCTTAAGTTTTGCAGTTGAAACCACAGTACCTCACTCTATATTAAACAGGTTCGGTTACAGTTGGCATCATATAATTTATGGCAAATTAATATTAAAATGCAAAAAATAATTTCTCCCATATAATACCTATTCATTCGGTAAAGAACTTCAATAAACATGCTTTTCAGTAGTCATATAGAATTATCCCATTTGAAGTCCTATTTTTAAATTATTTAAGGGATTTGAGATTTTCAGTTGATGATATTACATGGGTCACTTGTAATAATAAAAGTCTGACAGTTCTTTTGAGAATTTTTGAAGTCTCTATTTCAAAAATGGAATTATGTCGATAACTAGAAGTACAATGTATAATTTTAAAGAAAAAGCATATGTTTAATAAATCCTTATAGCATTTAATTTTTAAGCTAACATACCACTCACATTTGAAAACATAATAATAATATTTTAAAGGTATTGCCACCAGAACCTGATTAATATTTGTTCTTTGCTCTTGCTCAGAATGTAGTGCTTCATGCTGGAAAGTTTTAAGTGTGGTACAGATAATAAAAAATTGCTTTTGAGTAATAAAGTTATAAATTTCTTTTACAACTAACTTCTCAACAACATTTAACCTAGTGTGAATCAGCTCATAGTCTAAAGGCTTTATTCTATAGAATTGAAAAAGCTTATTTTGGAGATTTAGAAAGCAATAATCATAGAATAATAAATTCAAAATTATAATCATAACTTGAAATTAAAAAATTTTATATTTTTGCTTAGAAATTAAATTCTTTTGAACATGATATTAATATGTAGTAAAGATAGAGTTAATTTATTGTTGTAAGGTTTGTCAGATTCATTAAGTTAATATTTTATAGATCAGTTTCACAATCTCTATACCTAATGTGGGGGCAACTGATGACTTAAAGGACGAGAGTACTATGTCTTGAGAATATACATGTTTGATAATTGACTGACTTATTCATTTTTATTCTAGTTACTTTAGCCTTGTCAATAGAGTTGTCTGTAATCTTCAATTCACCATTGGTCATTAAGGTCATTTTAAAACTTAGTTTGTATTTGGTAGTTTTGTTTTGTAATTCTTAAATTGTCAAAGTAAATTGTAATTATGGTTATTTTATTTAACAATAATTTCACTAAATATTTGAAGGGTAAATTTAATTATAATGTTCTTGATAACATTAAAACATAAACCTACTTTTGCATATAAATATATTTGCTAAACAGTGCCTTCTCTTCTCTGATTTAACCAGAGAAAAATAAAGCTATAGTTTTGTTTTTCAAATACTCTCAACTAAACACACCATTAATTTCATTTCCTATATATGTGAACCCTCCATTATAGCCTTTTAATGCACTTTTAAGAATTTTTATTTTAAAACGTGGATTTTCCTATTCTCATTTTTCATTTTTCGTAAATTGCAAATGATGCAAATTCAAATAATTTCATTTATATAATTCAAATGATCATTAATTAAGCTACTAATGTGTTCAGGACATCTTGTATATAAAGACAAAAGTGAAAAAAAACCCTCAAGTAACTTACATTCTACTGTATAGTAGGCATTGCAATTTGTAATTAATTTACAATACAAATAAAATAATCTAATTGATAACAACTTCTAAGAGGGATTTTTCCAATTTCCATTGGTATTGCTTTGTGTTTGCATCACCTGCTCATGACACAGAGGAGGTACTTAGTAAATGACTTTATGAATAAATTTATTTTTTACAGGTTTGTCTGTAGGTGTTAAATTCTTTATCACTTTATGTCATAAGCTTGTATCTCCTGTACAGGTGATAGACACACAACTTCTGTTCCCCTTGTTTTGCCATTTATTGAGATAATAGCATGAGATCTTTGATTATTTATCTAACTTCAGTTCTTTAAATCCTCAGTTAAAATGTCCTTTATATAAAATGTTATTTCATCTGAATTTTCTTTTCTCTCTGAGTATCATTTTGATTGATGTAGATTATATTTCATGGAATCATTAGACCTTTTGTGGAAATAATATTCAGTACAAAGCAAGTTGACCTGAGTCTTTGGGATTTTTTCTTTTTTATTCATATTTATTAGTTTTTTAAAATTTTTTAAATTGATTCCTTTGTTATTTTGCATCACTGACATTTTCCCCATCTACACATTCCCACTTCCATACCCACAAGCTCTTCATCCAGCTAATCTCTGCCTTGTAACAAGGAAAATGAGCAAACCTAACTGACCAACTGGTGACATGTAAAAAAATATTAAACAGTTCTGTATTTCTTCATATCTTTACTGATAGGCAGTTTAACCATTTTTCTTGTTTAGATGCCAGTATTGCTTTCTTATTATAAGAATTCATTGCTGCCATTGTGAATATTAATTTTTTGCTCTGTTTCCCCTGTTTCATTTCATAGAAATCTTCCCATGTTTTTCATATTTGATGCCCTGTAGAATGTATGGATATTCCATTATATTGATATATGACAATTTGTTCATTGTTAATAGTACCCACTTTGTTTTCTTTTTCTTTTCCTTTTTTTTAAATTTACTCCAAAGAGAGAAGTAGTAGAATATTGTATAAAACCTTTCCTTTTAGATGACTTCTTATCTAACCAATCTAAGAGTGATTGGTTATATTTAAAAAAAATTAAAGATAAGCAATAACTTCATGGGATTACTGGAGAAATATTTATAAATCTTTATTTCAATTGCAAATGCAATGTTATTTAATTTGAATTTTTCAGCATTTTCAAGCAATTAAAAACAAAGTCTGAATTTTCAATAAATTTAAGAGTCCAGGGAATAAGTAAATAATATTTTAACATCTTATGAATTATAATCAGGCCTTATTAATTTTTAATTAATTATTTAATTTTTTAAGCATTTTGCATTTTATTTGGCATTTTTCCAAAAATATCCAGCTTATAAACTGGGCCAATTTATCCTATTGGAATATGTAACATAGTCAGAATATATTTGGTTCAATAATATAGGAGGTTTAAAATTCAAAAAACTAAAACATTAACTACCTTGAATTTTTGTTTTGTATATTTAAGCTAGAAGTTTTATTAAAACTGGAATTGAAAACAAAGATTTGATTATTGCCAAAACATTTTCTTTATAACTTTTCCACTCAATTTACTTGCATTTTTCTTGATAACCTTTGTTTAGATGTTATTCCTAGAGTTATTTTTTGTGAACATATGTTAACATACCTTTTCATGTATTTATTTAAGGAATCTTAAAATATATATGTTGGCTAAGTATGTATGGTAAAACTGCTTATAAGTAGTTACCATCTTGTGTAAACACTAGCCAACTAAAACAAAACCTGTTTTTTTGTCCAGAGTATCTTATTAATTGGATTATATCATTTACTAATTGCTTGTCAAATTTCTATTTTAAAAATGTAGTCATTTTTGAGTTACATCAGAGCTGGAAAAAAATAAATCTAAATCAGAATACCAATTCTTTCTTCCTGTTTCCTTAGTGATTCTCTGAATACTATTTTAATAAATATTTATTGAGTGCCTCAAAGGTTATTTTTTAAAAATCATCATTTCCTGAGCCTAAGTACATTTGTTTTTAATCATGTGAAAACTGTTAGGATCAATTCTTTAATATGTGGAAATAGGAACATTAAATGAAAATATTGACTCACCAAGAAGCTTTCTTATTATAAAAATCAAGAATGGCAAGATGGTCGCAGAGCATATATAATTGGTGTTTTTGTTTGTTTTTTTATGTCTTGAGTACTTATGAGCATGCAAAAGCCAAGGGGTTTGCATCTGTGTCTTAAATTTACCTCTTAGTGGTTAGTTCCTTGATGAATCTTAAATATAAATTAGATTCTTTAGTTTTAGTTAGCTTTTGATTTTTGTCATGCAAATTTAGATCCTACCTATGGGCAGATTGGCTGTGTATCTCCCTTTTTTAAGTTTTCTTGAAGAATTTCCTTATAATGTTTCTATTTCTAGCAATAAATTTTGAGAGATTTTTCAAGAATCCATGACTCAAGAAGGAAAAAAAACCCTTATTATCTTTGAGGAGTCAGGAAAAATGTCATTTGTATGCTTAATGTTATCCAGAAAGCATAATATTCTGAAAAAATAATATGCCCCAGATTATTTCAAATTAAACACTAATGGAAGAGGATATCTAAGGTGAAAGATGTTTGTGTAATGCTAAACATAACCAAAGAAACTGTGGTTTTTAGCAAAGGTACTATTGCTCTATTTTATCGGGTGCCAGAAGTTGCATAATGAAAGTCCTTCAGTCAGAGAAAATATAAGTAAAAAAAAAAAAAAAAAAAAACCAAGAATGCCACCCAGCTGGTAGAGATCTTCCTAATTTTTACCTGATTGTATTTCTGAAGAAATATGGCAGAACCATCGTAAATTTTCAACATGAACTGCATTTTTGTTGCCAATTTCCATATCCTTTAAAAAGTGCTGAAGCGTGCATTTGCTATTTATGTTTGCAGTAGACTGAGTACACTTTTACTATTTGTGGTTTTAGAAATTGGAAACAACCAAACAGTGGTGCTATGGTCTAAAAAAATAAATTTTAAACAGCTGTGGGACAGTATTTTTAGAATGGTAGGAGCCTTTCTAAAGCAATATAACTGCTTTCTGATGAAAATATTACTATTCGTGTAATTCAAAATTGTCTATTGTCTTTTCTTGTATTGTTATTTAGATGAATGTAAATCAAAATATTGTTGCTGGTATAAAGAAATTATTTCTCTAAACATCCTGGTATAAATTCTTTAGAGACTATATTCAGGAGGTCTCAGAGTAAATAAAAAAAATTAAATGTTTAAATTTTTTTGTTCTTCTAAATTTGACAAACACCAAAAATGTGAATCTTTTCATGTATACATAAGCAGAAAAAATAAAATCATATAGAAAAACATTTAAAAAGTATATGATAAATTCATTGCATTTATATATAATAAATTTAAAGCTCTCCTTGTCTGTGTCTCTCTTTAGAACTTCCTTTTGGTATCTTCTATGGGTTTTTGGTAATCATTTTATTGATGTTTCTCTCTCTCCCCTCTCTTTTTTTTGGATTACTATTGTAAATCCCCTCTCCCTCTCTCATCTAATACCCCATTGTGTAACAATTAAAAGAAATCCACTCATTGGCCAAGTCTAAATTTTATGTCTCAGTGTCTTCAGTTTATAATTATATCAGAAGTTGTGGCATATTTCATTATCTGTACTCTTGAGTCATGGTTTTTCTTTGTATTGATCTAGATAGTTAAACTTTCAGTTTTTTAAAAATTTTGTGAATTAGGGGGTGGCTAGGTGGTATATTGGATAAAGCACCGGCTTTGGGGTCATGAGTACCTGGGTTCAAATCTGGTCTCAGACACTTAAAAATTACCTAGCTGTGTGGCCTTGGGCAAGCCACTTAACCCCATTTGCCTTGCAAAAAAACCCAAAAAAATGTTGTGAATTATTGTATAAATTGTTCTCTTGTTGCTCTTTATTTCAATGTCTGTTAATTCATACAAGTCATGCCATGCTTCTCTGAATTGAACCCTTCAATCACTTTTTACAATATGCAATAATATTCTATTCTCCTAACATCCCATATTATTTTCAGCCATTCCCTAGAGAGAGATATACTCTAAATTTTTAATTCCTTGCTATTGAAAAAAATGCTGCTTTAAATATGCACATATATATGTATTTGTATGTATATATGTATATGTCTATGTGTGTATATATGTATGTAGGTCCTTTTGCTTATTTAAAAAAATTCTTTGATCAGTAGGTCAAGGGTTATAAATAAACTTTTTGGATGTAGTTTATAAGGTCTTCCCCATAAGAGTTTGACCATTTGATAGATCTACCAGTACCATCTTCCTAGATTCCCTCTAGCAACAGTCATTTTGTGGTTAATTAGTCTACTCAGTATGATGGGTTTGACCTATAGTCTCAAATGTATTTTGTCTTCCAATTCTTTTGTCATTTGGAGCATTTATTTATTTATTTATTTTGCATGGCAATGGAGTTAAGTGACTTGCCCAAGATCACACAGTTAGGCAATTATTAAGTGTCTGAAACTGGATTTGAGCTCATGTTCTCCTGACTCCGGGGTCGGTGCTCTATCCATTGCATCACCTAGCTGCTCCCATCTGGAGAATTTTTGTATGACTGTGGGCAATATGTTATTATCTTTTGACCTATGAGGAAATGACACCTAAGTGTATATGTATGTATATTTACACATGTTTGCACATGTATAATGTGTGTATTTGTGTAGTATATGTGCATAGTACACATATGTGTATATATCCATGCCCTATATAGCTTGGATATGAGACTTTTACTTGGATATGAGAAAAACTTGTTGCAAAGATTTTTTTCCTGGTTCTTTGCTGCTATTCTAAATTTACTTGCATTGATTTTGATTATTAGACAAATGAAAATTTTATATATCCAAATTTGCTACATTTCTATCATATGTAACTTATGGTAGTTAGATGGCTCAGTGGATAGAATGTTGGACTTCTAGTCAGGAAGATCCAAATTCAGATATGATTTCAGATACTTTCCCCTGTTTGCCTCAGTTTCCTCATCTGTAAAATGAGCTGTAGAAGGAAATGACAAATCAGTATCTTTACTAAAAGAAACCCAAATGAGGGTCACAAAGAATCATTCACCACTGAAAAATGACTGTAACAGTAACAGCAGCAATCTTATCTACAGTTTGTTTTCTCAAGAACTCTTCACCTATCCAAAGTCTTTCCCTGTTCTCTTATTTGTTTATGATGCGTTTTTTTTAAATCAGCCAATCATTAAGCATTTATTAAGTGCCTCCTATGTGCCAAGAACTGTGCTAAGGTCTGATCACTTATTCTTCTCTCAGGCAAATATCCTTATATAAGTAGCCAAGTATTCATTTTGAGCTTATTGTGGTATTCTCTTTGTTTAAATCAAATTTAATAGACTATTTTCTTATTTTAAACAGTAGCTATGCCAAATATTAAGTCCTAAATCTTATAGTTTAGTAACTTTGGGTTTATTGAAACTATAGTTCTATATTTATTTCCTTCTTTATAGAGTTCCTAATTTATTCCACTGATCAACTTTCCAGTTATATCTTTTACTTTGTTTTTTTAGACTAGTTCCAATTAATTTTGATGCTTAATTCAGGACAATCTTTGAGATCTGGTTCTCCTAATTATTTGCTCTTGAACTTCTTAAACTTTATTTCCTCTAGATGCTCTAAAGGTTGCTTTGTAGTTGTTGTCATATTTCTGTGAGCATATTGGTAGGTGGACAGCTATTTTATGTGTTCCATATTTATTTTGAATGAAATGTCCTCATTTCTTCCTGTTGGATTTTATTGATAGGCATATGAAAAATGTGATTCAATTGTGTGATTTTAGTTTATGTCCTTCTACTTTGATAGTTATTATTTCAATAAATTTTTTAGGTTTCTCCAATTAGACTATTATTTGCAAAAAAAATTTTGTTTCCTCCTTGCCTTTGTTTCTTTTAAATGCTATATTTAATATTCTATAATGTCAAGTTTCAGTAATGACAATGAGCATCCTTGCTTTATTCTTGGTTTTTATATAGTTTATAAAGGCCTCTAGCATTTTTGTTTTACAGATAATTCTGTCTTTTAGACAGAAACTATTTGTATTAAGGAAAGGTGTATTTATTCCTTTGCTAATATTTTATTAGACATGAGTATATTATATTTTGTCATAGATTTTTTCTGTATCAATTTATTTCTATACTGCTTATTATTTTATTATTAATGTAGTCTATTTTGTTTACAATTTTCCTAATAGTGAAGCAACCCTGTGGCCTGCTATATATATTGTATATTATTTTGCTAATGCCTTTTTTCTAACAAATTATTCCACAGTTTTGCACCAGTATTCATTATGAATATTGCTCTATAGTTTTGGATGTTTGCTGATAAAATTAATATGTAAATCTAACTGATCCTTAAAACCCTCCCACAACTTTGGAAATTTATTAATAACTTATTCAGTTTCTTTCCTCCCCCCTTTATTTAAAATCTTTATTTCTTATTCTCTTATGCTGTGTATTTTATTTTTCAGTAAATATTCATCCATTTAATTTTTTTTCTCAGCTTTTTCACCTTTTGGGGCATAGGATGGATCTTCTCAAGGGTACCAATCTCAAGTTTGCCTCTCTCTCTCTCTCATGAGTCCAATTTCATTGCTTGATCCTTTTGGAAGCTTTGACCTATTTAAGTTCTCACCTGACCTGACTTCTCAGGGTAGCCTATTAGACCCCCTCCTTGGAGTTTACCACATTGGTGCTGGACTGGTTTGGACTGTAGATCAGTTTTAGCCCTATTGTAATTCAGAACTCCCAAACTCAAGTTATTCTCCTTCGCGGCCTCTCCCAGTAGGAGGATTATAGCTGGAGACCACCATTTTCATTTACTATGTAATATTACAGACTATTTTATATAAAATTTTCTGTTTCTCATTCTTTGTTATGAATTCTCTTACAGTTTTGCTACTTCCAGTTAGATTTTCTTTCTCTAAAAAAATCAGGTAGCTAATAGTCTTTTTTTATTAATTTAAAAACTCTAATAGGTAGTTTTGCTTATTAATTTTAAGCTTTTATTTAATCTCTGGTTTTTAGCATTTGTGATTAATTGGGATTTTTTAGAACTTTATCAATCTGAACTTTTTCTCTTTTGCTAAAAAGTATGTAGAGATATAAAATTTGTCTTTTTCTGATTCTTATATGTGTAATATATGTGCATAGGTACATATTTAAATATAAAATCTCTATTCTAGATTTGGATTTTGGATCCAACACTAGACTCTCTACCTCCTTTCATTACCAGGGTAGTTAAGTGGTACACTGGTTAGATAGAGCTCTAGACCTGGAGTCAGGAAGACCAAATTTCAAATTTGATCTCATATTCTTGCTAGCTGTGTGACCCTGGGCAAGTCATTTAACCTCTAACTGTATGTATGTGGAAAAGATAATAGCAAACTACTTTACCAAGAAAACTCCATAGATGATTGGTTCATGGGATCATAGAGTGTTGGACACAACTGAATAACTAAACTATAACAACCTTTCAGGTCCTATTTTACATTGACCTTGATTTGCAATACTTCTGCTTCAGCTAATGTGTCTTCTCTTAGAGTGTGGCAGGTTTCATTCTTCCTAGTTAGAGCTCTCTTTTCCTGTTCCAAGTCTGGCTCCTGCTATGGGTCTTCATCTTTTTGGACCACCAAGTTCTAGAAAGCACTATTTCTTCAGTCTTCATTCCTTCCCACTCTCAATCTGGGCATTCTCTTCCCTCAATTCAGGTGCTTTTCTAGGCTTTTAGTCTCATCGGAACTCACGCTGGCTTTTCCTGACCAGATATACCTCTTGGAGCTCTTATGCTTTGTAGCCCCCCTTGTGTTTCTTGATATTTCTCTTCTGATTTTTTTTTTTGAACTTTAGGGATTGCTTGTTTTTTATGTCATTATTAGAGCCTGTATAATTGGAGTATATGTAGATCTGCTTCCTTTTTGACCTTTCACAGTTAGTGTAACCTGAAGTCAAGAAGTCAAATGGAAAATAAGAATAGAACTTCTATTTGAAATAAGTAATATGGTGGTTGAAAGAAATGGCAAGGAGGAGTCGTCTAGATGACTTCAGAAGTATATGCTTATTTTATTACATAGTCTGATTTAGGTTTCATTTTTATGAAGTTGCAGTTATTTCTTCTACAATCAGTGTTTTGTTTTTCAGTATTTCTGGATTCATTTTTTTAACCAGAAAATTAAATAATGGATGATGCTTTTATTTATTAAAGTTTATTGATATACAATACTATTTCCAGTTCAGCAAATTAATGCTAGATATTTGGTTAACAATTTCCCCCCACTGAATTAGGAATGAAAATAAAGAAATATAACAATTATTTAATTAAAATATAAACTTATCAATTTTCCCTTTCATTAATCATTTTATTAAATTTTTTTCCCTGTGGAAGTCAGTATCCTAGGTTCTTCAGCAGATTAAAAAAAATTGGTACAATATAGTTTCCACCTTCACAGTACTTTCATTCTAGTATAGGTAAAAAATTCTAGTCATAGGGAAAAGAAGTGAGGAAGTGTAGAGGAAAAGGATATGTAGGACCCCATTTTTTCTGTGTATTAAAACTTGGGGAGAAGAGAATTGCATATGGCAGAAATATTGGGGTGGTCTCATTTTATGAAAGGATTTGAATGCCCAGAAAGTAATTTGATCTTTGCTTGGAGGATAAGAGTGGAGCCATTAAAGGTCTTCAAGAAGAGGAATCACATGATCATATCTCCTTTTTTTTAAAGAAAATGACTGGGGTGAATGATTCATTGGAGGAAAGAGACAATGGAGAAAGGAGGGTAAGGTTGGGAAACTATTGGAGAGAAATCCAAGTGAATATTAATGTTAGCTAATAATATTTGATTAGTGACAGAGGGATTAGAGATTGTGGCAGATATAAGAAGTTTCAGAAGATGGTTTGATAACTTGTACCAAAGAAACTTCTACATGCATTCCCTCCTGACTCTTTAAGCAGATTTCTCTTCTGTTATCTATATTATTTCCCTAATGTTCAGGCATTTCTTTTCTAGTTGCTTCTTCAATATTGTCTGTTCACATACTCAGGTCTCATCTTCAAAAACCCCTCACTTTAGTAGTAGTAGTCTCTCCTTCCTTTCGTGACCACATTCTTTGAGAAAAACCATCTTCACTCAGTGCCTTCACTTCCTCTCATCTTAGTCTCTCTTTTTTATAAAAAAAAATTATGGTTGGTTGGTTGGTTGGTTGGTTGATTTATTTATTCATTCATTTATTTAGGTTTTCCAAGGCAAATGGGGTTAAGTGTCTTGCCCAAGGCCACACAGCTAGGTAATTATTAAGTGTCTGAGGCCGGATTTGAACCCAGGTACTCCTGACTCCAGGTCCAGTGCTCTAGGTTTATTTATTTTCATATTATTACAATAATCTTGATGCAAAACTAAACATAAGCCCCCCCCCCCCCAAAGGTAGAGAAACCTCAAGAGAAATGAAGTGAGATAAAAAAAAAGTGTACTTCAGTCTGTGTTCAGATTCCATAGGCCCTGTCTCTGGGATAATTTGCCTTCTCTATCATAAGTCTACCAGAGAAGTTGCTTTGATATCTTTTTCCACAATTCCTATATTTCTCACCATTCTATTCCTTCCCACTCCGATTTATTCTATTTTCTGTCTGTCTCTGTCTTTGTCTTTGTCTGTCTGTCTGTCTCTCTCTCTCTCTCTCTCTCTCTCTCTCTCTCTCCCCCACCCTGACCCTCCTCAGAAATATAATATACCTGAATACCCTCTCCCACAATCTTCCCTCTCTTCTGTTACCTACTCCCTCCCCTCTCCTCTTATATCCCCCTTATCCCATCCCTTTTCTCTCTAAGGTAAGTTAGATTTCTGTACCCTATTGAATGAGTATATTATTTCTTCCATGAACCATTTCTGATGAGAATGAATGCTCACTCATTCCCCCCACCTTCCCCTCCTCTACTCCATTGCAAAACCTTTTCCTTGACTCTTTTTTGTGAAATATCATAGCCAATTCTACCTCTCACTTTCTCCTAGTACTTTCCTTGATCAGCCATTGACTGCATCTTTATATTATATTAATACCATTACGTTTCACTCCCTCCTATGCCTTGTAAATATATATATATTTATATATATATTTATACGTATACGTACACACACACTCCTAACTGCTCTTATAAAAGAGAAAGTTCTTATGAGTTGTCAGTATCTTTTTCCTATGTAGGAGTACACGTAGTTCAATATCATGAAATCTCTTCCCATCTACCCTCTCTACACTTCACCTGAGTCCTGTACTTGGAGATCAAACTTTTCATTCAATTCTTGTCATTTCAACGGGAAAGTTTGAAAAGTCACCTATTTCACTGAATGTCCATCTTATCCCCTGAAAGAGACTGTTGAGTTTTTCTGTGTAGCTGATTCTCGGTTATAATCCAAGCTCTTTAGCCTTCTGGAATAATCATATTCCAGGCCCTACAAGCTCTTAATGTAGAGCTGCCAAATCCTGTGTAATCCTGACTGTAGAACCACAGTAATTGAATTTTTTCTTTCTGGTGGTTTGTAGTATTTTCTCTTTGACTTGGGAGTTTTGGAATTTGGCTATAATATTCCTGGGAGTTTTTTTTTTGGGGGGGGGATCTCTTTCAGGAGTTGATTGGTAGATTCTCTCAATTTCAATTTTACCTTCTGCTTCTAGTATCTCAGAACAATTTTGCTGGATTATTTCTTGAAAAATAAAACCTAGACTCTTTTCTGGTTATGACTTTGAGGCAGCCAAATAATTTTTAAATAATCTCTCCTGAATGTTTCCTAGGTCCATTGTTTTTCCATTGAGATATTTCATATTTTCTTCTAGTTTTTTCATTCTTTTGGGTTTGTTTTATTGGTTTTTTTTTTATTTCTTACAAAGTCATCAATTTCCTTTAGCTCCACTCCACATTTGAAGGAGTTACTTCAGAGAGGTTTTGTATCTCCTTTTTTCCAACGGACTAATTCTGCTACTTAAGGCACTCTCATTTGCCTTTTGGATTGTCTTTTCCATTTGACCTAAACTGGTTTTTAACATGTTATTTTCTTCAGGGTTTTTTCTTTTATTTCTTTCACCAAGCTGCTGTCTTTGTTTTCATGATTAATCTGCATTTCTCTCATTTCTCTTCCCAGTTTTTCTTCCCCCCCCCCACAAAGTTATTTCTGAACTCATCCATAGTCTGAGCCCATCCCTTGATTTAGAAATTTTGTATACAGAAGCTTTGACTTTGTATTCTTCTGAGTGTCTATTTTGATCCTCATTGGGACCAATGTAATTTTCTATGATCAGGTTTTTCTTTTTCTATTTGTTCATTTCCTTAGCCTATGACTGATATACTTCACTTCCAAAGCTTTGGAAAATTTTGGGGACACCCCACAAGGGACCATAATTCCCCCACTGTCTTATGAGAAACTCTGACTGCTGACCACAAACACTGCCTTCTTCCCTAGAGCTGTGAGGAGGGTACCTGCTCCTCAAGGGTAATATGGGGGCCCAGATTGTGACCTGGATCTGAGTATGGGCAAAGCAGCAGAATCCTGGCCCAGGGATAGCAGAGACCTCTGCAGTCTCTCCCCTTATTTGTGTGCTGTATGCTCTGGAAGCAGCTGCTCCATGGCTCCACAGATTCCTGCTTGCAGGGCTGTTCCTGGCATGACAGAATTCTCTCATAGCCCCCTTCAAGTGACCCAGTGATTCCTGGACCAAGGGATCTGCCCCCATTGTCCAAGATATAGGAGCCTACAGGGACCAGGCGTTGTTCCTGCAAGACTGGAGCTGGTTTGCTCCAGTGTGGCTTGGCTCTAGCCTTGCTGCACTGTGGTTATTCACTCCCCCCACCCCCACCCCCAGTGGAACAGACTTTTCCTGTGTATCTTCCACCTCATCTTGGGTTGGGAAATTGTATCATTCAGGCTTTCTGTGGATTCTGCCCCTCTAAGTTTGCTGGAGTCATAATTTTATGACTTTTGGAGCTTTTTGGGGATTAGTTTTTGGGAATTTTTGCCCTCATGCTGCCGTCTTCCTCAGTCTTTTTTAAACCCTCTCAAATCTGGCTTCTGACTAGTGTTCAACTGAAACCATTCTCTTTTAATTTCCAAATCTAATCCTTTACCTTTGCAGTTTGGGGCACTGGCCATTCATTCTCTTATTGATGTTCCCTTTTCCCTAGGTTTTGATCGCACCATTTTCTCCTCTTGTTCTCTTTCTGTTTGGCCTCTCCATTTTTAGTCTTTATCCTGTTGTCAACATGAGTCCACCAAACCATCAGTATAGACCAAGGATAAGCTCCGAGTCCGCTTTTTTTCTCATCATCTCAGCACCCACTCCAATTATGGCCATCCAGCTGATAGATTTGGCTCTCACCTCTCTCTCTCTCTCTCTTGAGTTTCATTCTTGCATCGCTAATTGTGTTTTGAGCATTTTGAACTGTACATTCCAAACTCAATGTAGAAATCAGCTTTCTCCCTACTCTGCCCTTTGCAACTTTGCTTGAGTTCTTGTTATCCTTGACTCCCTATTCCTATTTTTCCCACTCTTTTGTTACATCTTGTTCTTTCTACCTTTTCAACCTGCTTATTTCTCTCCTGCTAACATAGTTGCCACCCTCAGGCAGATCCTCATCCCTTCTAGTATAGAATCTATGAGTTTCTGATTGTACTCCTTCAAGTCTCTTTCCATTCCTATCTATCCTCCATTCATCTTACCAAGATGATTTTTCTCAGATATAAGTCTGGTCGTGTCATCCCTCTACTCAGAAGACTGCAGTGGCTCTTGTTCCCTTCAGCACCAAATATAAACTCTTATTTGGCATTTAATGCTCTTTACTCCCTGATCTCTTCCTCCATTTTAAGTCCTCCACTTCCATGCCCTATGTAATCCTTCTGTACTGGACTACTTGATGTTCCTTAACTCACTTTACTAGATCCCATGATTTTGTGCTGTCTTCATACCTGAAATGCTTTGTGTCTTCATCTCTTCCTCCTAGCTTCCTTCAAGACTAAAGTTAAATTCTTGCAATCTTAGAAGGCTTTTATTGGTTTTTCAGCACCTCTTTTATTTCAAGGTTTTTTCCCTATTTAATTGCTTTGTATTTACTTTGCACATACAAAGCTATTTACAAGTTGTCTTTTCTCTGGAGGATAGAGATAGTGTCTTTGCCTTTCCTTTCTCTGTGTCCCTAGCACTTAGGACAGTGATTGGTACTCATTAAATACTTCACAAATGCCTGTTGTATGACTGACTTTTATAAATTTAAACCACAAACATATATATTAACTAATTTTCTTCTGTATAAATTGAAGTCTTACTTTTTAAAAGTGTTCAGTAACATTTTGCTTATGCTACTATAGGATTTTGGGTAAATCATTATCACTTGCTCTTTGGTTTGCTCATCTTTCAAATGAATTCAATAAAAACAATTAACAAGTTTGATTCTTGCATTTGTGGACATTCTGTGTAGAGGGAAAAAAACCTGTAATACTTTCGAATATGACTCAGTGTCTAAAAGGGGTCAAAGACTGTGAGTGGCACCAAAGTTTAGAAAATATCACCTCAACATGAACATCACAAAACTTCTACTACTTACTATAGCAATAGTAATTTTTTAGTATATATTAAAACATAATCTGCTTCATTCTTTTATTTGTTGTTTTCTAATATCTACCACCTAAAGATTTTTTAAAAGAAAATGTTTGCAATATTAAGACATGAAACTTCTATATAATGTTCGAGTCTTTGTTGTCTCATTCCTTTCTTTCTGAATCATAAAAGCATATATATTTCTTATTGTTTTTTCCCCTTGCTTTGCAATGAAATAACCACTTATCAGAGTATATGTTGATTTATTTTGGAAGGTTTTATCAATTTTTTTGAGACTACGTTTACTACTTCATTCTTAGTGATTGATGTGAATATGAAACTTTTATCTTTATGCTGCTATGTTAATAGGAACCAAGAGATATATCATTGCCACCAGAGAAGACATCTTCATCAGTCTTCTCACCTTAGAAGCTATCTTCTCCTTCATTGTTTCAGTAGCCAGGGCCATTCCTTTTCGTCCTGATTCATATATCACCACTGGATCCAGTTGACGTTGGAGAAGAAAGTGAGGCTGGTGACTTAGCGCACCCCCCCCCCCACTCAAGTCCAGTGCATGTGCTTGACATGGCATCATCTCCCTGATTTCATGGGCTTCTTGCAGAATGAAGTACAAAATACAGCAGCAGCAGCAGCAGCAGCAGCAGCCTCATACTGGATGAGCCCTCTACTCCTGGTGTTTCCTCTAATATCTTATTGGAACCTCAATTTTAAGGAATCATCTCCAGGCTAGCCATGTTCACTCTGTAATTTCTCTGAACCCAACTCTTGCCTCTCTAGTCTGCTGTCTCCACCATGACAGCTATCTTTCTCCCCATCTCACTTTCTAGATTCCTTTCTTTTTTCTTCTGTTTGTATTCCCAGCTCTTTGTATACTGCCTGGCATATTCCAAGAGCTTAAAAAATGCTTTTTAAATAAAAGCAAGAAGATGAGCATGATGGAATGGGTAGGAGCTGATGGCACAATATAACTAATTGATTTGTCTGAAAAATAGGACTAAAGGACCCATTAAGGAATTGTCTGATTGGAAGAGAAGATAAACTACTAAGTTATGTAGCTCAAATGAGGGATGGAAGGTCAATAGCCAGAATGTTTCACTGATACATTATGAAGTTGGAAGAAGTCAAGAAGGCCTCCAGCTTAGTCTTTTTTGTTCTGATGAACTTTGGCGAAAATGTGATCAGAGTCTACCAGACTCTGTGCTTGGCTTTATTCACTGAGCTACCTAACTGGAGAAGCATTTGTTTACTGGGCCTTAGTGTTCTTATCTATAGAATAGAATATTGGAGGAGTATAGACTCCATGATTTCAAGGATCCCTTCTACCTTTGAATTTATGGTCCTTTAACTCAAGTTTAAAAGACAATTTTTGTGATCATGTTTCCAGTAATTTGCTTAGGTGATGTGCTTAACAGATATTTGCAGCTAATTTTAGAAAAAGTTAAGTATCAGATACTTATTTTTTCCATGTTCTCATTTTGCCATATTGCCCATAATTTATGGGTAATAATTTACAAATCTGAAATAGCCATTTGAATAATCAAAGCCTAGACTTTTTCTTAATAATTTTTCCAGTTCCTGCCTCATTGATTGAACATGTTTATTGGATAACACTGAGAATAAAGGAATTTCTTTGTAAATTATTCAGAAATTATTTCTATTTCTATCATCTACTTAAGGTAGCTGATACTCTAGGTATTGTCTGACACATCAAGGAAATCACAGTTTCTACTTAGTAACTCTCCAATCAAAATAAAATAATTATGTTATTCTTGTTCAAGAACGGGGTCTCAAATCTAAGGGCCTTTGGTTCATCCCACAAATAATGTCTTCTGGAAAGAGTACTGTTTTCTTTGGTGCTGAGAATTTCCTCTCTGATTTTCTAAGTTTTGACCAGTTAAAATATCTTTGTGTGGTCCTGTAGCCTGTGGGTTTAAGAAAGGAACTACTTTCCCTGTGAAAGAGCAACTGCAGTTCTCCTTATTCATGCCCTACCTTTTTATTTCTGATATAGCTTTACAATAACTGGAACTAGCATTTGTTCTTTGAGGGCTGCTCTTTAAAAGAATCCATGTTAAGTTGCAGTTCAATGATAAGGTTTTGAAAAGTGTTTTTCTTCATATCAAAATACTATTTTTTAGATGCAATTTCTTGAAAGACTTGGTTAAAAGTTTAAGGTCTCAGTCTTTACATCGTTTAGTTTCTTATATTAATATGCTTACCAAGAGAAAATATTGCCATTTTTGCTCACATTTTCTAAATTTTACAAATTAAGTTTTAATTCTGAACCTAATAGTTATCAACAGATAAAAATTTAAAGGTTTCTAAATGGAGGTATACTTCAATAATAATTCATAGATTCATAAATCTATAATTAAATGTTAGGCCAACTAGTTTAAATCCTTCCTCTATTTAATATATGAGGAAATTAGTTTAGGTAGATTATATATATATATATGTATATATATTATATATATATATTATATATATGTATATATATATTAAGATGAATTCATAAGTCAAGAGCTTCCTAAAAGGAAAATTAGTAATTGCACAGATAAGTTGAGTAGTAGTGTATAAAGAGCTACCTCAACTAGGAGTTTGACAAACTTGATTTTTTTTACTCAAATTCTATACTTGACAAGGTTTATGACTTTAGGTAAAACAATTTCCTTATTTGAAGAATAAAATCTTTGGACTAACTTATGGCTAACTAGGTAAGTTTCTTTCTGCCTCTATGAATCTATGAATATCTACTAGGATTGATAATTTAGAATTTTCTTCTCATGATGTCTTTAAAAGTAGGATTGATGCTCATTTGGGAAATTGCTTTAGCTTGACTAGAGATTATAGAAGTTCTATAATCCAGTTAATAATTCAGTTCAGGGGTGGCTAGGTGGCATAGTGGATAAAGCACTGGCCCTGGAGTCAGGCGTACCTGGGTTCAAATCTGGTCTCAGACACTTAATAATTACCCATCTGTGTGGCATTGGGCAAGCCACTTAACCCCATTTGCCTTGCAAAACCCTAAAAAAAATAATTAAAGTCAACAAGCATTTGTTAAAAATAATTCAAGTCAGCAAGCATTTGTTAAACTATCACCTATGCAAAAATAGCACGAGACACTATTAAGAGTTATACACAGGGGGCGGCTAGGTGGCACAGTGGACAGAGCACCGGCCTTGGAGTCAGGAGTACCTGAGTTCAAATCTGGCCTCAGACACTTAATAATTACCTAGCTGTGTGGCCTTGGGCAAGCCACTTAACCCCATTGCCCTGCAAAAACCTAAAAAAAAAAGTTATACACAAAGGAGTTTTTTGACTTTGTGGAGTTTATGTTATAATAAGGTGAAATATATTCAAATAGCTATGGAATGAAAAAGAATTTTAAGAATTACCTCTCCCATTGGAAGGATAGGTTCCCTCCTAGAGGGGATTTAGAAAGACTTCATGGAAACAAATGACCTTTTAGATTATTTTCCAAAGATTCTTAATTTGCAGAAATGGAGTTCATTTCAGGTATAATGAACAATGTATACAAAAGTTTGATAACAGGTGAGAGTAGGTAATTTATTCACAGTATGAGGAGGAGAGAGAGTGTGAGTGTGTGTGTGTGTGTGTGTGTGTGTGTGTGTGAATATATATATATATATATATAGATATAAATACATACTGTCTCTCTCTCTATATATATCTATATATATCTATATACATATATATATATGTATATATATATATATATGTATATAGTATTAAATGTAGAGTGGCATTACCTTCTACTATTGCATTCAACCTGTCCTAACATCAGCTAGCTGCTTCTTTCATTTAGGAAATGCTTCCCTTAAATGTAACCCAAATCATCTTATTGTATTCTAAATTCACATGCAGAAATTTTTCATCAACTTTCTTTTACATTAATACCAAGCCAGGAGTATGAAATATATTCATTATTTATTTTGTTTCCAGGGAGATTTTTTTGAGCAATGAAGAGTGATTAAATGTTTGTGTTAGGGAGGTTAATCTAACAATGTTTATATTTGTAAAATTCTTAGCATAGTGGGTGCTTTTGTTGTTGTTTAATTGTTTCTTTCTTGTCCAACTCTTTATGACCCCATTTGGAGTTTTCTTGAAAATGCTAATGGAGAGGTTTGCTATTTCCTTCAGTTTATTTTACAGATGAGCAAACTTAGACAAATGGGGTTAAATGACTTACCAGAGGTCACACAGCTACTAAGTGTTTGAGATCAAATTTGAGCTCAGGAAGATGAGTCTTTCTGACTCCAGGCCCAGAACTCCACTTACTATTAATTAGATCTTTAATAAATGCTCATTTCCTTCCCTCCTCCTCTTAGATGAATTGTAAAAAATATTGAGTTGTATAGTGAGAGGTAATGAATACCTAGACTAGGATGGTAGCAGTGGAAGTGGAAAGACTTCGAGATGGAGTAGAATCAAGAGAATTTAATAGTAGATGAGAACAAGGGAGTATTAGGAGTCAGAGTTTTAGGACAAGAATGACTGGGAGGAATGATAGAAGTCTTAACCAAAAATCAAGAAATGATCAGGTTTTGTGGTTTATGCTGAAGACAGAAGAGAATTTGTTTGAGATTCAATAACTAACCAATTTGGTTGATTCATTCTAGGGGCTGTCAGTTTTCAATTGACTGACTTAAAGCAAATCTTTGTCTAGGTGACTTCATGGATAGAACAGTGGCCCTTAAAGTCAAGAAAATTCATTTATCGCCTGAGTTTATATCTGGCTTCAGATCCTTATTGACTGTGTGATCCTGGGCAAGTCACTTGACCCTGTTTGCCTCAGTTTCCTCATTTGTAAAGAAAACCCTATACAGACTCCCACAGAATCAGACTCTACTGAAAAATAAATAAAATAACATTAGTAAAATGAATGAAAAAATAACTTGTCTATAAGTTTTTCTAATTTCTTCTTCAGTGTCATCTATACCAATGTAGTCCTTGCCTTCCATTTATTCCATTGAAACCATACCAGTCTATAGTCTGTGGCAATAGGAATAGTTTTAATTCTAATTAAATTAGTTTTGGTTAACTTTTATGAATTTATCTTCTTATCTCTCTTTATAAAATGTTTTTGATAACCCAAATTTAGAGACTTTTGTCCAGGAGTGATAGAATTGTGTGTGTGTGTGTTCTTAAATAGTATCTTGGTATTTGATTAGTTTAAGTGGGTTACAGAAATACTAAAAACTCACTTTTCTCATCTTTCCACTTAATTATCCCTTACGTGAAACCTCTGCTTTAGCCAAATAATTTTCCTACCACTGAAATTACTTCTCTTTCATGTGTGTGTTTATCTAAGACTTTCTTTTGCTTCAAGGTTCAGGTCAAGTCCTATTTCACTAGGGGGGGACTCCTTTATCACCCTGTCCCCAATAGATAGGTGAGAATTCTCTTAATTTAGTGTCATCTTCTGTTCATATGTCCATCACATACTTCTTTTTTTTTGGCAAGGCAATAGGTTAAGTGACTTGCCTAAGGTCACACAGCTAGGTAATTATTAAGTGTCTGAGGCAGGATTTTAACTCGGGTCCTCCTGACTCCAGAGGTGGTGCACTATCCACTGTGCCACTTAGCTGCCCCCCAAACATATTTCTTTATAATAACCATTTTCTTTGTGTACTTTCACCTTTTCTTTATGTACTAATGTATCTCATCCTTTTTCCTATCCTTGGCATTCTCCTCGCACAAGTTTGAACTTGTCAAAATCCATCCAAAAATGAGCAAGAAAGAAGTTATGGCAACTCTGAGGTACTACCTCATACCTATCAGATTGGCTAATATGACAGAAAAGGGAAGTAATACATGTTGGAGGAGTCCCTTAGGTACAAACATATTCTTAGCAGCTCTTTTTCTAGTGGAAAAGAATTGAAAATTGAGGGAATACCCATCAATTGGGCAATGGTTGAACAAGTTGTGGTATATGAATGTAATGGTATATATATATAAGATATGATATAAGCTAACAGAAAGACTTAATATGAACTGATGCTACATGAAATGAGCAGAACCAGGAGAACAGAAAGACTTAATATGGACTAATGCTATGTTAAATGAGCAGAACCAGGAGAACAGAAAGACTTAATATGAACTGATGCTACTTGAAATGAGCAGAACCAGGAGAACATCATACTATTTAATAGCAATATTGTGCAATGATCAACTATGATAGACTTAACTATTCTCAGCAACACAGTGATCAGAGTTCTAAAATTTCTGCAATGGAAAATCCTATTCATAGCCAGAGAAAGAGCTATGGAATCTCTGTGCAGATCAAAGCATACTATTTTCACTTTTTTTTAAATTTGTTTTTTATTTTATCCTTCATGTGGCTTTTCCTTTTTCTTCTGATTCTTTGTTAACAGGAACTAATATGTGTAACATGATGGTACATGAATAATCTATATCAGATTGCTAGCTATCCTATGAGAGTGGGAGGGAAAGTTAGGAACAACAAGAATGTTGAAAATTATCTTTACATAAAATGGTTAAATAAATAGATGAATTTATTATTTTTTAAAAAGAAATTATGGAATGAATATAATTTTAGAAAAAGGTAGATGAAATAACTCTTTGGCAATTAGTAAATTGGGATAGAAAAAAATTGTATTTATTACTGAACTTTGCATGCTTCCTTTACAAAAATTGACTACCTATCTGCAGAGGCATAAAATCCTTTAAAACAAATGAAGGGGGGAGTGGCTAGGTGGGGCAGTGGATAAAGGACTGGCCCTGGAGTCAGGAGTACATGGGTTCAAATTCGATCTCAGACACTTAATAATTACCTAGCTGTGTGGCCTTGGGCAACCCACTTAACCCCATTTGCCTTGCAAAAAAATAAACCCTAAAAAAAAAATGAAGGATAGCAGTGATATTAAACACATCTTTTATTTGTATATCTACTTAAAGAAGGGAATACAAAGTATCAATAAAAATATTCAAAGGAAATATTTGGATTTAAATGTTGAATAAGTAATTTAATTCTAAAGAAATTTTTGTCAAATAATGAATTATAGAAAGAATATAAAATTTCATTAAAATTACAATAATAGATGCAGTATCCAAAATTTTTTTGTCATGTAGTAAATGGTCCTTAAGGCAAAATTTAAATTTCTAAATGGTTGTTTTAAATAATATATTTATTTATTTATTTTTCTAACTATATGGATAGATAGCTCTCAACTGATTTTTTGGTAAGATTTTGAAATCTGTAACCTCCCCTCCCCCAGATAGTGGGCAATATAAGTTATACATGTGTTACTGTTACACATATCTCCTTTATTAATCATACTGCAAAAAAAAATCAGAACAAAGGGGTAAAAAATCATGAGAAGAAAAAACTCAAGAAGTTTTAAAAATTGAAAATAGTATGCTTTGATCAGCATTCAGATTCCATAGTTACCCCTCTGGATGTGGATGGCATTTTCCTTCACAAATTCTTTAGAGATCATCCTTGATCATTGTACCATTGAGAAGAGCAAGTCCATCATGGCTGATCAACACGCAGTATTGCTGTCAGTGTATATGATGTTCTTTTGGTTCTGTTCACTTCACTCAGTATCAGTTCATGCAAGTCTTTCCAGACTTTTTTGGAGTCTGACTACTCATGATTTCTTTGTCTTTGTCTTTTTTCTTTCTTTTTTTTAGATTTTTGCAAGTGAAATGGGGTTAAGTGACTTGGCCAAGGCCACACAGTTAGGTAATTATTAAGTGTCTGAGGCCAGTTTTGAACTCAGGTACTCCTGACTCCAGGGCCAGTGCTCTATATCCACTATGCCACTAGCTGTCCCCCCACACTCATGATTTCTTACAGAACAAAATAATTGCATCACATTTCATATACCACAATTTATTCAGTCATTCTCCATTTGATGGGCATCCCCTCAAATTCTCATTCTTTTCCCTTACAATTAAGAGCTGCTATAAATATTTATGTACATGTGGGAAATTACCCCCTCCCCCCTTTTTTATGATCTCTGTGAGCTACAGATCTAGTAGTGGTATTGCTGAATCAAATGGTATGAACAGTTTTATTGCCTTTTGGGCATAGTTCCAAATTGTTCTCCAGAATGGTTAGATCAGTTCACAACTCCACCAAACTCAGTGTTTCAGTTTTCCCACATTTCATCCAATATTGATCATTTTGCTTTTTTTGTTATTTTGGCTAAATGTGATAGGTATAGGTGGTGCATTAGAAATTTGCATTTCTCTAATCAATAATGATTTAGATCACCTTTTCATATGACTCTAGACAGCTTTAATTTCTTCATCTGAAAACTGTCTATTCATATCTTTTGACAAATTGTTAATTGGAGAGCCTTGTAGTCTTATAAATTTGAGTCAGTTCTCTATATATTTTAGAAATTAATCTTTTATTAGAAATTATTTGTTGCATTTCTTTTAATCTTGGTTGCATTGATTTTATCTATGCGGATTCTTTTCAATTTAATATAATCAAAATGATCCATTTTGCATTTTGTAATGTTCTTTATCTTTTATTTGGTCATAAATTCCTCCTGTTTTCATAGATCTGACAAATAAACTATTCCTTGTTCTCCTTACTAACTTAGTTTTATGTCTAAATTCTGTACTCATTTCAACCTTATTTTGGGATGGGTGTGAGATGTTGATCTGTGCATAGTTTCTTCCATACTTTTTTTCCAGTTTTCCTAGCAGTTAATTTGTTGATTAATTAATTATTAAGTACTGTTTCTTTTGTACCTCATTTATTCCATTGATCAACCACTCTATTTCTTGTTTTGTTTTTGTTTTTAAATTTTATTTATTTAAGGCATTGGGTTAAGTGACTTGTCCAAGGTGACACAGCTAGGTAAATATTAGGTGTCTGAGCCCGGATTTGATCTCAGGTCCTCCTGATTCCAGGGCCTGCGCTCTAGCCACTGAGCCATCTAGTTGCCCCAACCACTCTATTTCTTTAAAAGTACCAGATAGTATTTATGACTGCCACCTATATATAAAAAATATAGATTTACATATGTTATAACTTACCTTCATTTGCATTTTTCCATTAATACCCTAGATATTCTTGACCTTTTGTTCCTCCAGATGAACTATTTTTTCTAGCTCTGTAAAATAATTCTTTGATGGTTTGATTGGTTTAACATTGAATAAGTAATTTAATTCAAGTAGAATTATCAGTTTTATCATATTAACTTGACCTAACCATGAGCAATTGAGATTTTTTTGATTGTTTATTTCTTACTTTATTTGTGTGACAGGTGTTCTGTAATTGTGTTCAGATAGTTTCTGAATTTGTCTTGGAGGTAGATTCCCAAGTATTTTATGTTGACTACAATTTAAATGGAATTTCTCTTTCTATCTCTTGCTTTTGGGTATTGTTTGTCATATATAGAAAAGCTGATGTGGGTTTATTTTATATACTGCCACTTTGCTTAAGTTCCTAATTGTTTCAAGTACTTTTTAATTTGATTTTCTAGGGTTCTCTGCAAAGAGTAAAAGTTTTGATTCTTCTTTACTTATTTTTTCACTGCTGCTTTCTAATATAATTTTAGATATAGTACCCCTTCCCTTACAACTTTTTCCATTATTTCTCTTGATATTCTTGATCTTTTGTTCTTCAGATACATTTTGTTATCATTTTTCCTAGGTCAGTAAAATAATTTGTGGTAGTTTGACATGGCACTAAATGAATAATTTAATTTAGGTAGAATTGTCATTTTTATCTGTATATTTTAATAACTAGAAAAAGAATAGATCAATGAATTTTTTTTAAAAATATGATCACAATAGAATTTCTGAAAATCAAAGACAAGATTAAAAAATTGAATCTAAATAAAGGTAGGAACTGTTTTTATTGACAAAAAGAATAAAATAAACCTTTAGTTAACATGATTTAACCAAAGAGAGGAAAATTAAATTGCTAAAACCAAAAATGAAAAATATCAGTAAATAAGGAAAAAGGAAAACTATTCAGAAGTTTTTTATCATTTATGTACTGATAAATGAAATAAATTAAAATGTTTAAGTATGTAAAAAACAAGATTAATTGAACAGAAGATATGAACTCTAAATAACTTTAAATAAGAGAAGTAGCATGACATGCTATAAAGAGCTGACCTTGAGTCCAGGAAGACCTATATCTAAGTTCTGCTTGTGATTCTGGCCAAATTATTTATCTTTATAATACCCTAGGAAATTCTCTAGGAAACTCTTAAGATTATAGATTACAAAGAAGTATCTTCACTGGTAGAATAATTACTCACTAGGAATGTACTGCATGAATGAAATCACAGTCTCTTTTCCTACCCTAAGTCTCAGAATATAATTGAATAAGTCATAAATGAATTCCCAAGAGTTGGTAGTGAGGTATTGAACCTCCAAAGCTAGGACCAGGTGCATTTAAATGTGATTATTTTTTTTTTTGAGTTTTCGCTAGGCAATGGGGTTAAGTAGCTTGCCCAAGGCCACACAGCTAGGTAATTATTAAGTGTCTGAGGCTGGATTTGAACTCAGGTACTCCTGACTCCAGGGCCGGTGCTCTATCCACTGCGCCACCTAGCCACCCCTAAATGTGATTTCTAATATTAGGAAAGATATATATATATATATATTCTATTATATATATATTCTATTAGACTATTGTAACAATCTTCTAATTGATTTACCTGGTTCAAGTTTATTATTATGGTGCTTCCCACGCATTGCTATTAAAATAATTTTCTTTAATCTGAGATCTGACCAAGTGATTGCCTTTTCCTTCACCTCAACTGATTATTTCTATTCTAAATTGTAAACTCGGTTTAACTTTTAAAAACTTGCCTGCGGTGACTAGGTAGCACAGTGGATAGAGCACCGGCCCTGGAGTCAGGAGTACCTGAGTTCAAATCTAGCCTCCGACACTTAATAATTACCTAGCTGTGTGGCCTTGGGCAAGCTACTTAACCCTATTTGCCTTGGAAAGACCTACCCCCCCCCAAAAAAAAAACTTACCTGAATCCAGCCTATTTTCCCATCTTCATTGGGAATTTCTACCCTTATCTTCTGCAAGATAGGGAAACTTGTATTTTCTCTATTTCTCATACATGGTGCTCCATCTCAGTATTTTTGCATGGGATTTCCCACATTCTTGGTATTTACTTTCTCTTTCTCTCTATAGTCCCTATCTTTTTTCATTTTCATCTCAAATATATTCTCCTGTATTTGTCCTTTATGTATTCCCTAACAAGATTATACCCTTCTTCCCAGACTTCATTGTTTTTTGACTATTGTACCTGTCTCCACCATTATAATGTAAGCTCTTAAGGGAAGAAGAATAAGAGGGAAAAAAATTATGATTTTTTTTTGTGGATGAGAAATATGTCTGTATCTATATATTCAGACAATACAAGAAATTCAACTAAGATTAATAATGTCAGCCCCATTTGGAAAGCTTCTGTACAGTTAAGGCATATATAAAAACTATATAAAATCATCATGCTTTATAGATATTACCAGCAAAACTCAGTAGCAAGAAATCAGGAAATTACATTCAAAATAAATGGAATTTCTAAAATATTTTGAGTTCATCAGCAGAACATCAACTACAAAACACTAAACAGAAATAAACAGAATTAAATCATTGGTGTTATTTATTTTTGCTTGCACCATGCTAGTTTCAAAAAAAAAGACAATTTGCTTAAATTAATTACTGTGATGTCAAATCAAACCTCTAAAAGATTACTTTATAGAACTTGAACAAAAAAACAAAATTCAGCTGAAGGAATAAAAATGTCAAAAGGAAAAATGGAACTATCAAGTACTTTATGAAAAAAATGCTTTCAGTGACAAATCTATATTGAGAGAATGCTGAAAATTTTGATTTGTTACTTTATTCAGAGAATAAAAGAGCCTTCTTTTCAGACCTTTATAAAGAACTATGGTGCCTCTTTTTTCAACAGTGCTCTGCTTAGGAAATGAATTTAACTTATGAAGAAATTTCACCAAACAACAAAGCACAGTTTTAAATAAAAAAATGTGGATCTATTTGAACTACTTAGTATTTACTGTTGCTTAAGCAACAGCTTGAGCTAAAAAATCTGCAACCATTATTTCTGTAGGTAACCTCTTCAAACTAAATTTTCCACCAAAAGGTGAAAATTAGGTCACACAAATTAGATGAACACTTTCAGGTGATGCCAGATAGATACTTACAATTGAAAATCCTGCTAAACCCCATGCTAAAGGATTATTTTTCTTTTCTTTCATCAACTTGATTTTTTATGTTCATTATGGCTTATGAAAATGGATTCAATTTTGATTGCATATATAAATGTAAATGTTTTGTGTATGCAAAATAATTGAAGGGGGCATAGTATATTTGTAGCAATTTGTGATATTTATAATCATGTCAACTTGAGCATGGGTTGTATACTTCTACATAAATTATTTACTGTCTTGGTCCCTCAGTTTCTTGTTTTGTAAAATAAATTAGGTGGACTAGTTGTTTTACTGCATCCCTTGCAAATCTTAAATTATGTGGTCTATGACCTTTGAGAAAGTAACAACCCAATTTTGGTATTTATCATTTTAAATTTATAGAGGTTAAACACACACACACACAGAGGCTTAGCCCTACCAGATCTAAAATTATATTATAAAGCATCAGTTATCAAAACTGTCTGGTATTGTCTAAGAAATAGAGTGGTGGATCAGTGGAATATACTAGGTGCACTAGCAGGAAATGATTATAGTAAATCTGCCGTTTGATATATCCAAAGAGTCCAGCTATTGGGATACAACTCTCTCCGATAAAAACTGCTGGTGAAATTGGAAGTTAGTATGGAAGAAACTTAGATTAGACCAACACCTCACGCCCTATACCAAGATAAGATCTAAATGGATACAGGATTTAGACATAAAAAAGCAATATTATAAGCAAGCTAGAATATCAAGGAGTAGTTTACCTGTCAGAACTATGGAAAGGGAAGCAGTTTATGACTAAGGAAGAAATGGAGAATATCACTAAAAACAAACTAGATGATTTTGATTACATTAAATTAAAAAGTTTTTGCACAGACAAAATAAACTTTAACCAAGATCAAAAGAAATGTAGTGAACTGGGAAATAATCTTTACAACTAGTATTTCTGACAAAGGACTCATTTCTAAAATATACAGAGAACTGAATCAAATTAAAAAAAAAACCATTCCCCATTTGACATGGTCAAAGGATATGCAAAGGCAATTTACAGATGCAGAGATCAAAGTGATCCATAGTCATGAAAAATTACTCTAAATCATTACTTATTAGAGAAATGCAAATTAAAGCTTCTCTGAGTACTCACACCTCTCAGACTGGCCATTATGACCAGAAAGGATAATGCTCAATGTTGGAAGGGTTGTGAGAAATTTAGGACACTATTACATTATTGGTGGAGCTGTGAACTCATCCAACCTTTTTGGAGAACAGTCTGGAACTATGCCTAAAGGGCAACAAAAATGTGCATACCCTTTGATCCAGCAATACCACTACTGGGCCTATACCCTAAAGATATAATGAAAAAGGTTAAAAACATCACTTGTATAAAAATATTCATAGCAGCCCTGTATGTGGTGGCAAAGAATTGAAAATTAAATAAATGTCCTTCAATTGAGAAATGGCTTTGCAGACTGTGGTAATATGTATGTCATGGAACACTATTGTTCTATTAGAAACCAGGAGGGATGGAAATTCAGGTAAGCCTGGAGGAAATTGCATGAATTGATGCTGAGCAAGATGAGCAGAACCAGAAAAACATTGTACACCCTAACAGCAACATGGGGGTGATGATCAAGCTTGATGGACTTGCTCATTCCATCAGTGCAACAATCAGGAACAATTTGGGGCTGTCTGCAATGGAGAATACCATCTGTCTCCAGAGAAAGAACTATGGAGTTTGAACAAAGGTCAAGGACTATTCCCTTTAGTTTAAGGAGAAAAAAATATATCTTATTGTTTGATCTTGGTATCTCTTATACTTTATGGTTCTTCCTTAAGGATATGATTTCTCTGTCTTCACATTCAATATGGGTCAGTGTATACCATGGAAGCAATGTAAAGACTGGCAAATTGTATTCTGTGGGGGGGGGGAAGGAAGTAAGATTAGGGGAAAAATTATAAAACTCAAAATAAATAAAATCTTTAAAAAGAAAAAAATGCAGAATCACCTACTTTTTCTCTTCGATATTTACATAGAAAAATGGATATTGATTAAATTATAAGTGACCATTTTTAATTTTATTTGATTTTTACAATTTTTCCCCTATTCTTGCTTCCCTCCCTCCACCCTCCATAGAAGGCAGTGTTAGTCTTTACATTGTTTCCATGGTATGCATTGATCTAAGTTGAATGTGATGAGAGAGACATCATATGTCCAAGGTAGAAAATAAAGTATATGAGATAGCAAAATTATATAAAAAGATAATGTGTTTTTTTTTCTAAATTGAAGGTGATACTCTGGTCTTTGTTCAAACTCCACAATTCTTTCTCTGGATACAGATGGTATTCTCCATCACAGACAGCCCAAAATTTTCCCTGACTGTTGTACTGCAAGGATGATGATCACCCCACTGTTGCTGTTAGGATGTACAATGTACCCCTGGTTCCACTCATCTTTCCCAGCATCAGTTCATGCAAATCCTTCCATGCTTCCATGAATTCCCATCCCCCACCCCTTCCCCACAAAAATATAGAACCTCATGAGAAATAAAGTAAAAGAAAGAAAAATATTTCATTCTGTGTTCTGATACCATCAGCTCTGTATTGTGTGGATCACATTCTTTATCATAAGTCCATCATAGAAGGTACTTCCATATTTTTCCACAGTTGCTGTTCCTGATTGTAATTCCCAGCATCCATTCCTCCCCAATACCATATGTTATATTTTCTCTCTCCATTCATTTTGTCCCTCTTCTAAAATATGCTGTAGAGTAGCTGAGTGGTGCAGCAGACAGAGCACTGGCCTTGGGGCCAAGAGGCCGCGGGGCCACAGGCCACCCCAGAGATCCAACAACCACCTGGTCTTGTGGTTGCAGACAGGCTACCCGATCCTAGCACCTTGCAAAGAGTAAAAAAGAAAATGTGTCATATCTGACTATCATCTCTTAGGATCTACCCTCTCCTCTATCACCCACATTGTTCCCCCTTTCCCTTGTCCCCCTTCTCTCTTTTTTTATTCTAGATAGCTATATCTTATTGAGTGTGTATGCTGTTTCCTCTCTGAGCCATTTCTGATGAGAGTAAAGGTTCCCTCATTCCTCCTTTTCTTCCCTGCTTCCATATCTTTGCAAAGCTCATTGCAAAAAAAACCTTTTATATGATATAGCTTAGCCTATTCCACCTCTCCTTTCTCTTACTCCCAGTACATTTCCCTTTTAGCCATTGACTGTTTTTACAATATATTATATCTTCAAATTCAGCTCTCTCCTGTGTTTCATCTATAAAAGCACCTTTTACCTGCTCTATTAAATGAGAAGATTCATATGAGTATTATCAGTATCATTTTTTCTGTGCGGGAATACATGCAGTTCATCATCAAGTCTCTCATAATTTACCCTTCTCCTCCACTTTCTATGCTTCACCTGAGTCCTGTACTTGAAGGTCAAACTTTCTGTTCAGCTCTGGTCGTTTCAACAGGAACATTTGAAATTCCCCTGTTTCATTGAAAGTCCATCTTTTCCCCTGGAAGAGGATGTTCAGTTTTGCTGGGTAGTTGATTCTCAGTTGCATTCCAAGCTCTTTTACTTTCCGGGCTATTATGTTCCAAGCCCTAAGAGCCTTTAATGTAGTTGCTGCCAAGTCCTGTGTGATCCTGACTGCAGCTCCACGATATTTTAATTGTGTCCCTGGCTGCTTGGGAGTTCTGGAACTTGGTTATAATATTCCTGGGAGGTTAATTTTTTTTTTTTTGGTCTTCGGGGGAGATTGGTGGATTCTCTCAATTTCTATTTTTATCCTCTGCTTCTAGGCTATCAGGGCAATTTTCCTGTAGGAATTCTTTAAAATTGAGGTTAAGACTCTTCTTGCTCATGACTTTCAGGTATCCCAATAATTTTTTAAAGTATCTTTCCTGGGGGTGTCTGGGTGGTGCAGTGGATTGAGCACCGGCCATGGAGTCAGGAGTTACATGAGTTCAAATCTGGCCTCAGACACTTAATAATTACCTAGCTGTGTGGCCTTGGGCAAGCCACTTAACCCCATTTGCCTTGCAAAAAAAAATTATCTTTCCTGAATTTGTTTTCCAGATCAGTTGTTATTTCAATGAAATGTTTCACATTTTCTTATAATTTTTCATTCTTTTGGTGTAGCACTATTGTGTCTTGATTTCTCATAAAGTCATCAGCTTCCTTTAGCATCATTCTACATCTGAAGGATTTGTTTTCCTCAGAGAGCTTTTTTATCTCCTTTTTTACCTGGCCAATTCTGCTTTTTAAAGCATTCTCCTCAATAATTTTTTGAACTGCTTTATTCATTTGAACCAAGCTCGTTTTTAACATTATTTTCTTCAACATTTTTTTGGATCTCCTTGAATAAGCTGCTAAGTTTTCTTTTTTTTTTCCTGCATCTTTCTCATTTCTTTTCTTAATTTTTCTTCTGTCTCCCTTAATTGCATAACCTGACCCCAACTTCCATTTTTTTGGAGTCTTTAATTGCAGAGACCTCATCTTCATATTGAGTATTTTGGTTCTCCTTGGGATCATAGACAAAGTATTTGTCAATGGTCAGATTACTTTTTTTTTTCCTCCTTACTCATTTCCCCAGCATGTGTCTGGTTTTGGGGTACTTCCTCAGTTTTTGTGGGTTTTTTGGGACACCCTCACAAGGACCTCAGTGTGTGAGGCTCTGACAGATCTCCTGATCTGTGAATGACCTCAAGAGCACCCCTCTGCCATGGGGCTGAGGGAGGTGGGGTCTCTGCTCTATGGGAGGCCTAGACTGGGATCAGGATCTGAATGTGGTGAGAGCACCAGAGTCTTGTTCCTGGGACAGAGGACAGACCTCGGAAGTCTCCCTCCACTCCCTTACCTTTGGTGGGTTGAGTACTTAGGGCTCAACTGTTTGCTGGCTCCCAGGCCTGCTTCTGTTTCCTGGATCTGGGCTGCTGTCTGCACTGTTGGGGAGCCGCACTGAATGCACTGAGTGCCGCAACCACACTCAGGGCCTTGGCTTTGCTCATTCTGGCAGAGGTCTCCCTGCTTGTCTTCCAAGTTGTGCTTTGTGCTCCCTGGGGTACAGCTTAGGTAATTGCTTCTGCTACTGGGAGCCATGGCTCCCAGGAGCTCTGGGGCTGTTCGCAGGAGGCTGAAGTTTCTTTGCTCTGGCGGGCTGCCCCCTCTAACTCAGTGGAACAGAGTTTTTACACTATTTTCCAGGTTACCTTGGACTGGAGAATTGCCTTACTGAATCTCTGTGGGTTCTGTCTCTTGAAAATTTAGAGTCATAATTTTAAGATTTTTTTGAAATATTTTGGAGTGAGCACCTAGGAGAGGCTTTTCTCCTGCCACCATCTTAACTCTGTCCCCAATAGTGACTATTGATCGTTGATTTTAGTTTTGTATGAAAACAAATTGAATTTCTTTCTTTCTTTTTTTTTTTTAGGTTTTTTAAGGCAATGGGGTTAAGTGGCTTGCCCAAGGCCACACAGCTAGGTAATTTTTAAGTGTCTGAGGTGGGATTTGAACCCAGGTACTCCTGACACCTAGGCCAGTGCTCTATCCACTGAGCAACCTAGCCCACCCCCAATAGATTGAATTTCAAAGTGCTTCAAGTTGTCCTCCTAACATAAAATTGTTTTTGCAATTTTATATTAGTATTCCCGCCTCTCAAAAAAAAGTGTCAGAATATTTTGAAAGTGCTACTCAACAGATTGGGGGACAGCTAGTGGTGCAGTGGATAGAGCACGGGTGGTAGGGTCAGGAGTACCTGAGTTCAAATCCGGCCTCAGATACTTAATAATTACCTAACTTTGGCCTTGGGCAAGCCACTTAACCCCATTGCCTTGCCAGAAAAAAACCAAAAATTAACAAACAAAAAAAGAAAGTGCTGCTCAGTCATAAATTTATAGAATATATCAATGAACATTTGCTTCTAAGCCTTTTCTGTTATTGTACCATTTAGAAGGTGTCTATGAATTTTTATTTTTTTAAATATTTTTTTAAAATATCAAGGTAGAGTGAACCTATTGAGACTGTTGGACAGCAATATTTTTAAAGCAATTTTTCTTCATACTTTTTCATCAATTTATAGGCTTTTGACATAAAATATGAAAAAGGCATACTTTAACAGAAATCAGAGTAATTATGTGATTTTGGTAATTGTTCAAAAGTAATACCCTGATTACCTCAACTTAGGACTTGAATATAATTGAAAATGTCTAACGATCCATACTTATGAGCCTCTTATATTTAGAAATAGACCAAGGCTGGGAACAAAATTTAGTCTTTTATGATATCAGCATAGGCTGCCTCAGTTTCGAAATAATTTCATAGCTGAAGAATGTACACACTAGTAAAGATGTGCATGGCAACAGATATGAATAGAACTAGATATTACTAGCCTCCATGATGCTCAGATACTTTAGAGAATGGATGTGGTAATACGGGATGATTCTTCCATTAAAATATGAGCTACTTTGAATCCAGGAACCATTTTTTGGCTGTTTTTTGATACCCAATTCTTCGCATGTAGTAGATGCTTAATAAATGCTTTTTGTCTTGCTGACCCATAATTTAAAGACTTATTTACTTCTTGGAATCTAATTATGTTGAGCAGGTGGTCCTTTTATTCTTCCATGTTCTATTTATCATTATTGCTTGAATCCTCTTGTGAAATAGAATGTGACTACTTTTAAATGTAATTTAATCAACATAATAATTCTTAGGGGACCTATTATATCCTTTTTTTTTTTTTTGTAAACCATGTCATATCCTACACTTTGTTGACCCTGTAAGGGATTTTCTTGACAAAGATACTGGAGTGATTTGTCATTTCCTTCTCCAGTAGATTAAATGACTTGCTAGGGTCACAAAGATTGTCAGAAATTGGAGTTAGACTTTGGTCTTCAGACTCCAGGTCCAGTTTCCACTGAGCCATCTAGCTTCTTCTATTTACTAGTCTAATAACAAACAGACACTACAATTTATCTCCTTATTTACAGTTACTGTTTAGTAGTTCAGTTACTATTTATTTATTTAATTTAAGGAAATGGGGTTAAGTGATTTTTAAGTATCTAAGGCCAGCCTTGAACTAAGATCCTCCTGACTCCAGGGCCATTGCTCTATCCACTTTGTCACCTAGCTGCCCCCCCCCCAGATTGTTTTAATGTATTGAATGATTTAGCTGGATTTTTCTTCCTTCTTAAACATAAAGTACACTATGATTTCTGAAATCATTTGGAGGGAAAAGTTTCATATATGATAGTAAAATTCATTCTCACAGTACTTGATTTGGATGCTGCATATATTTTGAAATGATTTGTTGCTACTTCAGGATAGCAATTAATATATGCTGAGATTCACTTCTCCAAGGACTTTGAAAACCTAGTGTGTAACTTCTATGTTCAATTCATAAAAAAATATTTTTAGAAAAAATATGCACAGCCCTATGGGTGGAGTGTAAATGAAAAAATAAAACATGGACATACAAAAGTATCATGTTTATACCCTGAAAAGACGAACAGGAAAGTCAACAGTTGGAGATTCTACACATCCATCTTCAGTAAATGACATATGTTGCTTGTGTTCCAACACTAAGTAATAAATTTAGATCAAGGGGAAAAATATACCATAACATCTTCTGTATGTTCATCTCTTAAAAGTAAATTTATAAAGTAAAATTATATTGAAAGAATAAAAATTTAATAGTAAATTAATGACATTATTATCTCTAACTCTGCAATCTAATAAAAATACTAATGTACTTACTGAGTGCTTGTTCTTGCATCTTATTATGCCTCTAATTATCCAAGGGAGATAGATATTATAGGATTATTCATTTCTGTTTTACCACAAAAATGACTCCAAAGAGTGTGATCAGTTGTTTTAAGATCATGAAGTAACTAATTGTCTTGTCATGATTTAAATATAGATCTTATTTCGTTAAAATATCACCCTATTTTCTGTACATAGTTTACTCTTTAGGCATGATACCACCATTTAACTAGCTAAGGACTTTCAGAAGGTTATTTTGACAGAAAGAGATGCTGATGTGAGCTGAGCCCATGTCTTCAAACTCTATTTTCTAAAACTGTTTTAACAATAACTTTAATATTAATGATCAATTATCTCATTAGATAAACAGAGTTAAGTGATGGCATTTCTTAAAAGAAGAACAGCAAGAAGGCCAGTGTCACTCTATCAAAAGAGTACATGGGGGTGTAATGGAGTGGGACTTAACAGAATATTGGTGGGTAGGGGCAGGTTGTGAAATGCTTTACACACCAAACAAGATTTTTGATCCTGGAGATTAGAAGGACCACTAGAGTTTATTGAATAGGGGAATTACATAATTGGATTTTCATTTTAGGAAAATCACTTTATTTTCCTGGATGGAGGATGGATTGGAGTGGGTAAGAGACTTGAAGCTGGCTGACCCATCAGTAGACTGTTGTAATAATCTAAATGTGAAGTGATGAGGGCCTGCCCTAGAATGGTGGTAATACTAGAGGAAAGAAGACAGTGAATTAAGTGAAATTTGCAGACTTTGGCAGTAGACTGGGAATTGATAGTCGGAATACACAATAACTCCTACATTGTGAGCCTGAGGGATTTGGAGGATAGCATTGCCCTTTAAGGTAATCGGTAACTTTGGAAGTGGGATATGTTTGGGATGAATATAATGATTTCTGTTTTGAACATATTTAGTTTAAGAAGACTATAGGGGTGGCTAGGTGGCATAGTAGATAAAGCACCAGCCTTGGAGTCAGGAGTACCTGGGTTCAAATCGGGTCTCAGACACTTAATAATTACTTAGCTGTGTGGCCTTGGGCAAACCATTTAACCCCATTTTCCTTGCGAAAACCTTAAAAAAAGAAAAGAAAAGAAAAAGACTGAGACCGAATTTGAACCTAGGTACTCCTGACTCCAAGGCCGGTGCTTTATCCACTACTCCACCTAGCCGCCCCTGATAAATGAAATTTCTTATAGTCAAATTCAGCTCTGTTATTTCTAATAAGAAACAATAAGGTAAAGAATCATATGTATAATAGTATATATGTAGAATAGCATAATACATATATAGAATAATTATGAATAGCTTCTTAACTCTTTTCTTTTTATTAAATTGCAGTTAAGAACCTAGTTACTTAGAAAAGATTTCTTAGAATAGCCAGCTGAGATAAAGTTTTCAATATTTATTCTGGCCCATCTCAATTTGAAATTTTTTGACTTTTAGTCTTTTTCATTGTGACCCTGCTCTTTGTCTATATGCTTTCTTAATTGTAGTAACCCCACTTTGAATATAGCATTCCAATAAATGTCTTAGTGTTTTTCCTTTTCTCTGCCTTAATCCCTTCACTGAAATTCAGTGCTATATAAGTTGCAATTGTGGGTCACTTAGTAAGTATTTTGGATTAATTAGTTACATAATACTAGGATAACACATTGAATAATACCAGCATTAAGTTAAGATTAGGTTTTAATTTTGTTTGGGTCTTTGCTTTCTCTGGTATATAGAAGTCACAATGAGAAGCCTTTTCCTGCTAATGTAGATTGGCAGCTATAATGCAGTTTAAAGTCTCAGTAACTAGGTGTTGCAGTGGAGAGACTACTGATCCTGGAGTCATGAAGTATCTTCTTTTTGAGTTCAAATGTAACCTCAGACTCCTTCTAATTGAGTATTTTCAGTAAGTCACTTAACTCTTTTCAGTTTTCTCACTTATAATATGTGCTGGAGAAGGAAATAGTAAATTGTTCTATTTTCTTTGGCAAAAGAACTCCAAAAGTAGTCAGGAAGAGTCAGAAAGGACTGAAATTGACTAAGTTTCCTGTTTTATTGAGAGTTTCAGTAACTTCTCTGACATGGACTGTATATTGAAGACTAGTGACTTGAAGTGCCATGACAATTTGAAGTTGTCCCTATCATAAGGTTAGTTTTTTATCTTTTAAATCATGTTGCTCCATAGATTAGTTAATTAATAAGTAGTAAAAACATTAAAATCCTCATGGTCTGTACAATTTGTATTGTAATGGACTGTTAAAAGAAGTGGTGAGTCAACTAAATGGTACAGTGGATAGAGTACTGGACCTGGAGTCAGGAGGACCTTCCCTCAGACACTTAATAATTACCTAACTTTGTGAGCTTGGACAAGTCAGTTAACCCCAGTGCCTTGCAAAAAGCCAAAAAAAAGTGGCATGGATACATGAACATAGGAATATTACTAACAATTTGAGAATTAAATTAGAGGAATGGGATGGGAATAAGATATTTAGCTCAAAGGCTAACTTATCTAGAGATATTATAGAATTTAAAAGAAATGTATTCCTATGATGACAAAGCCTCATAATAATTTAAAAAACAAACCCTGAAAAGTAGGATTCTTGTATTCATTGTTAAGATGTTAACCTTTAATATAGAGTGACTTATTTAAAGGGTTTATATCTTAGAAATTCCTTAATATGAGAATGTAGCATATAATTGATCTGATTCTTTACCTTATGAATTGAACAGTGATAATTGTAGGCTAGCCTGGAAATTTTTATTTTTTTTTTTGCCATGGGTCCCTACTAATGTGTCTTTATATTGTATTTGAAGACAAATGTGGGTCAAATTTTAAGGATCCTTGAATGTCAAAGTAAGGCATTTGGTTTTATCTTGGAGGCATTGATGAGCAATAAGACTCTGAAGATATAATCAATACAGATTTTATTATTATTATTATTATTATTATTATTATTATTATTATTATTATTATTATTATTATTATTGTAGTAGTAGCTCTATTTAGCATTGATAGAGAGAGGAAGGATCTGGGAGGCAGGGAGATAGTTAAGAAGGTTAGGGGCAGCTAGGTGGCGCAGTGGATAAAGCACCGGCCCTGGAGTCAGGAGTACCTGGGTTCAAATTCGGTCTCAGACACTTAATAATTACCTAGCTGTGTGGCCTTGGGCAAACCATTTAACCCCATTTACCTTGCGAAAACCTTAAAAAAGAAAAGAAAAGAAAAAGAAGTTTAGTGCAAGTGGTAACAGAAACAGGGCAGAGGGAATGATCAGAGCAGATAGATTTATAGATGGAATTTATATGGAAGATATTAAAAATGAGTATGAAGAAAAAATTACATCAAAGTTTCAAATCTGAATTACTTGAAACTCCTTAGTCACAGACTTAGTTCCTAGATTTTATTTTGAGGAATAAAATCATTGACTTCAAGTCTGGGGGAAATAAAAATATCTGGTAGGTGAAAAATGAAAAAAAATAGGATGAAATATATAAAGATCCAGAAGACTTGGAAAGAATAAGGTGCTGGAAAAAGCAGCATGAACTTTTTTTTTGGAAATACATAAACCTTCTTTGGTATTTTATATGTATACAATGTTATTATCTTAGCTCAAGGTTCCATGTATGATTAGGAAGCTAGATCAGTAATAGATACTTCTGTATTGGTGAAAGTTCTTTAAATCATATTTTTCGTCATTATACTTAATTAGCTTTATAAAAATTTCTTTGTAAATTAATGATATCTAGAACCAAACTGATGTATTCATGTTAGGCATATTGTTCCTTGAATATGATGCCAGAGTTTCCCAGAGATTATTTAGTTCAGGGATGATCCTGGGATGAGGATTTATAAGTCAGGTTTATTTCCTTCATCCCATGTGCCAGATAGTACCAAATTTATGATCACTCTTCGTAGATTTAAACTTCTCAGACTTATATTTTCCTGCCCTTAAGCAATTCACTATATTCCTGGTTTCATTCTTGGACCTAACAAGAACATTTAATGTTGCTTTGAACTAGAGTGACTAAGAATCTACAATATGGCTTATACATGGAATATGTAGTATATCTATTTAGTATCATGATTCATCCTTGTTTCAGAGGTTTCTATCATAATAGCATGTAGTTTCATAAGTGTTCATTCTTTAATGGTTGTTTCATTAAGTTTATTATTGTTTTGTAAGTGAGGAAATTTATTAACTAAGGAAGCTTTTTTTTTTCATCATCTTAGGAAAGTTGATGTTTACATCCATTATAGAAACAGCTCTTTTAGTCTTTTAGTCTTTCTGTCCCAGTTTCAAACTATAACATCTCTACTCAGGTCTTCACACTCACCTGTTCCCCACAGGAAACTTGATCATATACCAGGAATCATCCTGGGATATAATAGGTGAACTTTTGTTTTAATGTATTTGTTCTTCTCTCTCCTTCTCTTTCCTGTTCCCCTATTTTTATAATGAAAATAATATATCTCTTCCACATATTTTCTTTCCTTTTCTGAGCAGTTTTGTTAATTCTATTTCTTTAATTTTTATTGTATTCACATGATTTTTTATTCTTCTCTCCTTTTAAACCAAACAGCCTTTCTAGATATTTTTTTAGTTTCAACTCATTAGCAAGTCTGCATTTCAGGCAGTAAGGAAAGTCATCATAATTCACTAACATGTTAAAAAATGTTGTTTTCACCAGCTAAAACAACATTTTCAGTTTCAAGTTTTGCTGTGCTTGCAGAAACTATGTATGTTGTGCTCATTCATTTTAATGGAAAATCTTTACATCCAGTCTTTAGTTATAATACTTATATTTTTGGTCTTTTAATTTTAGATTTATTTTTAAATATGTATTTGATTAGACATTTAAAAAAATCTCCTTGCCTACCATGAAGCCTCCCTCTGAGTTCCTGCCTAGAAATATGAATAGATAATCTGAAAGTCTGGAATATCTCTCAATTCTATGGTCTATGAAAGCTACTTCATTATGAATTCCATTTTGGTGTTTTATTATTTTAGCTAAGTAGATCAGAATACAAGTTGAATCCTTCTCATACTACATTATTTTCTATACTAAATGGTTATACTGAATTTCCATGCCTTAAAGGACCAAAAGAAAATATATGAATGAAACTTAGTACAACTTTGTGACTTTTCAAGAAAAATAAGAATATGTTGGTTGTCATGTAAATTTAGTTTTAGCAGAGAAGGGCATGCCATATTTTGATATCTAAGTTTAGTGTGTGTACCACAAACAGGGTTTTTATCCTGGTCCAATGGGAATGTTTCTTGTCATTTAACTTATGACTATACATATTCTCTTCCCTAATAGCTAGGGCTAGTTGCAAATAATTTTGATAATCAGTATATGAAGTCTTTTTATTATATATTTAATCAATATTTAGACTATTATTGTCTATTTAGTCAAACAGAAAGCCAGCCTAGTCATCCTTTTTAACTGATGCATCTCCAAGACTTTTCTTCACTGTCAATAATGCATGCTTCCTTAAGTCTCTAGATTCCTGATCATTGACCTTATTTACTTTCCTTTGTGCCATCATATATAAATAGCCTTATTTGAAATGTGAAAAATAAATTATATTAAATCAATTAAGATGGACATATATTATGCAATGACAAATATTGTACCTTTTCTAAAACCATATTTCTTTTCTCCTATGTTTGTTCTATACTGGACTAGACTTTCCTTTGATTGGTCGTAAACCAGAAATATTTTTTGATTGTTTTGTAGAAAATTAATTCAGTCATTTTTGAGAAATCTGTGAATTTAGAAGTAAATTGTCATGAGAAATTTAGGCATATTTTTGAAAAATTTACAATTTTCAGGAGCATGTCCATGAATTTCAAATTTGCCTTTTCTTTGGTCAGTGATAATTGGAAACATATTTGCTTCTGGAGGGAAATTGATGTAGAAAGAATCATTTTTAGTTTAGCTCACTTTACATAGTCAGCAAGCATTTATTAAATTTTGTCAATAGGCTAGTCACTATTCTAAGTCCTAGGCATGAAAAGAATGGGAAAAACTGTTTCTGCTATCAAGTATCTCACATTCAATAGGGGATACAACATTCAAACAACTACATATGTTGTGTGTGTGTGTGTGTGTGTGTGTGTGTGTGTGTGTGTGTGTGTGTGTGTGTTTGAAAGAAAGACAGAGAGAGACAGAGATATTGAGGGGGTACTAGGAAGAACCTTTTATATAAGGTAAAATTTGAGCTGAGACTTGTGGGAAGTGAAGTGGGAAAATGTTGAGAAAGAATAAGATTGATATAAAAGGATAGCCAGTGAAAATGTACTAAGTTATAAATTATGGAGTGTCTTGAACAAGAAATACCAAGAAGTTGTGAGAGTAAAGTGTTAAGGAAGACTGGAAAGTTAGGATGGAGTCAGATTTGAAGGACTAAAAGCCAAATAGGACTTGTGTATTTGATAGTATAGGTAAGAGAAGCCACTAGAATTTATTGATACAGGTTTTAAGGGAGTCAGATCTGTGCTTTAGGAAAATCACTTTGGTTGCTGAGTAGAGGATGAGCTGGAGCAGCCAGAGGGTTATTGAAGGAGTGCAGTTGTGACTTGATGAATAAAGGGAATGTATGCAAAAAGATATTGCAAAAGTAGAAATGGCATGATCTAGAAACATTGTCTATATTAGGTGAATGGGAGTGACAAGGCAAGGATGACACTGAGTTTATGAACGTGTATAACTGAGATAGTGGCGACTTTGACGATGTTGAATTAAGTCAGAAGAGGGGAACAAGTGAGTTCAGTTTTGGACATGTTGAGTTTAAGATGTTTTAACATGTCTAATGGGCAGTTGGAGATATAAGACTGGATATTGAGAGAGAGGTTAGAGCTGGATCACAGATCTGAGAATCATTTACAAAGATGAAAATTGAACCTATGAGAACAGATGAGATCACTAAGTAAAGCATTATAGAGGAAGTAGTGAACATGATCCAGACCTAAGCTCTGAGGGACATTTGCTTTTAGGAAGTAAAACTTGGATAAATATCTAGCAAAGAAATCAGAGTAATAATCAGAAAGGTAGGGGAGAACTATCAGAACTGTGTGACATAAATCTAGAGAAGAAAGAATCAAGGAGAAGAGGAAGATTGACATTGTCAAAAACTACAGAGAGATCAGAAAGCTTGAAGATAAAAATGCCTTTAGATTTCATAATTAAGCAGTCTGAAAGAGTAGGAAGTGGAGGTACTAATCATAGATGGATTTTTCAAGGAAATTTGCCACAAAAGGAAAGAGATATAACATGTTAGATATTGGGGATGCTTAGATCAAGTGAGGGATATTTAAGGATATAGGAGATAAATATGTATTTGTAGACAGTAGGGAAACATCCACTAAAAAAAAAAAGATTAATGGGGGAAATGGGGACAATAGTGGGATCAATCTGCTGGAGAGGCCAGGCTGGAATGGTTAAATGTTAACTGTGTAAACTAGAAGAGACTGCTTTGGCACAGAGAAGAACCACCTCTTCATGTGAGAGAGGCATAGAAGAGGAGATAGAAATGGATATCATCTTAGTGAGGTGAAGTGAGAGCTTTCTTCAAATGGCCCTGTTTTTTTCAGTGATGTAAGAAGTACATTTCTCATCTGTGGGGTAGGGGGAATGATTTCATGGGAGGTATGAGGAAACACGAAAATGAGAAAGCTGCTATGGTGAGTGGAGTAGTGAATTGTTTGAGGAGGTGTAAAATGATTGTCTTGCCATAATGAGGGACTAACTGAAATTATGTAATATAAATTTGCAATGGGTCTAATCAATGTGGTTTCATTCCATTCCATCCTGTCTCTCCAACAGATTGCACTCCGTCATCCCCACTCTTTCACTTATTTTTAATTTGTCTCTGTCTACTGGCTCATTTCCTACTGCTTACAAACATGCCTCAACCTGAATAAACTCTCACTTGATCTTTTCATCTCTGCTATCATCCCCCCTCCCCGTATCTCTTCTGCCCTTTGTAGCTAAATTCCTCTTAAAGTTTATCTAGTAGATGCTTTCACTTTCTCTCTTCTCAGTCCTTTTTTTTAAAAAATATGTTTTCTCTAATTACATGCAAAGATAGTTTTCAAGTCATCTTTTTGCAAGCTTTTGAATTCCATATTTTTCTGCCACCTTCCCTTCCCCTCCCTCTTTGTGGTAGTGAACAACCTGATACAAGTTGTACATGCACAATCATCTCTCTCTTTTTAATTCCTTACAGTCCATCTTCCAACCTTATCATTCCACAAAAACTACTCTCTCCAAAGTTATTAATGATCTTCTGGTTGCCAAATCCAACAATGAGCTTTTCTCAGTTGTCATTCTCCTTGACCTTTCTGTGTTCCTTGACACTTGGTTACTCTCTCTCCTGTCTAGGTTTTTTGGGCCGCCTTTAGCTTCTTGTTCTCCCTCCTACCTATCTTAACACTCCTTTTCTATCTCCTTTGCTGGATCTTCCTCTAATTTAAGGTATAGGTGTAGAGGTGTAAGGTGTTTACAATCTTCAAAATTGTCCTTCCAGGTTCTGACCTCTTTTTCTATTCTACTTCACTTGACCTCTTATCTCACACTTTTAATTGCCTTTCAAACATCTCAAACTGGATATCTAGTAGACAGCTTAAACTCATTGTCTCCAAAATAAAACTCATTATCTTTCCCCCTAAACTCCCCTCATGCCCCTGCCCCACATACTGTCCCTATTACTGTAGAGGGTAACAGCATCTTGCCAAGCTTACAAACTAGCATTCATCCTGAATCTCTTATTTTTTCTCAGCTCTCATATCTGTTCTACTACCAAATTTTTTTTAATATTTAAATATTTTATTTATTCATTTTTTTCCAACCACATGCAATGGTAGTTTTCAACAATAATTTTTTAACAAGGTTTTGAGTTTTACAACTTTCTCCTCTCACTTCCCTCCCCCCTGCCCTTGACAAAGCAATCTAATGTAGGCTATACATGTTTAACCATGCTAGACTTAGATCCATATTAATCATGCTGTGAAAGATGAATCAGGGGCAGTTAGGTGGCACAGTGGATAGAGCACCAGCCCTGGAGTTAAGAGGAGCTGAGTTCAAATTCAGCCTCAGACACTTAATAATTACCTAGCTGTGTGTGGCCTTGGGCAAGCCACTTAACCCCATTGCCTTGCAAAAGAAAAAAAAAAGAAAGACTAATCAGATACAAATAGGGAAAAGCAACATTAGAAAAAAGACATAATACATAAGACAACTTTTAAAAATTGAAGATAGTAACTCTGGTCTACATTTAAATTTCACAGTTTCTTTTCTGAATGTGACTGATATTTTTCGTAGCAAGTCTTTTAGAATTGTCTTTGGTATCATACTACTGAGATGAATGAGTCCATCATAGTTGATCAACACTCAGTGTTACTGTTAGTATGTATGGTGTTCCTCTGATTCTGCTAACTACACTCAGCATCAGTTCCAGGCTATTATGAAGTTCCATCCCTCACGATTTCTTATAGAACAGTAGTGTTCCATCACATTCATATACCACAGTTTGTCCAGTCATTTGCTAATTGATGGGAATCCTCTCAATTTCCAATTTTTTTTGTCATTATGAAAAGAACTACTATACATATTTTTGTTTGTATCTGTGTGTGTGTGTGTGTGTGTGTGTGTGTGTGTGTGTATGTATATCCTTTTTTGTGATCTCTTTGTTATACAGAGCTAGTAATGGTATTGCTGGATCAAAGAGTTTTATTATCCTTTGGGCGTAATTCCAAATTGCTTTCCAGAAAGGATGGATCAGTTCACAATTCCATCAACAGTGCATTATTTATCTCCTTTGTCCATTTTTTGATTGGAGAATGACTTGTATTCTTATAAATTTGACTCAGTTCTCTATATATTTTAGAGATGAGTCTCTTATCAGAAATACTAGCTGTAAAAATTATTTCCCAACTTATTGCATTTCTTTTAATCTTCTTTACATTGGTTTTATTTGCACAAAACTTTTTTTATTAATGTAATCAAAATGATCTATTTTGTCTTTTATAATGTTCTATCTCTTCTTTGATCATAAATTGTTCCCCTTTCCATAGATCTGACAGATAGGCATTCCTTGTTCTCCTTTTGTTCTAAATCCTATACCCATTTCAAACTTATCTTGGTATAAGGTCTGAGATGTGAGATACCTAATTTTTGACATACTATCTTCTAGTTTCCCAGCAGTTTTGATGAAAGAGAGAGTTCTTATCCCAGGACTTGGAATCTTTTAGTTTATCAAATACCAGATTATAGTAGTCCTTGACTACTCTTTCTTTTACACTTTATTCCATGGAATCACCACTCTGTTTCTTATTCAGTACTAAACAGTTTTGATTACTGATGCCTTGTTTTTAGTTCTAGTATGACTAGGCCACATTCCTCTTTGCATTTTTGTTCACTAATTCCTTTGATATTCTTCACTTTTTGGTCCTGCATATGAATTGTTTTTAATTTTTTCTAGCCAAATGAAGTAATTTTTTTGGTAGTTTCATTAGTATGACTGAATAAGTCATTTAATTTAGGTATAATTGTCATTTTTTATTATATTAGCTCGACCTTACCATGAGCAGTTGACATTTACCCAGTCATTTAGATCTGGTTTTATTTGTGGGAAAGGTGTTTTATAGTTGTTTTTATATAGTTTCTGAGTTTGCCTTTGGCAGGCAGACTCTCAAGTATTTTATATTGTTTACAGTTTCTTTAAGTGGAATTTTTCTTTCTATCTCTTGCTACTGTGTCTTATTAGTAGCATATACAATTGTGATGATTTATATGGGTTTATTTTATGTCCTTCAACTTTGCTTAAGTTGTTAATTGTTTCAAATAGTTTTTTAAATATGGTTTTTAGATGAATTTTTAGAGTTCTCAACATATCCTCTGTAGAGTGAGAATTTTCTTTCTTCATAAACTATTCTAATTCCTTCTTTTTCTTCTCTCATTTCTAAAGCTAACTTTTAAAAATATTTATTTTATTTATCAATTTTCACATTACTACAATAGTCTTGTTGTAAAAGTAAACTTAATCCCCCCCCCCCATAGAGAAAACTCAATAAAAATAAAGTGAGAGGGGAGGAAAAGTGTGCTTCAGTTTGTGTTCAGATACTGTCAGCTCTGTTTCTGGGAAGGATCACATTCTTTATCAGAAGTCCATAATTATTATTAATAATTAATTAATTATGTATGTTATTTCCTCTTTGATCCACTTCCAGTGAGAATGAAGGCTCACTCAATCCCCTTCACCATCTCTCCTTCCACTCCATGGCAAAAGTAAAGCTAACATTTTTAATACAATATTGAATAACAGTGGTGATAGTAGGTATCCCTTTTTCATCCCTGATTTTACTGGGAATGCTTCTAGCTTATCCCTATAACATAATGTTTGTTGATGGGTTTAGATAGACACTGTTTATCCTTTTAAGGAACTCTCCATTTATTCACTCTAGTGTTTTGAGTAGGAATGGGTGCTGTATTTTGTCAAAAGTTTTTCACCATCTAGTGATTTCTCTTAGGTTTGTTGTTGATATGGTCAGTTATAGTGACAATCTTCATAATATTGAATCAGCCTCACATTACTAGTATAAATTCTCCTTAATAATAGTGTATTTTCCTAGTTATAGCTTGCTGTGTAATTATTTTGCTAATATTATTGGACACTCTTATTTCATCAGTGCAACAATCAGGGACAATTTGGGGCTGTCTGCAATGGAGAAATACCATCTGTATCCAGATAAGAACTGTGGAGTTTGAACAAAGTTCAAGGAATATTTCCCTTTAATTTAGGAAAAAACCCGATATATTATTGTCTGATCTTGTTATCTTTTATACTTTATGTTTCTTCGTTAAGGATATGATTTCTCTCTCATCACACTCAATTTGGACCAATGTACAACATGGAAACAATGTAAAGACTGACAAATTTCTTTCCGTGGAGGGGTGGGGGAGGGAAGTAAGATTGGGGGGAAATTGTAAAACTCAAAATAAATAAAATCTTTAATTAAAAAAAATTGCATCTATATTCATTAGCAAAATTGATCTAAAATTGATCTATAATTTTCCTTCTTTGTTTTGACTCTTCCTGGTTTAGACATCAGCACCATATTGGTGTCATGGAAGGAATTTGGCAGAACTTCTTCACCTATTTTTTTCAAATAGTTTATATATAGAGGATTGGAATTAATTGTTCCTTGAATGTTTGATAGAATTCACTTGTAAATCTTTCTGGCCCTGGGGATTTTTTCTTAGGGAGTTCATTGATAAAGTGTTCAATTTCTTTTTCTGAGATGGGATTATTTAAGTATTTAATTTCCTCTTCTTTTAACCTGGTCAGTTTATATTTTTGTAAATATTAATCTATTTCACTTAAACTATACAATTTATTGGCATATCATTGGACAAAATATCCCTGAATTATTTCCTTAATTTCCTCCTCATTGGTGGTGGTAAATTTACCTCTTTCATTTTTGATGATAGTTTTGGTTTTCTTCTTACTTTTTAAAAATCAAATTAACCAAAGTTTTATCTATTTTATTGTTGTTGTTTTTTTATAAAACTAACTCAGTTTTATTTATTAGTTCAACAGTTTTGTTAGTTTGCATTTTATTAATTTCTCCTTTAATTTTCAGGATTTCTAATTTGGTATTTAATTGAGGAATTTTAATTTGTTCTTTTTCCAGTTCTTTTAGTTGCATACCCTATACATTGATTTCCTGTTTTTCTATTTTATTCAAGTAAGCATTTAGATATATATTTCCCCTAATAACTGCTTTGACTCTATCCCACAAATTTTGATATGTTGTCTCATTATCGTCATTGTTTTGGGTGAAATTATTATTTCTGTGATTTGTGATTTGACTCACTTATTCTTTAAATTGAAGACATGTAGTTTCCTATTAATTTTAGATCTATCTCTTCATGACCCTTTATTGGATGTGATTTTTACTCTATTATGATATGAAAAGGATGCATTTAATATTTCTTCCTTTCTTCATTTGGTTATGAGGTTTTTATGCTCTAACACATGGTCATTTTTTGGGTAGGTATCATGAACCACACAAAAAAATGGTATATTTCTTTTTATCCCCATTCAGTTTTCTCCAGAGATCTATCATACCTAACTTTTTTCATATTCTATTCACCTCCTCAACTTCCTTCTTGTTTATTTTAAGGTAAGATTTATTTAATTCTGAGACAGGGAGGTTGTGGGTAGAATTTTGCTGTGTATATATTCCTGTAACTCATTTAACTTCTCTAAGATTTTGGATGCTATTTTACTCATTGTCTACCTTTTAGGAAGATTTCCTTCCTTGTCCCCTTTAATGAGATCTATTTTTGCACCTGTATTGTCTGAGATAAGCATTGCTACCCATGCTTTTTTCACCTTGGCCCAAGCATGATATATTCTGACTTCAGTCTTTTATCTTTACTCTGTGTATCTATCTGTATCAAATGTGTTTCTTGTAAGCAATATATATTTTTTATTTTATTTTTGCAAGACCACACAGCTAGGTAATTATTAAATGTCTGAGGCCAGATTTGGACTCAGGTACTCCTGACTCCGGGACCAGTGCTCTGTCCACTATGCTACCTGGCTGCCCCCCCCCCCCCACCTTGTAAGCAACATATTGTAGGATTCTGGTTGCTGATCCACTCTGCTTGCTGCTTCCATTTTATGGGCCATGTATATTCACAGTTATAATTACTACTCTTTATTACCCTTTAAGCCCACCATTCTTTCTCTCCTCCATTTGTACTTTTTCTCACTACTCACCAGTATTTTGCTACTAAGTACTTTCTCCCTCAATCTTCCCCGCCATCAGCCATCCTCCCTTTTCTTCTCACTTTCCCTTTCCTCCCATTAGCCCTCTTTACATTCCCCACCTAATTGAAAAATAAGATAAATTTATGAACCCAACTGAGCTTATGTCTTTTCCATCTTTGAGCCAAATCTAATCAGAATAAAATTCAGGCAATTCTTCCCCCCTCCCTTCTTTCCCTCTCCCACAGTAGGTCCTATCACTTCTTCATGTGATATAATTTACCCCATTCTGCCTTCCCTTTCTTCCTGTCCCCCCCATGCTTTTTAATTCCTTAATTTTTTTTAAATCATTCCATCAAAATCAAGCTATGTCCATGCCTTCAGCCTAAGTATGTATACTACCTCTAGTAGTGTTACAGTGCCAAAAGATATGAATCTTTCTCTCAGGTACGGATATAACCAGTTTAATCTTGTTGAATAGCAGACTTTTTTGTTTAACAGATTCTTGGTATCTCATGGAGTCATTAGCTTCTACTCATTCCATCCTATTTTCAATGAGGTGTTTTCTTTAGTTAGCTTTTGCATCTCCTTTTCCATTTGGCCAATTTTATTTTTGAAGGAGCTGTTATCTTTTTCCATTTCCCTAATTGTATATTTGAAGGAATTAATTTATTTTTGCATTTTCCTGATGGGATTTTTAAAGGATTTGTTTTCTTCTGTTACTTTTTGTTGCAAGATATTAATTTTCTCTTTTATTCTTTTCCCAATTTTTCCATTTGATTTTTAAAATCCTTTCTTACCTCCTCTAAGAAGTCTTTCTGGGCTAGAGACAATTCATATTCTCCTCTGAAGCTTCACATGTACTACTCCTTATGTCTTCCTTTTCTGAGATAGTGTTTCATTCAACCTTATTTCTAAGATAACTTTTATTTTTTTAACAATTTATTTTTTGCAAGGTAATGGGGTTAAGTGACTGGCCCAAGGTCACACAGCTAGGTAATTATTAAGCGTCTGAGGTCAGATTACTGGGCTAGTGCTCTATCCACTGCACCACCTAGCTGCCCCCAAGATAATTTTCAATAGACCCTGCTTTTCTCTGTCTTTTCTTATTCATTTTGGAATTTGTTACTGGACCCTACGTCATAGTTCTTATGTTGGAGGAAGAGTTTGCTTACTGTATTAGGGCTGCCATTTTTAGGAACTCCAGGGGTTACTCTTTGAACTTTCTGTTAAGGAATGTCTGAGTCTTTCTCTCTGAACTGTCTGTGCTAGGGATGGCATCTGCTTACTCCCTATGTCTTTGGGAATGGTAGGGCATGATACTGTCTATGCTCTGTCCACACTGGCAGCCCAGTCAGTCACTGGGCTAGGCATTGTGGACTGGAAATGCCAGGGGCTGTCTCCCTGGATTGTCAGCAGCTGGAGAAGTCAGCTGCCCAGTCCCTGGGAAGTTGGGAAAGATGGAACCACCTGGGATTGTCTCTAAGATGTTTGCACAGGATCATTTGATCCTCTCACTAGGGAACACCAGGGCCTCACCATGTGGGCTGTCCACATCAGCCATGCTAGTGGATGTCTTGGGCATCCTTGATGGAGCTATCCTAGTTCACTGGAGCTCTCCCAGTCTATCTGCTCTTCATAAATACCTCTGCTACCTACAGCCAAGGATCTCAGGTTAGTCCTCTCCTAGTCCTGCAGTTGGTGCACTCGGTCTTTACTCTCTGCTGTGGGCTAAACATTCTCCCCTGTCACAAACCTTGCTAGGAGATGTTCTGTGCTGTTCTTTTATGTTTATCCCAAATCTCTTAAGCAGCTTGATTCATGTCCTGTCTGAAAGAAACCCAGGAAAGCTTTACAAAGTTCTTGGCTTCTTTCTACCATCTTGAGCAGATTCAACAGAAGAGATAAAAAGAAGCATGACCAAATACCTGGTATAAGTTGGTTGTATGACCTAGAAAACTATTGAGCCAGAATATCATTTTACCTAAGGCCAAAACCATTTCTAGCCTTTATTTTTATGGGTGTAGTAATCTGGATGAATCCCTGACCCTACTGCTAACAATTCTTGGTTATATAAAGGGCAGTCCTTTGTATGTGATAAAATGTGTCAGAAATAACAAACCCTATGATCATTATTTGTTATTTGTTGCTTCTATGGAAATTGCCCTTAATTCAGCAAGCTTCATTGAGTATCTTTGCTGTTTTGAGTGGCAGGGATAAAGGAAGAAAAATAAAACAATCACTTAGCTTTAAGGGACTTCCATTCAAATAGTACAATTGACTATGCACACAAATAAGCTTATGCAGTAATATGTATAGAAAACAAAGTAACTTTATCGTTATAGGGAATAGACAACTGATCTTCCTCTAGGAGATGGTACCATATGACACCATAAATTTCTAGAGAATGGAAAATATTCTCATGCTGTTTTTCAAGTATTTAGCTTCCAGTTTGGCAAGTTTCAGCTTTTCCATGCATATTAAATCAAGTTTACTTTTTACATAATTCTTCTAGAAAAGACACAATTTTTTTCCTTTATGTTATTGCTACCCAGTCAATTTCCAGTCATCTCTTTGATGCTAGCTATTAATTCTCCTATATAAAGGGAAGGAACCAAGGCATTTTAGGCATGAGATATATAGTCTATTGAGATGTGATGTCATATTCCCCCAAAATAATCTCTAATGGATCTGCATAAATGCCATTATATAATTGTTGTTTTTACTTTCTAAAAGAGTTTGATACTTGTGAGGCAATTAACTGTTGTTTAATTGAATTGAATGACTATGATTCCTTGATAAAAACTAAGACTCCAAAGAAATTCTGAGGTTTCTAATTTTGAAGGTAAAGAGTTGTAGTCAGAAAACTTTTTCATATCATAATTTAGGGAGTAAAATAAATGTGCCTGATTTAGGCAATTTGTTCAGCACAAATTTTAATCTGCTGAATTTTATAAGCCCAAATACAAAGTACAACAATAACAACTGAGTCTAGACATTACTAAAGACTATCATTTGCTGAGCCTGAGATAACAGACTTCAGAATACCAGAGGTTTTCTTAAGACATTTGAGATGACCTAATCATTTATGTTATTATATTGTTGAAATTACGGAACTAGAAACAATATTTGAATTTATTTACCTATATAAGGATAATACATGAATTCCTTCTAGGGAGGAAATAAGCTTAGTTGCATTGTCTCTGATGTAAAAATTTGAAAAGATGAAGTTGAAAGGATTTCTCTTCATATTTATTAACCAAGAGCTAATGAGTTTTGTAATAGAAAAAGAATTATAATAATTTTTCAGATTCCTTATGGTTGACCTTTAGAAGAATGTGGGACTCCCATTGTAGAAATCATCACAGGTATTTATTAATTGCTTTTGAGCCAGGTACTATGGTAAGCCCTGGAATACTAATAAAAAAAATGTGGACAGTATGTTATATTGTAGAAGAAAACAACATATAAAAGGAAACTTAAAAGTGGTAGTGAGGGAAGTAAAAGAAGTCTGGATAGTTCGGATAATACCCCCTTTTTAACATTTGAGTTCCAGATTTTCTCCCTTTCTCCCATCCTTCTCCTACCACCTGAGAAACTAAGTACTATGATATCAGTTATACATGTAAAACGATGAAAAATATATATCCATGTTAGCCCTGTTTTTTAAAACAACAAGACTGATAAAAATGTGAGAATATTATAATTAAATTTGCACTCAAAATTTCATCAGCTCTCTCTCTGGATCTGGATAACGTTTTTCATCATGGGGTTGTCTTGGATGATTATATTTATCATAGTACCCAAGTCTTTCACACTTGATCAACATTGCTGTATGGTACACAATTATCTCTTCATTCTTCTCACTTTATTTTGCATCATATATGTATTTCCATGTTTTTTTTTCTGAAACTACCTCCCTCATCATTTTCCATAGCACAATAGTAGTCCATTATAATTATATGGAACAATTTGTTCAACCATTCTCTAATTGATGAGCGTCCTCTTGATTTCTAATTCTTTGCTACCACATAAATTTTTTTATACATATCCATCCCCCCACACTGTGCTTTTTTTTTTTTTTTGGTCTCTTTGGGATATAGAACTAGTAGTGGCCTTGCTGTGTTAAAAAGTAGGTATAGTTTTATATCTCTTTTAGCCCAGTTCCAAATTGTTTTTTTTTTATAATGGTTAGGACAGTTTATTATTCTATCGACTGTTATTTGGTGTTTCTGTTTTTTCTCTTATCTCCTCCATTTGTCATTTCTGATAGGTATACCTTAGAGTTATTTTTGCCTTTCTTTAAGCAGCAGATTTACAGCATTTATATATTACATTATTTATCCTAATTTTATACTATTTAGTTAAATTTTTTATAATTATAGATAGTTTTCAATTCTTCTGAAAACTTTCTGTTTAAATTCTTTAACCATTTATCAATTGTGGAATGCCTCTTGTTTATGTAAATTTGATTTGGTTCTATACTCAGTGTGTATGTGTGTGTATATATATATATTATACATAATATATATTTGAAAAATTGAACTTTTATCAGCTAAAATTTTTTATTATTTCATTTTTCCATGTTGCCTCTTAGTTAAAAGTAGTTTCCTGATTATCTCTTTTTATTAAGTCTATTTTTAGTTTTGTTTTTTTTCTGAGATTATGATTGCTGTCCTTATTGTTTTAACTTCAGTGGAAGTCTATTATTAGATTCTGCTCCAAATCTTTATTTTTAACTATGTCTTTCTGTTTCAAATGTGACTCTTAGAAATAATGTTTGAATCTGGTTTATAATCCATTCTGCTAACCAATTCTATTTTATGGGTATCACAGATGTTTATGTATTTGTTTCTATCACCTTTCTCTCTCTCCCTCAAAAGTCGACCTTGCTTTTAACCATTGTCCAACCATTTACTGACCTCCCTTTTATCATCCTTGTACCTTTTCTTATCCCCTTCCCCTCCTATTTTCATATTGAACATTTGTACATTTCCATCCATAACTAAATATGTATTTATTTTAGAAATTCTTTTGACTTTGTTTTATTGTTTCTTGATGTCTCATGGACCCATTAGCTTCCACTTGACTAGTTAAGATTTTTGAAGAATTATTTTCTTCAGTGGGCTTCTGTATCTTTTTCCATTTGACTAATCCTGCTTTTTAAAGAGTTCTTCAGTGAATTTTCGTGCCTCTTTTACTCTTAGGTTAATTTTGTTGGTTTTTTTTTTTTGGAGGAGGGTGTTTGTGTGTGTGTGTGTGTGTGTGTGTGCATCACACACACACACACACACACACACACACACACACACACCCCTACCTTTCACCAAGCTCCTAATTTTCTTTTTTATATTTTTCTTGCATCACTTTCATTTCCTTCCCAATTATTCTTCTATGATTCTTACCTTTTTTTTAAGCTCTTACACAAATTCTTGTTGGGCTTGATTCCAATTAGCATTTTTCTTTGGGGCTTCATTGGAATTGTTTTTCATTCTTATATTCTGAGTTTCTATTTTAGTTTTTCTTTTCATCATATTAGCTATATATAATCATATTCTTTGTTGTTATTGTTTGTTCATTTTTTTTAATTTATTTCTTGATTTTGAATTTTATTTTAAAGTTAGACATTGTTCACCTGGGCTTAGGAGGCACTATGCCAAACTTCAAGCTCCTTTTGCTGCTGTTTTCAGATCTAGTTCTGGGGGTCTTCAAAATTTGGTTGTTTCCAGGTCAGTTTGATCCTGGGATCCTAGGTAGAGATGCTGCTTTCATGATCTGTGCTCTGATCTTTACCCAGCAAGGATCCTTGGTCCCTTGAATACCCTCTTAGTCTTTTTGCCTTGGAACTGTGACCAGGGCTCTACTCCTTTGTGATTGACAATGAATGTGCTTCTTTTACTCTAATATTGTGTCCTTGAACTGACCAAGAAACATAGAGTTGCCAGCCAGCTATACACAATTCCAGTTGAGGGTCCCCGTAATCTTCTTTCTGATTAGTTGACTGGCCCTTTTACTGTTTCTGGGCTGAGAGCTTTTGAAGCTGCCACTCTGTGGGTGGACTCTGGACAGCCAAAACGTTCTTACCAATCTCCTAAGATTTTTTTAGGACAGAAAAATATCTTACCATGATCTTTTGTTGACTCTGTTGCTCCAGATTTTCATTTGAAGTGTTATTTTAAAGTTGTTGGATAAGGAAATGTGAGTTTTTGTTATTGTTCAATTGGGTTGTCTCTAATTCTGCTTGGTTCTATTTATCATGAGAATATGTATTTTAAATAATCAAATAGTAATAAGAACCTTCATCTTTTCCTTTTCCAGTGATAGTGGCAATAGTCTTTGAAAAGGGAGAAGGGAGTGCTAAAAATCACAATATTTAGACCTTTTGTTAGTTATTAGTTCTTTAAATGTGAGAATCTTATTTTAGTGACTAAATGGATGCATTTCTGGAGTACTTGCGTCATATCAATTTTGACAATTTGTCTGAACCAGAAGAAAGAATGCTAAATGAAAAAATTAATTACAACTTCTTCTCAGAAAAACAAATAAAGGAAGTCTAATTAATTAAAAAGATAATAAATGTTATTTTATTGAATATTTTTCATACTATATTGTGATACTGACAAATATTTCTTTAAAAACTACCCTGAAAATAAATTCAGCTTATGCACCAATATAGATTGCAGAGGATGAAGAAGAGGAATTGTATCAAGAACTTGTTAAAATTCTCTAAATCAACATAGATTTTTCTATTCAGCAAATTCATAGTAAAAGCACAAATAGATAAGAACTGTATATTGCCCCACAGAATTGTAGGGGGGGAGCTGCAAAAGAAAAATCAATTTAGCACCTTGGAAAGTATAATAGATTTAGAATCAGGAGATCTGTGCTCAAATTTTGTCTCTAATAGTGCCCCCCCCCACATGCTATGGTAAAGTAACTTAACCTCTGAGGTCCTCATTTTTCTCACTTGTAAAAATCATGAGGTAACATGAAAGTTGCTGCAATTTAAAAGCTCAAAGTTACATCTTTTGTTCAAGCAGGGCATTCACCATGAGGGAAGCTATGGCCTGTCCCAATCCCTACCTGTTAGCAGCCCCTTGATGCTTTTAGCTGACTGTCCTGCAGAGCCTGAAATGTTTATTTTGTTTTTCTTTTTTTTTTTGTTAAGGTTTTTGCACTTTAATATGCATGGAATGTAATAGAATCAGAATCTGAGATGAGGAACCACCTTTAGAAATCACATCCTCTACCCTGTTCACCTTACAGATGACCTGATTTACTGAAATTCAGAGTAGATAGATAGATAGATAGATAGATAGATAGATAGATAGATAGATAAATAGCAAAGCCTCTATCTGAATGTGCCCTCTAATTCTATTTCCAATGTTCTTTACATTAGAGCACCTTTTTCTCTTTACCTCTTAAATTCCTATCTATACTTTATTTTTTTTAGGGTTTTTTTTTTTTTTTTGCAAGGCAATGGGGTTAAGTGGCTTTCCCAAGGCAACACAGCTAGGTAATTATTAAGTGTCTGAAGCCGGATTTGAACTCAGGTACTCCTGACTCCAGGGCCGGTGCTCTATCCACTGTGCTACTTAGCCACCCCTGAAATGTTTATTTTGAAAGAAATCAGAGTGTTCAAAACAGACCCAAGTGTCCAGGATACTCCAGCTAGGAATAATAGAAGATGATACTGATTATGTTTTGTTGTTTTTTGAAGGTGGGGCATAAGGGATGGCTGGGGACATTCATGTTATGCTGCAAGAGATGAAATTCTTGGATTAGTGTAAAATGGATTGGAGTGAAAGTATTTGTCAAGAATATTTTCATTAATCATGAATGAAAATCAGAGGTTTTAAGACAATCAGATACCATCGCAGTTTTGATCTTAAATGATACTGACTAGTGATCTGGTGAAGTTATTCCCATGAGTTCCAGGCAACTTCTTGGAGTTGGAATGTTGAATAAAATAGACCCTCACAAAACAGGTTAGGATAAATTACCATATTGATGATGTCGCCCAGCATGAGTAGAATCATAATTCTTCATGTAAGATGTACTTTTTGACAGACTTGTTGCCAAATATTGGATGTATCTACTGACATACTAAAAAGAGTACAGTTGCCAGTTGAAGAACTTTGACTGAATGTCACTAATGCAAAATCCTGCATCACCATGGTGCTTCAATGATATGGGAAAAATCTACTTCTAAAAGACCAGAGTCTCCCACTATATCCAGACCAATACCAGAAGTTCTGCTTCCTATACTGTTAGGCACTGGCTAAGGTAATTCGGAAAGAGTCAGTGAGAAGGGCATCTTTGCATAGCACTTCCCTCACATGAATCAATCAACATAATGTACATGCCATGTCATCATTCATTTGATGACTTCACCAAGCAGTTGTCCATCTGGAGTGATTGTGTCATATCAGTTTTTACAACTGATGCACAGGACAACAATCAATCAAACAAACTTCAGGAATTTGAGCTAGATGAATAAAAGAAATGAATTAAAAACATTTAATTAAAAATTCAATTGTGCTAGTAGTTAGATAGAACTACAAAAACAAAATAGTTACTGCCCTTGAAGAACTTAGATTCCTTAAATACACACACATTTATTAGCATAGTTTCTGATACATGGCAGACACTTAGTGAATGCTTAACATCTGTGAATATCCTTCTACCCCATATCTGCAAAGTAGAGTGAGACTTCTTCTTCTTCTTCTTCTTCTTCTTCTTCTTCTTCTTCTTCTTCTTCTTCTTCTCTTTCTTCTTCTTTTTCATCTCCTTCCTCTTCTTCATCGTCTTCCTCTTCTTTCTACTTTCTTCTTCCTCCTCCTCCCCCCCACTAGATTATATAATATGTAAGTATATATATATATATATATATATATATATATATATATATATTTTACGCACACATACATACATATACAAATCTGAAGTTTGGGACAGAACACCCTCCACCCTGAAAGCTGAGCCCCACTTTAATAGAGTTAAAAGTCATGTAATTGGCAGGAAAAAATAAACAAACAGGAAAAAATTCTGACCATCGAAATTACTAGGGTGACAAAGAAGAGTGAATCACACACTCAGGAGATAACAAAGTTAAAACAGCAAGACAAAAGGCAGACCAAATAAGCAGACAAGGCCAAATGGTGAAAGAGGTACAAAAAAGCCAGTGAGGAAAAGAATTTCTTAAAAAGCAGAAATAGCCAAAATTAGAATTGAGTAAATGTAAATAGAAGCTAATGATTTTATAAGAAATCAAGAAACAGTTATAACAAAGCCAAAAGAATGGCAAAAAAGAAGACAATAGAAATATCTCGTTGGAAAAACAGAGATCCAGGAAAGAGAATTTAAAAATTATTGCACTATCTGAAAGCCCTGATTTTAAAAAAATAAACTAGACATCTTCTTTTGAATACGATGGTTTTTTAAATCTTTTCTTAAACCATTATATATTTTTAAAAATTTATTTATTTATTTAGAATTTTATAATTTCTCCCCTAATCTCACCTCCATCTCCCCATCCCCCACAGAAGGCAGTCTGTTAGTCTTTACATTGTTTCCATGGTATACATTGATATAAGTTGAATATGATGAGAGAAATCATATCCTCAAGCGAAAAATGAAATATAAGAGATAGCAAAATTACATAAGATAACATCTAAACCAATATACTTTTAAAAGAATCGCATCCTATCCCTATCTTCCCTTCTAACTATCCAGTCACTAATAATTTTGGATCTATGATTTGCATTTTCATATATAGCTAGTAAACAATTTGTCCTTGTTGAGTTCCTTGTAATTAGACTTTGATTTCTACCTTTTGCTTCTTTTGTCAAATTTTGTCCCAAGTTCATTTCAAGGCTTTTTACAACAAAATCCTAAAAGTCTGGTGGTTCATTGGATGTATTTTTTTTTCTTTCAGGATCATGTAAATACTTTTTTAAAAAAGATTTTATGTATTTTGAGTTGTACAGTTTTTCTCCTAATCTTACTTCTCTCCCCCCACCCCCCACAGAAGGCAGTTTTGCCAGTCTTTACGTTGTTTCCATGGTATACTTTGCTCCAAATTGAATGTGATGAGAGAGACAATCATATCCTTAAGGAAGAAACATAAAGTATAAGAGATAGCAAGATCAGACCATGTAAATAATTTTTAAAGCACAAGAGGTACATTAAAATGTCTGTATAGTGATTGTCTGACATCATGGGATTCAATGTTGTCACTGCAGGAACAGTAATAGAGCAAATTTTATTACACTTACCAGGAAGAGGTAAAAGATTTTGGTAAAGGAAAAAAAGTAACGATGACAGGAAGAAGATTATTATTCCATTGAGCACATCCTTTTGATAACTTTATGTGTATAGTATTAAAATGCAAATTGACTTTACTTATATTGCCATTTTTTTATATTGGGACGTTTTAAAAGAAATAGTGTCACTAATACAGCAATTATTACCAAAATTGAGAAAAGAAGCACTACCAGTATCCTTTTTTAGTCCAACCAGCAAAGGATTATGTATAGGACAACTATAAAACTAATTTTATTAAAGAAAATCAATAAAAATTTTAAATCCTGTTAAATGATCTATGACAATATAGCAAAAAAAAATCATTCATTCTGACCAAATTGTATTTTTATAAGTGGTGCAAGAATGGTTCATCATTTGGAAAATAATATAATCATATTAAAATTGAAAAAATCTGAAACCACAATTATCTTCTAAATAAATAAAATCTAAATAACTATTAAATAAATAATTTTGAAAAATTCTTTGGCAAAATATAAAAATCATGATAAAACCCTACCAAGTTTAGGCATATAAGGTCTTTTAAAAAATGAAAAGCAAACTTCATATGCAATAGGAATATACTAGAAGTTTTCCCCATAAATAGGGCAGAAATGCAAGAGTCCCTTCTACCTACTATTATTTGATAGAGTTCTAAAAATGCCAGCAATAATAAGGAAAAGGAATTGTCAGCAAAGTAGAGATAAACTATTTTCAATTATTGATGGCAAGATGAATTTACTTAAAAAGTTCTTAAGAATCAGCAGAGATAATAATTGTGACAACTATTATTTTCAGCATGGTTGTAAACCCACAAAATTTCTATTTACTATCAAAACCCAAGATACAATAATAGAAAGAGAAATGCCATTGAAAACTACACATTGCATAATACCAGAGATTAATCTATCATAGCATATAATTTGCCTATATAGATTTAATTAAAAATTAATAATTTTTTGTATTTGATAGAATGATAATTCTTTGATAAGAAGGAATACAAGAGAGGTACTGCCATTTCTGACTTTATTATGATCAATAAAAATTGTCTTGGTAGAGATTTCCCATCTGTTGTTGGGTATTACTTGGAGCCTGTGAGTTTGGGGGGGGCGTAAATGGTGACTTTCAAAGGTAGCCCTGGGATTCTGTGATTATGGGTTGATCGACAGGAAAAGTTTTGTTTATAAATGAGGGAGTCATTCTTGAAATTGTTTCCTGTTGTTGATTTTACTATAAGACCATTGACTAGTCAGATCAAGAATCAGAATTAGTACAAGTTAAAGAATAATAGTGAATACCATTGAAACAACTCAGGATTGATTTATTTGAACAAGTAATTGATGGTGAAAATGGATAATGGACAAGAGAAATATAATATTAATTTTATATAAAAAGTTAACTAATCTAAAATAAGTTGTTATAATATGGGGGCCAAAAGTGCCTTGAGTAGGTCTCCAAGAATATCTTAGTCAGCAAATATAACTTACTTGTCAAGCAGAAATTGAGATATTTTCCAAAACAGCACTGTTTTAGAATATTATCTCATGTGTAAGACCAGATGAAGAAAGATAATAGATGTTATAAGCAGTATTACCCCAGTAGTGAGAAACTTACTAATTTGGAGAAAACTTGTCTAGCATTCCAACTAAATAAATCCATCTAAAGGATATTTATCCATCCAATGAGGATAGTAAATGGAAGAAATATACAAAGATTTTTATAAAAAATATTTTCATCATCAGATATTATAAACTACCTCCCCCACTCTGACTTTTAAATATATGCTTAGATTGCAGACAGAAATGACACAAAGTGAATACAAACAGAATAAAACAGCAAAATGTAAATAGAGAAGATTGATGCCAATATAAAAATAAATGAGATCTTTACTTGAATCTGTAAAATTGTGAAGGATTTGAGGGATTGGTTCATAAGATGGTTAAAAGAGAGGAAGATAACAAAGGTTTAGAAAGAATATTAAATTATATTAATAGTGGGGAAAAAAGTTCTTAAGACAGCATCAGGAAGTAGTGAGTGACGCATGTGCCTGCTTTTTCATCTATAAATAACTTTTTATGAAAATCAACTAACCATGAATCAAGTATATTATCCTTAATTATGATTTTGATAAGGTAATATTTACAAACAACATTATATATTGTATCACATTACTCATAAATGAATGAGACATAAGATCTCAATTGTCCTTTTTATTTATTATGAATTATTAATTTTTTCAGGTTTTTGCAAGGCAATGGGGTTAAGTGACTTGCCCAAGGTTACACAGCTAGGCAATTATCAAATGTCTGAGGCGGGATTTGTTTTTAGGACCTCCTGACTCCAGGTCTGGTTCCCTATTCACAGCCCCACCTAGCTGCTCCTATTATAAATTATTTTTCAATACATTTGATTCATTCGTTGAAATTGATTGTATTTTAAAATTTTATATAAATTGAATTTTTTCAGTAAGACTCTGCCTTCTTTCTTCCCTCCACCAATCCCATCCCTGAATTGAGAAAAAAAAGAAAAATAAAATAGTTCTTATAAACATGTAAAAGATAAGCAAAACAAATTTCCACTTTGGCCACTTTCAGAAAAGTATGTCTTATTCTCTACTTTTCAGTCCTTCATCTGTTGGGAGGTGAATAGCTTATTTCATCATTAATTCTCTGGTATGATTATTGTTCATTATGCTGATCATTCTTTCATAATCCTTTGTCTTCTATAATTTGTTCTAATTTTATTCACTACTCACACATGCACACATACACATGTTGTTCTCAGAGTTTGTTTTGCTTGGTTCTAATAATTTCGTAAGCATTCCCTTCCTTCTCCTATTTCCCTATTAAGTATTTCTGTTCTTTAATGACCTTAAATGTATGAGCCTATTAAGATTTATACAAAATGAGAAAATATTTTCAGAATATGGTCCCGTGAGTGAAATCAGTATCCTGAGTGATAATTTGTTATTTGATGGTCATTTATGTTTGGTAAGAGATATTGTGATGTAGTGAGTAGGCAGATCTCTGATACATACTCTCTGTGTGTGGCTTTGGCAAAGTTCCTGAAAGATTAAATGTAATAATAAACTTTCTGAGTTGATCAGGTGTAGTGATAACTGACCTGCTTTGATAGAAGGAAGCTTCCTCACTTGGGGTTTCCCTATGCCAAAACAAATCACAAGTCTTAGTTTCTTTTTTTGATGTGGGCTATTTTAGTGGTATCAAACTCAGATAGAAATGGATCTTTATGGTTGTAACCTGACTTGGAAAACCTCAAATTAACATTATCGATGGTAAACTGCAATTTTATTTATCCTGTTTATCATTTCCTAAGTAGTCTGGTTCCAGAGGTGGTGAATTTGCTTTTTCTGATCAATACTATGGAGGTTATGTTCTGTGTTTTGGGGTTTTAAATTCAGGAAGATTCAACATCTGTCACTAAAACTTTTTGCAAGTGATGATAGATGATTCTGTGATTTGTAAATCTAAAGGGTTACATTTTTTAAAATCAATACAACTATTTGAGGAAAAGAATTTAATTCACTTTTTTGTTTGCTATATTAGAACAATTGAAAAGAGGACAGTGAATAAGAATGGAGATATTATATGCCAAATTTCATGAGAAGTAATGAGAAAAGGGAGGGGGAGAGAAAGAGAGAGGAAGGGTGAAGAGAGAGGAGAGAGAAAGAGGGAGGGAGAAAGGGAAGGAAAGAAGGAAATTGAATTTAATCTATCTTCATTTGATTAAGACAGAGTTCTTTGAATCTGAAAAGTGTTCAGATTTTTTTACCCCTAAAGTTCTGTGGCCAGTAGGCTGTGAAATGGTTCAGAAAAGAGTTGACAGGATCTAGACTGAAACATGAAAGGTGATTTAGTGATGATATTGTTTCTGAGATGGTCTCCAGAAAAATCACCAGTACTATTGGAGCACAGAAATAGTAAATCCATAAGAAATAAGAAGTAGAAGTTAAGTTACACTTTCCACTTTAATATAATCTGTACTTTTCCCTTCTAATTTCTTTGTGTATGTATGTATGTATGTTTTTAATTTATATATAGTCTATATATATAGTAAAATGTGAACTAGGAGAAAATAATAGGTTTAATTTTGAAAATGAATACTAATATATTTAGTGTGATGTTAAAATTGAAAGGACTATGAGATGACTTTGAAAAAGGTACCATACTTTTTCAAAAGTAGCATAACATTTACCTTTTATGGCATTTTATATTTTAACAGATCATATTAATAGCATGATTTTGATGCATTTGAGAGAGAAAAGAACTATGTAAGAAGTGTAAGGGTATAAGTAGGATAATAGGTCCAAATATTGGTGATTTAATGAATATCAGCAGTCATGTCTTTAGAGTCATACTCAGCAGAATTACAAGAAAACTTTGAATACAGTCTTCTACATTTTACATATAAATAAACTAACTTTGGTTGCTCATTTGAAATGATTCTTCTGAGATTCAGCTTCAGCTTTTATGTTTTGCAGGTATTGAGGTAAGAAGTTATTTAATAGTATAAAAATCACCTTCCTGAATGCAAAATTGTGTATTTTATTATCAATTTCATCATAATTTTTTCAGGGTTTTTAACTTTTAACCTTTTAACTTTCACTTGATTTTCATTTGACTAGCAGATTATCTATAAAAGTGAGTTGTTTCTTTTTTGTCTATATTCATTCCTTTTTTGTCTCCTGTTTGGTCATGAATTCTTCCCATTTCTAGTTATTTAACTTGTAATTTCCATGTTCTTCTGATTTGCTCATGATATCACTCTTTATGTCTAAATCATGTACCTATTTTGAGCTTATTTTGGTATAAGGTATGAAATATTAATCAGTACCTACTTTCTGCTAGTCTACTTTCCAGACTTCTCAATAGTTTTTGTTGAATAGTGAGTTCTTGTCCAATAATTGGGATGCTTCACCAGTGGTGGGACTTGATGGTGGTGGTGGTAGTGAAAGAAAAAAAGCAGTAGTTTCAGGAGCTATCAAGCAAGAAATGGAGATTTGGGAATTTGAGAAAAGAAGGGAGACTGAAAAATATTAGAGGGGACCAATTTGTGAGCATGAAGCAAAGGATCGTATTCTGTTTAATACCACCTGGCTATACCTACCTCTGAGTCACAATTCAAAAGAACAAATACATATTTTCAGTCCCACAATATCAAGGACTTTCTCTGGCTAAGGACCATAGCATAAACTAGGAGAGCAGTGACCACACCAGTCTCCATATCATACCACCTTGGAAGCACCAAAAACTATCAAACCTCTAGAATTAGCTTTGAAAGTAGAAGTGCATAGCTTAAAATTTGCTTCTTTGGTAACAGGGAAGATCAAGAAGTAAACTTAGAAGAACACAATTACATCAAAATAGGCACAAAAACTCAATAAAAAGTGTATTGGAAACAAGACCAACAAGAATTCTTGTATAAGTTAAAATATGATTTCAACATTAAAGAAGAATGATAGAGGGAAAATGCATAAAAAATAAGAGACAAGGAATAAAATTAGAAAGATAATTAACAGTTTGGTAAAATGGCACTAAAAATGCCGAAGAAAAGCATCTGAAGTGAAGAATTGGCTATATAATATGAAATTAAGACATGCAAAACTTTGCTGAAGAAAATAATTCCTTAAAAAGCAAAGAAGCAGGCAGCTATCACAGTGGATAGCGCACCAGCCCTGGAGTCAGGAGTACCTGAGTTCAAATCTGACCTCAGACACTTAATAATAACCTAGCTTGGGCAAGTCACTTAATCCCATTGCCTTGCAAAAACCTAAAAAAAAAAAAGGCGAAGCAAAGTAGGCCAATGGAAAAGGAGATTTCACTTAAATTACTTAATTTCACTCAAAATTACTTAAAGAAAATAATTATTTAAAAATTAGAATTGGGCAAGTGGAAGCTAATAATTTCATCAGACATCAAGAAGCAAAGTTAAAAGAATGAAAATAAAATGTGAATTATCTCATTAAAAAATCAGTTGACCTCAAAAATTAATCAAGAAGAGATAATTTAAGAATTACTGGGCTGCCTGAAAGCCTAAAAAAAAGAGCCTAGACGTCATATTTCAAGAAATTATCAAAGAAAACTACTCTGAAATCCTAAAACTAGAGGGTATAATAGAAAATGAAAGACTCCATAAATTATCACCTGAAAGAGATCCCAAAATGAAAACTCCTAGGAATATTAGACAAATTCCAAAGCTCTTAGGTCAAAGAGGAAATACTTCAAGGAGGCTGAAAGAAACCATTCAGATAGATGGAGTCAAAGTTAGGATCACACAAGATTTGGCAGCTCATTTTTCAGAATGCAAAAGATATTTTAACCAAGAATGATCCAGCAAAGTTAATTATAATCCTCTGGGGAGAGGGAAAAGGTGGGGATTCATATTTAATGAAATAGAGGACTTTTCAGGCATTACTGATGAAAAGACTAGAGCTCAGTAAAATATCAGACAATACTCAAGAGAAGCATAAAATTGCTAACATGAAAGAGAAATCTTAAAGGACTCAATAAAGTTAAGCTGTTTACCTTTGGGGAAATTATAAATGTAACTCTTAAGACTTTCATCATTATTAGGATAGGTAGAAGAATTCTAAATAGAATAAAGGCATGGGGGAAAAATGTACAATTGAGATGAAGGGATATCCTGGAAAACTGGGTAAGGGATAGAAAAAATGGAAAAAAATTGTTTCACAATAAAAGAGGTTTTCAAAGAAGAGATTTTACAGTGGAGAAAAATTGATATGGGGGGGGAGTAGTAGACTGTGTTTGTACCTCACATCTAAATTAATTCAAAGAAGGGAAATTATAAAATCTAATCTTAAAGAATGAGTAATCAAAAAAATCCTAGAAATAACCAATAATATCATCAAAGAAAATGTCAAGGAGATCATATACCACAATTTAGGGAATGTAGCCAAAGCAGTACTTAAGGGAAAATTTATTTCTTTAAAAGTGTCCAACAGTAAAAAAAAAGAGAGAGAGAGAGAGAGAGAGAGAGAGAGAGAGAGAGAGAGAGAGAGAGAGAGAGAACAGTACATATAATTGAGCATGCCATTTAAAAATATAGAAAAACAAATTAAACACAATCACCAAAATGAAAATCCTATAAATCAAAGGAGTAATTAATAAAATTTGCACATTGTTGTGCATATTGAAGCATTTTTTTTCACTTTTCTTTTCCTTTTTTGGTTTTCTCTTGCATCATGACTTATGGACCTATCTTTGCATGAATTTATCATATAAATGTTTGCTATCATTTCTCTTGTTTGCCTTTTGAAGTTGTGGGGGACACACCAGAGGGAGGAATAGAATTTGAACTCAAAATTTAAAAAAAAGACTTAAAAATATTTAAATGCATTTGAGAAATATTTAGCAAAAAATTTTAATTATCATGAACAATAGTAACAGGAATGGATATTCCTTGCTTTATCATTGACATTATTGGAAAAGCTTCTTATTCACATCACAGACAATACTTGCTCTTGGTTTTAGTTAGATTCTACTTATCATTGTAAAGAAAGTTCTATTTATTCTTATGTTTTCTATTGCTTTTCAAAGGAATTACAAAATTGAATTTTGTCAAAAGCTTTTTCTATATCTATTAAAATAATATGATTTTTGTTATTTTATAATGATATTGTCAATTATACTTATAGTTTTTCTAATATTGAACCAGCTATACATTTACTAGTATAAATTTCTTCTCATCATGTTGTCTTTACTTTTCATTCTCTGTTTTGGCTAGCTCTGTTTTAGGGAAGAAAGACCATATTTGTGTCATAGGTAGAATTTGACAGGATCCCTTCTTTAATTCTTTTTTCAAATGGTTCTTATGGTATCGGAATATGTAGAATTCACATGTATTTGGTCATGGAAATTTTTTTTCAGTTTCTTTTTCCAACATGAAGTTATTTAAGTAGTCTCTCTTCTATAATCTGGGAAATTTGCATGTCTGTAAATATTTATTTTATTTAGTTTGTCAGTTTTGTTTGCCTATAATAGGCAAAATAGTTCTCAATAATTTTTTTTGTTTTTTCTTGGTTATAAATTTAACTTTACAATTTTTTATACTTAATAGTTTGATATTTTTGATTCTTAATGAAATTAGGGTAATGGTTTATCTTTGTTGTTGTTGTTTTCAAAAAATAGCATCTATTTTTAACTTAAAATTTTGTTAATCTCTTCTTTTTAGGATTTTCATTTTTGTGTGTGGGGAAGGGCTTTAATTTTTTGGTTTTTAAGTTATTATTTTAGTTGCCTCCTAATTTATTGATCTTCACTTTCTTCTTTTTATTAATGAAAGAATTTAGGTTTTTGCAAGGCAAATGGGGTTAAGTGGCTTGCCCAAGACCACACAGCTAGGTAATTATTAAGTGTCTGAGACCAGATTTGAACCCAGGTACTCCTGACTCCAAGGCTGGGGCTTTATCCACTACGCCACCTAGCCGCCCCCAATAAAAGAATTTAGATATAAATTTCTTCTTAAATATTGCATTGGTTACATCTACATCCCATAAATTTTTTATGTTGACTTATTGTTATAATTATCTTTCATAAAGTTATTGATTTCTTCCTATAATTTCTTCCCTGATTTATTTGATTTCCAAAAAAATTTTGTTCTTTCCTTCAAAGATCTTTTATTGAATGTAATTTTTATTATGTTATGGTTAATAAAAGATGAATTTAATATTTCTGCTTTCTTCCATTTGTTTATGAAATTTTTGTGCCAAATACACAGTCAGTTTAATAAATGTGCCATTTACAGCTTAGAGATAAATGGGTGTACTACTTGTATTCTAATTCAATATTGCTTAGAAATTTATCATTTCTAAGTTTTCTAAAATTCTATTCAGGCCCTTAAGTTTTTCACCTTTTATTTTTTGCTTCTATTTATGTCAGTCTAATTGGTTCCCTCACGATTACAGTTTTACTCTTTCCTTTTTAAAACTCATCTTCTCCTTTAAGTGATGATATTTGGTGCCTATATGTTAATATTCATTGTTTGAGCATCCTTCCAACAAAATTAATTTCCTTGTTTATATATTTCAATGAATTGTAGTTACTGTTTTTGTCTGAGATAATAATTACTTTTTCTTCCTTTTTTAATTTAACTGATGAAGTATAATATATTCTGCGGTAGGCCCTTATTTTAACTCTATCTTTCTATTCTTTTAAACAACATATTGTTGAACTGTGTTTTCTGATTCATTCTACCATATTCTTCCATTTTATGAGTGAGTTCACTCCATTCATATTTACTGTGATGGGCATCTATATATTTTCTTCAGTCTTCTTTTACATCCATGTCTTTTTCCTTCCCCTACTTCCTCTTTCTGAGTCTATTTTGTTTCTGACTATTGCTTTTTTAAATCTTCCTTCCCTCTTACTCCCTTTTTTCCCCTGTTAAATCTTTTCATCTTTATTTCTTGCTTGATAAGATGCCTTTTTTTTTTTTTTACTGAATTCTGGGTGTTTTTTCTTCCTCCTTTAGCCAGTTCAGATGAGTGATTTTCAAGTGTCTTCCAGGCCCCTCTTCATACTGTCACCTCTTTGTTGCATAAATTATTTTTGTGCCCTTCACTTAAGTGAGATCATTTCTTCCTATTCTTCCTCTCTTCCATCTTTGTCCTGTGTATCTATCTCTGTACATTCCATTCTTCTTTTCAGATTTTTCCAAACAAAACTGAATCATATCCAAACTGTCTCAATTAAACTCACTCTAAGACACATCTGATGGATTAAGTATAGGAAATTATTATTTCCCTATACAAGACTTTAAGCAGTTTAACTTTGTTCCCTTGTAATTGCTCACTCTTATTTACTTCTTTTTATACTCCTGTTTGATTGTATGTTAAATTTTCTACTCATCTCTGGTCTTTCCCTCAGACATGCATCTTCCTCTGTCTCTTCAAATTCTGCATATTGATATCATCATGTGACCATTAGAGAGCTTTCACTGAATATCATCTTATAGGCCATTGTATCTAACTACATTTTATAGATTAAGAAACTGAGGCATAAAGTGACTTACCTAATGTTAGACAAAATAGTAAATGTCATAGACAGAGTTTGAACTCATGTTCTCTTGTCCTCTACCTCTAGAACCATTGCTCATTCTCCTGTGTCTTCCTGATACTTCATTGTTTATTATAGCACAGCAATATTCTATTGCATTACTGTACCATATTTTATATGGCCTTTTTTTCCAAATTGATGGGCAATTTCTTTGTGTCTTCCTGTTCCCAAAGTGCTGCTATAAATATTATGGTGTACATTCAGCCTTTCTTTCATCTTTGACTTTTTTCAAGTGTATTCCTTGAAGTTGAATCTCTGGAAAAAAAGAGCATGGACATTTTATTCTTGTCACAAAATTCCAAATTGCTGTTAAGAATAGTTTGACTGATTATGTCACAGCTTTGCATTAATGGGTTTGGCTTTTTCTCACCTTTCCAATATTGGTTATTGCCATCTGTTATCATCTCTGCTAGATTGCCTGGTATGAAAATGAAACTTCAAAATTATTTTGATTTGTACTTTTTTATTATTAGTTACAATTACAGTTTTCAAGTCAAAATGTCATGAGCTCTTGAAGCAGTATCATGGAAATGTGACTAGAGAGGAGGGGATATTTAGAATCTGCTTGTAGAATCTGCATTACTTGCAAATTGATTGGATGTTTTCAGTGGTGGAGAATAATAAAGTGTTGGTTCCAAATGTGCCTAAGGACCTCAAGGGGCAATAGAAGGTGATGGGTTACTTAGAAAGGTCCCCTAGAGACAAGAAATGTGGGTTCATATTCTGGCATTGCTTTTAAATAAGATGTACTAATTTATACATGTTTCATAGCTTCTTTGGCCAGATAATCTCTAGATTCCTTTCTACTTTTGACATTCTATTTTCTAAGATATTATAATTTGTATGTATATAAATTTTTACTAAATCTGCTCATGCTCTCTTGCATTTTCAAGGTCCTTTATGCTTTTTCATTTGCTTTCCATTATTTAAAAATTAGTATTATTAGTTTGGATAGCTGTTGTGACTTGGAGTATCTTGCTAAAGGTTTTGAGGGGAAACTGTAGACAGACTTTAGGTACATACATTAATTTTTTGAATAAAGTTTTATATCCTTTTCATTTTGAATGAGAATACAGGAATTCTCTATCATAACTGTTAGGGAACTCCCTCATCTAAGATAGCCATCTGGATACTACAGTGGGAAGAATGGTAGACCTGAAGCCCCTAAGATCATTGTTCAAATTTGACTTTGTATTCTTTCTAACTCTGTGACTCAGACAAGTTACTTTACCGCTGCCTCAGTTTCCTTAACCATAAACTGTGGATAATAAGGGCACCTGCCTCCCATAATTGTTGTGAGGATCATTCAAGATCATATTTAAGTGTTTAGCACAGCTCCTGACCCAGAGCTGGTGTTTAATGAGTACTGGTTTCTGTCTTCTAGTCTATAATTCAGTAGTTTAAGTTATTTCTTTGAGGCATCAGCAGGGTTAGTGATTTGTTTTGATTCATATAAACTAGTTTTAAGTGTTAAGAGTCCAGATTTGAAATATTTTCCCACCTTTAAGTCCACTATATAGAATGATTGAATCTTAGTTGTGTACCTGGAACTTATCTTAGAAGTTATCAAGACCTACTCCCTCATATTGCATATCAGGAAGGGGAAGCATCAAAAGGCTGCCCCAGTGTTGGTTCATTATCCAGGTCTTCTTAATTATTACAGTCTCTCCACTAATAGTAATTAACTAAATAAATATTTGTCACTTTAATAATAAGATAAAGAATAAGGGATTTGAGAAATGAAGTTGAGCTAAGTGCAACTCATAGATTAGAAATTAAGACTTTAAGTATATTTTTCTGGTTGACTTTAAAATTTGTAGTTTTAAGATGCATAATCTAAAATGATACCAATTTTCTAGAATGAAATATCTATATAATTAAATGGTAAGAATAAGCTAATATTTTCTGCTTTTTATGTTTTAAAGAATTTAATTTTCTTTAAAAATCTGAATTAAGAATATAAAATAGGGGCGGCTAGGTGGCACAGTGGATAGAGCACCAGCCCAGGAGTCAGGAGTACCTGAGTTCAAATAATAATAATTACCTAGCTGTGTGGCCTTGGGCAAGCCACTTAACCCCATTGCCTTTTAAAAAAAATATATATATAAAACAATAATTCTTATATTTTATCTAAATATCTATCAAACAGTATCTAAACTTAATGGAGATATTAGAAATGTAGGAAATATAACCTATAAGAAACTAAAAACTGATAACCAAAGTGTTTGAAGATTTAAAAAATGTCATATATCAGATTTGGGTCAAGTGACTGTGATTTTTATTGCATTCTTTTTGGATGTTAATGCATTGTGATTAGATCATGTAGATCAAGTATAAGTGATATCTATTCAATTCCTTACACATGTAGCTGGCTTTAACTAGATTATCATAATGCCACATTCTTTTTCACAAGGACCATGAAAAACTATGGTATTAATAAATCATGAGATTACTTTTTATCAAGAAATCTGGCAAACTATCTTTAGCAGTTATTCAGTAATGCCAAAAATTCATCTGATTAGTAATAAGACTTGTGAATCATTCCAAAATATCTTTTAAAAGGAAATTGCCAGGATTTTTTTATGTAACAAAACAAAACAAAATTTTTCTCACACTTGTTTATGATTATTACAGTGAGATCAGGTCCCAAAGTATCTTTTTCATTAAATGCCTGTGTACAGGGTTCTCTAGGTTAACAAATTAGTTCTGGGGCATTGGAGTTGATTTAAATGTCTTAAAACAAAGATCAGCAATTTTTTTTTAAATTACACTCAATCTTGACTACTGAAACTGAAAGGCAAACAACAAAACTGGGAAAATATTATGAACTTTCATGGTTTATTGAAGAAACTGTCTCTTTAAATTTGCTTCACAGGTTAACTTAAGAAATGTTTGCATTGAACATTTTGTCTAACCTAGAGAACTCAGGAAGGATGCAGTAGTTTTGTTAATTAAAAAACACTATACAAATGTTGAGGGTGTCTGCAAGACAATGAATTGAAAGCATTTTATTATCCTGTGATAAGGGCTAGACCAGGTGGCTCTGTTCTGTGGCTTAGGATGTGGGTTTTCTTTGGTCTTGCTTGCCCCAGACACCGGGGAAACAGGTCGAGTATGCAAAATGAGCAGTATTTTAATCTCCCTGTAGTTAGGTAACAATCTCATCTATATGACCTCCCCTACTGGTCATTGTCAGTAATAATTCAAAGAACTTATGATGCATTGTGCTTTTAGTATTGAGGATACAAAATGTAAAAAGAAATTGTTCCTGATTTCCAGGATCTTAAATTCTACTATGTTGGAGGATGGACCAGTAGAATTCTGACACCTATTTTTTTGGGTGCTAATTTGCATATGTTTCTAATATATTAGTAATAATCTAAAGTAACCCATAATCTAAAGTAACCAGAAATATTTTTTTTCTATAAGGGAGAGGAAAATGATTGATTTTATTTTCATTATGTTTTGAGATTAATAGAGTAGATTCTTTGTTGCATATGTGTTCTATGAATAGCAATATGCCCATTTTCAGATAGCTGTGCCTACGATGAAACATTCCTAAATACATACTCTCTTTGACATATACCAGTTATTCTTAACTGTTAACCATGGGATCAAGGTGTTTCCCATCCTTAGATGCTTTGAAACCCAAGCTACAAATTTTCTAGTCATGACAGTGTAAGTCATTTGTCAACTTCAAGTCAGGCTGTTGTTTGTGATTGGAATTGTATTGAAAGGAGCATTGACTCCAGAAGTCTGGTTGCCATTTAGACATTTACCTATTCTGTGATTGTTAGAAAAGTCATTGAACATCAGAGTCTCAGCTTCCCCAGGTGACCATACCTTCACTCCTAAAGTCCCATGCAGCCCTAATTTCCTTTGTTTCAAATAGATTAATCATAGCGGAAGTTTGTGACTTTAGTCAGTTGTTCTGCTTGAGATAAGTGGTATGTTTCCTACCCTGGTCACTTTAGTTCCTGAAGTCAGTGTCTCATTTCCAACTCTAAGAGATTTATTTCAAAGACTTTGAAAGACATATGAACTCATTCTAACATGAGGTTTATTTATTTATTTGGTGTAAATCAGATTAGAGTTAATTGCCCTCAATGATTTTGAATTGCTCTGTATGGTTCTTTTCACCTGAGCATATTTCTTCTCTACTTGGATGCATAATAGATTCATCATTAAATTCTGCACACATTTAATGACTCTGTTTTTCAAATCTCTCTGGTCTTATTATACCCTAGTTTTAATGTGATCATTCCCTCTCCTCAAACCATGTAAAAATTCCAATTAATATATTTGTATGAGATTTAAAAATATAAATGTTGGATCTATATTTAGCATGGTTTTGTACATGTTTAGACTATATTAGATTGCTTTCTGTCAGGGGAAGGAAAGAAGGAAAGAAGGAGAAAAATGTGAAATTCCAAATCGTGCAAAAAATGATTGTTGAATACTACTGTTGCATATAGTTGGGAAAATAATAAATAAAATATTATTATTAAAAACATAAATGACTGCCTGCATATAAAGTTATTTAATATGGCATTTCAACACTTTTTAATTATAATAGCGAGCAAAAATGACATTTCTTCCAAGTTTCAAATTCTTGATAAAATTAAACTGAAGATTTCATTTAAAAAAATAAATTGAAGTTGACACCATGGCTAGAAAATAAGTTCCATAAATATAGCTGGGTGCCATTTCCTTTTTGGCTCTATCTCCAACAAATCTGTCAATGTCTGGCACATTGTAGGTTCTGGATAAATGTTTTTTGATGGTTTAATTGATTGAGGCATTTTAATTGGGTTCCTATTATAAGACTAGTGCTTTGTCCTAATTGTTGGTCTTTTTGTAGGCTTTTATTTATATTCTGAAATGAAGGAGCATTGGCACTCCCCCAGAGATGTCCTTGGATCTCAAAGGCCCCTAATGTCACTACAGTTCCTAAATCCTGATAATCCAGGGGTTCTTAATCTGGGATTGGGGAGTTTATTTTGATTATTTCAATATAATTTGATTCCTTTATAATTTTATTTTATGTATTTTATTTTATTCATTTATTATTATGTATTAAATTTATGCACTTTATTTCATACATTTAAAACCCTTCTTTTTAAATGGTTTTACCATTTAACCTTTTTTTAAACCTAATTTAATCTTTTGGCATAAGGTTCTTAATCAAAAAAAAGTTTAAGAATCCCTCTTCTGGCCTATCACCATTGCATCTGATGCTTGTCCTTGGTTTTCAGTATATAGTTTTTATGAAATCATTAAATATTTTAAAAATCAGTATATTTAAATATAAACATTTAAGTCATTCACCTGAAAACAGATACATGGTCTATTATAAACTCAGAATAAACTAGTTTAATCAACAATGATCATATTTTAGGAAACTAGGCTATTTTTGTTATGAAATTATTGTTGTTATTGATGAGTTATGGACTATTTTACTCATTTGCTCTATATTTGGTGGTAGGATTTGTGGGATCCACAATATAGATAATTCCACTGTGTGTGTGTGTGTGTGTGTGTGTGTGTGTGTGTTGTGTGAACTTTTAATTTTTAGTTTGACCTAAATCCAATTTGTATATGCTATTTAAATGATTTTCCAAGAAATAGTAGAATGTAGATCATTAGAAATTATTTTTAAATATCACCTAGCAAAAGCACTGCTCTCTAAAAATTCAGCATTTGCCTTTACTTTTAATGGAAATAAGGAATCTTAAAATTTTATGTTTCTTTAGAAAATTTATTTCCAAGAGGGACTGAATTTATTTTTATAAGCTGCATATATGATGATTACACACTAATATTCAGCTTGGGTAAAACATTTAATCTTTCCCATTTTCTGTTTTCTAATCTGAAATATGGGGTTGGATTAGATAACTGCCAAGGTTCTTTCCAATTCTGAAAAACAGTATGATTATGAGTTTTGTAAATATTACAATGACTAGTGATTCAGTTCTTGCCTTCTAGAAACTTGCCATAAGCTGTACTCATGTACATTTTTCCAAGGGTGGACAAATTTGGTAATTAAATAAAATGTGTTATTTACAAGCAACAGTGTGAGTAAATTTTGTGTGGCGGTGGGTGATTCATGCATGTCGCATGTTTAGACAGGGTGGGGTTAGAGAAAAATCCCCATCTCATTTAGTGAGCTAAAGACTAGACATAATGGAGAAGGTAGGGCTTTGGAAGCTGTTTTAATTGCAGGGAATTGGTGTGCACACACTCTGTTACTTCTGTTTATGCTTTTGAAATTCCTTTTGAGTTACTGTTAACAAAACAAATGAAATTGGTTGATTTCTTTTAACTTGTAACATAACTTAACCAATGAGAACAGTCATTTTTATTTTTATTTCTCATCACTTTAGTTATTATTCTAATTATAAAAAATTAATCCTTGAGAAAATGTGAAAAATATGTATGTTAAGACTTATATAAAGATGGTTTGTTCACAGTTCACCAACCTTGTACATTCAATGATATAATTCTCAAAGGCAATATAATAGAGAGACAGAATGACCAGAGATCAGGATTGACCCAGATTCCACATCCAGATTTCATTTATATCTTGTTATTTATGTATCTATTATTCTATCTGAGAATTAGTCATTGTAGTATTCAACAAGTTGAAATGCATAATCCATTGTGCAAAAAAATCTAGAATATCACTTTTTTTCTGTACTTGTGATCCAACATACTCTTGCTCAATCAACTGACAAGTATTTATTAAGCATCTCCTATGTATCAGGTATTGTACTATACCTGGGGAGCCAAATGTAAAGAATTAAACAGTTAATAGTCCCAAAGAGTTTACATTCTGATGTAGGAGAAAATGGACACATTCATGAGTATGTACGATATAAATATCAGGTATTATATTGTTCAGTGGTTACACTGGAAGAACTGAGTTCAAATTTGACCTCATATACTTACTAGCTAGTTGACCATGGGCTGGTCATTTAAACTCTTCTCACTTCAGTTTCTTAAATTAAATTATAAAAATGGAAATAATAAGAGCATCTACCTTGTAAGATTGTTGTGTGAATCAAATGAGATAATATTTTTCAAGCATTCTTATTTTTTATTTTTTAAAAATTTAATATTTTATTTTTCCCCATTTACCTGTAAAAATAATTCTTTTACATTCATTTAAAAAACTTTTTGAGTCTCAAATTCTCTCTTTTCTTCCCACCACATTCCCTCTCATTGAGAAAATAAGTTATTTTATATAGGTTATAAATGTGTTGTCAAACAAAATATTGTCATAATAATCATGTTGTGAAAATAAGCATTCTCTCCCCCACCAAAAAAAACCAAAACACTTATGAAAAATAAATAAAAAAAATGTTTTACTCTGTATTCAGATGCTATCAGCTCTCTCTCTGGAAGTAGATAGTATTCATTTTAAATGCTTCAGAGTTATCTTGAGTCACAGTATTGAGAAAAGCCAAGTCATTCATAACTAATCATCTTTAAAATATTGTTGTTACTTTGTTTACTGTTCATTTCACATTGCATCTGCTCATGCAAGTCTTTCCAGCTTTTCCTGAGAGCATCCTGTTCATCATTACTTATAGCTGAATAAGCATTCCATCATCATATTATAGTCTCTTCAGCTATTCCCAAAGCTGATGGGCATCCTCTCAATTTCCATTTCCTTGACACCACTGTAAATATCCTTGTACATATAGGTTCTTTTTCTTTTGTTTTTTCAATGGGATAATATTTTTAACTAGAACTTAGCCTTGTGCCAAGCACATGTTAAGTATTATAAAGTACCTCATCCCTTCCCATATAGATAAAACAATTAGATGCAAAGTAGTTTGGAAGGGATACTAACAGCTGGGCAAATCAGCAGAGACTTCCTTTAGGGATAGAGAGGAGAGAAGGAAGAAATGCATTCTTAACATGTGGGATTACCAGTGCCTTAAAATGAAAAAAGCAGATGCTATTTCCTTGTCTTGTGTAAAGAACTCAAAAAGCCAGTTTGGTTGGATCAGTCAGTGCAGGAGAGACAGTAATATCTAACAGGGATTAAATGATAGAGTGGGACTGGGTTTTGGAGAATTCTTTACTATCATTACATTATTGCCTATCATAATATGAAAATTCAATTTAATACATTGTTTCATTTTTGAATAGGTCATTGTATTTTTTTAACCATCTCTGTAAGTTTTTTATATGACTAGTTTGAAACTGTGGTTCTCAAAATTTATGCATTTTATTTCTTTGTATTTGTTTGCACTACATTGAAATAACTTTAGACTAGACATGTAGCAATTCTGCAATCAAACTTTTCGCACATAAATGCCAGTGAAGAATAAAACTTGACTAAAGAAATTTGTTGTAGATAATGACAATCAGACAGATTTCTTTTATACCAGTGCCAGGCCTATAGATAATTAACATTCATAGAGGATTATAACATTCTTAATTTATATGTGAGAAAAGGAGGAAAGTTACAGAATCAATTTAATTCTCTTATAATTATTTGTGAAACTGTTTCCCTGCCTAATAGTAAAAAACTAGTTTCTATGATGAAAAAGATTCTGTGTGTTTATTTAAACTTTTAAAAAATAGACAAAAGATCACAGAGGTCACTGAACATAGATTGCATTTATTTTTTTTTAAGTTAAAGTTTTATTACAATTGCCATATGATTTTGTCCCAAATAGCTCTATTTCCAAGTTTAAAGTGAATGGATAAATTTCATATAATAGAAACTCTGCTACAGAGTTCCTGACCACTTAAGAACCAAGGCCAAATTGGGGAGGAGGAGGAACCAAATTGAAGCAGGACACAGGGAAATGATGCAATCTTTTGCCACTTTAGACTTAAAAATCAAATCCTTTGGGGCAGGAAAGAGTAGTAAGTAGAACTCCACCCATGTGCAAGGAATACTGTCTTTAGCCACTCCTTGTGGCATACACTATGGAGAATACCTGGAATCTGGTGTTAAACCACTCCCCAAGCACCAAGGTGATTAAGGTGATTAAGAGAACTTCTCTTTTCTCATTCTGGACATGAGTTTGGCCTGTGAGCATTTTATGTCTGACCCGCATGATCTGGCCATATGACTAGAGCCATATGGGGCTAACTTCTCTCTCTCTGTCCTCATCTCTTAGCTTTTTCTCTTTAACAAAATGGTCTTAGTCCCATGTGACTGGATCTATGTTGAACTGGGCTTTTTTCTCTCCTCTTTTTAACTTGATTACTTCTTTCCCAACTTGTAACCACCAATATGGCCCAAGTTGTGTGCTAGACCCATGAGGGTCCAAGTCCAGTGTGGTTGTTCTCAGTTTCTTTTCTTTTTCTCTTTTCTTTCAAGCATTTTAGCCTCCACCTTTGTCATTCAGCCTGTCTTTAAGTATCTATCTCTGCCTCACCAGTGTTTAATTTGTGAACCGTGTGTGGTCTGTAATATTTGTGAATTTTGCAGGCCTATGAATTAAAGTCTTAGCTTTTTGCACTTCTAGGGTCAACCTATGAGTTTTTCACTTAGAACTCTGATCTGTAAGCCCTTTCTCTGAGAGCATATCCCATTTTCCATCATAAAATGATTTGAAGGCATGGATCTACCACTTATTGTGTGTCTTTGGGAAAGACATTTTGCTTCTTATATTTTGTTGTTCTGATCTGCAAAAAGTACCATTCAGTTTTGATAGTATATCTCAGACTGTTTTTTTTCCTTTAATAATTCTGATTTTATTCCATAGATTGTATTTATAAAGTACTGTTATGAATGGAGAACTTGAGAGACCAAGTTTCAGGATAATTAATTATCAAATTTTAAATTAGGTTAGCAAATAATTGATTGGTAGTTTAGACACTAACTGAACTATAGAGGCTGGGCTTTAAACAAGAAAATAAAAGAAAAAATCTGTATCCCAATTTTAACAATTGCTTATCAGTATATTTCTAATTACTAAATGTTTAGATACAGTGTTCTCTTTTTGAAATATTTTCTTGCCTTTCTCATTCAGTTCTTTTTTGCTGATATTTTATTTTAATTTTTCAATTACATGCTATAGTTATTTTTCATCATTCATCCATTTACAGATTTAGAAGTTACACATTTTTCTACCATCCTCTCTCTCATCTCCCCACCCCTGGTGGTGAACAGTCTGATAAAGGTTGTATTATATACATTTGTGTTCAACACATTTACATGTTAGTCATTTTGGGCAAGAGGAATTAGGACTAAGGGAAAAATAAAAAAAAAACTATCATATAGGGAAAAAAACATAAGAGAAGTTTTTGAAAAAATGAATGTTTAGATTCTGTGGGGGTGTTGTTTGTTTATTTCAGTTCTGGATGTGGATGGCATTGTCCATAAAAGGTCATCGTGGGTTGTCCTAGATCTCTGAACTGCTGAGAAGAACTGTGTAACCATTATAGTTGTTCCACTCACAATATTGTTGTTAATGTATACAATGTTCTCTTGGTTCTGCTTCCTTTACTCAACATCAGTTGATGCACTTATTCCCATGCTTCTCTAAAGTTTGACCATTCATGTTTTCTTATAGAAAAATAGTGCTCCATGACATTTGTATATCATAACTTGTTAAGCCATTCCCCAAATGGTGGGCTGCCCCTAAATTTCCAATTCGTTGCCACTGCAAAAAGAACTTTTATAAATATTTTTGAACATTTGAGACTTTTCCCATTTTTTATGATTTCTTTTTAATATAGACCTAGTATTGGGGTTACTGAATCAAAAAATATGATCAATTTTATTGCTCTGTCTGTATAATTCCATATTGCTATCCAGAATGGTTGGATCAGTTCACAACTCCATCAATGCTTCCCACATCTTCTTCAACATTGATCATCTTCCCTTTTTTCATTTTAGCCAATCTGATAGATATGAGGTGGTACCTCAGAGTTGTTTTAATTTGCATTTCTCTAGTCAATGATGATTTGGAGCTTTGTTTTTCAAATTCTTCATTTGAAAACTGCCTATTCATATACTTTGACCATTTATCAATTGGAGAATGACTTGTAATCTTATAAATTTGATTCTTTCTATTTTTGAAATGAAAAACTTTATTAGAAATACTGTGAAAATTGTTTCCCAGCTTATGTTTTCCTTCCAATCTTGGCTTCATTGGTCTTATTAGTGAAAAAAACTTATTAATTTAATAGAGTTGACATGATCCATTTTGCAATTTATAATGTACTCTATTTCCAATTTGTTTATACATTTCTCCCCTTTCCATAGATCCTACAGCTAGAGTATTTCTTGGTCTCTTAATTGTTCAAAGATATCACCCTTTATGTCTAAATCCTGTACCATTTTGACCTTATTTTGGTATAGGATGTGAGTCAGTGCCTAGTCTTTACCATACTATTTTCCAGTTTTCCTTATAGTCTTTGTCAAATAGTGAGTTCCTATCCCAGAAGCTAATGTCTTTGAGTTTATCTCATTGAGTTTATTTTAAACGTGTAAGGTCTAACAAGTTTTTATTTTATTTCATTTTTGGTCTCTAGGAAAACACTTTCCAAGAATATTAATTCAAAGTGAATTCATTTGTCAGACATTTTCATGTTCATTCATCTGATATTCTGTCAAATCTTGTCAATTTTTTAGGTAGTGATTATTTTGAGTTGAGAGCCATAAATTCATATCTAAATACTGTTGAATTGGGAAAGAAATTGTTCTTCAATTTTTTTTGTTTTATTGTCATGCAACATTTTAAACAATTTGCTTTAATTAGAAAATCATTTAATTAGGAAAGCACAAGGAAAAGAAAAATGTCTATAGGCATACAATACAGTAAGGCCAATGATTTTGAGTAACCTAAAATCTTTTTTTTTTTTTAGGTTTTTTTGCAAGGCAAATGGGTTTAATTGGCTTGCCTAAGGCCACACAGCTAGGTAATTATTAAGTGTATGAGACTGGATTTGAACCCAGGTACCCCTGACTCCAAGGCCAGTGCTTTATCCACTATGCCTCCTAGCCACCCCAAAATCTTTTTCTGTCATGAAGTGACAATATCACTGTTTTTTTTTTTTTAGTTTTTAGTTTGTGTGTGTGTGTTTTGTTTTGTTTTTTTTTTTGCAAGGCAATGGGGTTAAGTGGCTTGCTCAAAGCCACACAGCTAGGTAATTATTAAGTGTCTGAGGCCGGATTTGAACTCTGGTCCTCCTGACTCCAGGGCCAGTGCTCTATCCACTGCACCACCTAGCCGCCCCATAACCTAAAATCTTAATAAAACTCAAGACTTTTTCTCTCATACTCAAATAAGTATTTATATGATCTATGACAAACAGTAATATATTTGAGCATAATGTGTATTTGCTTTTCAGTTTTGTCCATCTCTTTGACATAAAACCTGAAACTGACTTGGTAGTAGATATCTCCGAGTATTGGTCGTAGGATAAGAATTCCTGTATTCGATACTTCATAACATTATATATAAAGAGAAATGGAGCAATACCTAGCAGTTATATGAACAAATGAAAGAATGAATAAACATTTACTAAGTGCTTATTAATGTGCTGAATACTGTGTTAAATACTGTTAATGCAAATAAACACAAGAAAATAATCTCTGTTCTTAAGGAACTAAAATTCTAATGAAGTAAGATAACACAATAAAAGAAACTAGACAGTACATGCATGGTAGCTTGCTTTGGAAATGACCAAAAAGTTGATTGGGAACCTTATTTTGGGAAAGAAAAAGGAAAATCTCCTGTATCAGAAGCCAAGATCTTGGGGGTGTGGGAAAATTCTAAGGTTCAGCAGGAGGGGGATGAGGAGGATGGTCAGAGTACAGGCAGAATGATTTGAGAAAAATCAAAAAGACAATCTTACTCTCTCTATTTTTTTTCTTTTATACATAAGGAAACTGGTGTTTGGAGAGTACTATGTTTCAGTTTAACTTTAATCCATGTCCTCTGACTCTAAATGTATCACTGGACAAATCATTTGACTTATCTAATTCTCAGTTTCTCATCTGTTAACTAGAGATAATAACTTATAATACCTACCTCACATGAATTTTGTAAGGAAAGTGCTTCATCAACCTTAAAGTGCCACAGAAATGTTTATTATTATTTATATCTTTATTTCAAGATCCGCATTGGACTTCTATGCAATATAATGATTTAATATTTCAGTATGTTTAAGCATCCATAGACAAACCCCAATTCTGAGTAAACTTAAGTTATCTTCAATTTAAGAAACAGAAGTGTCATTTGAAAGTTATATTTGGAATGGATCAAATTTATTTCCTCTTCTTAAATTTGGAAATAGCAATAATCCTCAGAATGGCTGGACTGATGTAAAGTGTGCCAAGAAGGCCCTTGGGGATTACAAATAGGGGGTCTCCTTTCCAACATACCTCTTGCCACTAGGGACTTTGAAGGATAAAAGTATGAAAGAAAAGAAAACCCAAATGCTATCTAAAGGCTGTTCCTAAATTAGTTATTTTTGTCCTATGTTTCTAGAGAAATGCTTCACTTTGAAAATTATAAGTTACATATAATTGAAAATCATAGTCCATTGGCAATGGTCTAATTCAGAAATGTGACAATGTGACTCTTCACTTCTGCTTCTGATGATATATCTTATTTGTACAACAATTTCACAAAAAATCATGGTGTTGGAGATAATTCTTGTCATCCAGACTATATCCAGAATCTCGAATATTTTCATCAATTGATCAAGCTTTACTTATGTCTTTTGAGGAGGGAAACCTGTTGCCTTTTCAGGTGTACTATTCTATTTTTACATAGCTCTAATAAGAAATTTTCTTTTTATTTACCTGAAATCTACCTTTCTGCAATTTTTCTACAGCATCCAATTGATGTACTTGTCATTTTACAAATTTTCTACAGAATTCAATTGATGTACTTGTTATGACATCACCTCCCTGATTTCATGGTCTTCTTTGAAGACCAAACATCACCAGTTGTTCATAGTTCTTCTTTCCCTGCGCTAAACAGCAAAAGGTCCATCTGGTTATCATATAAATCATATCTTGCCAGATCTAAATATCTCCACAGCCTTTAGCCAAACCTCTTACAAAATGGTTTCAAGGCTTTTAATCTTTTTGACTATCCTCTTCTTGATGTATTCCAGTTTAATGTTATGTTAAAATGTAACACCCGGATTTCCAGACTTTATAAATAATAAAGTAGAGGTCAAGATATCTTCTCTGACCCATAATCTCTAAAACCTTCAGTTCAACTGTCTACATTATGTAGGACACCCAGAATCCCAAGAAAGGTCTTAAAAAAAGCAACAAAGAAAAAACCTACATAAGCTCATGGTCCCCTGAGCTTACTTAGCTCTTCTCCCCCAACCCCCACACTAACTTTAGTGAGGCTTCATTAGCAGACCCAAAGCCTGCAACAAAAATTACCCCCCCCATACTCTAGGCCCCCTTTACTTTTTTATTATATAATTTTTTTTCCAATTACATACACAGGTAGTTCCTACCAACCATTTCTCCTTTGTTATTCCCCCTTTTTGAAGGCAGGTACTTTTCTATTTTTGTTTTTATATCACTAGGACCTAGCATAGCCCATAGCAAATCTTATTCTCTTGATTAATTATTGTTGAAAGCTGTTCATTTTTGTTTACTCCCTTATGATTATATACATTTACATTTTTATGTTTCTCTTTACTACTATGCTTGAACATCAAAGTAGCTCTTGTCTATCAGGAAAACTTGGTTATCCTCTTTTTTCCTTAAAGTTATACTTTTTTCCTTCTATGGCTTTTCAATCAATTTTGTTGGGTATCTTATTCTTGTTTTTGTTTTGTTTTGTTTTTTCAAGGCCATGGGGTTAAGTAACTTGCCCAAGGTCACACAGCTAGGTAATTATTAAGTGCCTGAGGTCAAATTTGAACTCAGGTCCCAACTCCAGGGCTGGTGCTCTATCCAGTGAGCCACCTAGCCACCTACTTTGGGTAATTTATTCTTGACTCTGTACCTGTTTTCTTTACCTTTTATCATATTCCAAGCTCTCTGTGTCCTTTTATTGGTGGTTGTTAAATCATGTGTGATTTTGATGTGGCTCCTTGGTACTTGAATTCTTTCTTTTTTGTCATACCATATTTTCTCTTTGACTGGAAGCTTTGACTTTTACTTATGTGTTCTTGAGAGTTTTCATTTTGGTATTGCTTTCAGGAGTTAATCAATTGATTATTAACTTTCTTTTCTGGTTCTAAGAGATCAGGGTAGTTTTCTTTTAATATTTCTTGAAATATAATGTGATACTGTTGGTGGAGTTGTGAACTGATCCAATTTTTCTGGAGAGCAGTTTGGAATTATACCCACAGGACAATAAAAGTGTATAAACCTTTTGATAGCAATACCCTATTAGGTCTTTATCCCTAAGATTGCTGCTTCCTTGGGCTTTTGGCATTGTGTTATTTTAGCATTTCATGAATGTCTAGGCTGTTAGACTTTCAGTGCTTAGATTCAAGACAGAAGTCTGATCACCATTCCCCCAGTCTGAGGTCTTGAAAATTTAGGTTGAGGTCTGGGGTGTCTGAACTCGGCCTCTGCCAGCCAGCCAGGGTAGCTCTGTTTGTCAGTGACAGAATTGTGGGCTTCCCTTTGGTATCAGATTCCTGCCTTAGTTATTCCTTTGCAGGCTTCTGATTTGGCTAGAAGCTGTAACTGTGGTTCTACTCTGCCTTCCAGGAGCGCATGCATGCCACTGTTGCTTCCTTCTCAGCTTGTCTAGGGTCTTTAGCCACTTCTCAGTGCAAGCCTCCTTCCCAGACCATTTTGGATATTTGACCCAACCTAGAATAGTAGAGGGACCAATTGCCACCTGTTGTCACATCTTGCATGTGGGATACAAGTATGGGTCTGGGTCCTTCTCTTCTGCTAATTCAGCCCTTTCCTGACTATTATAGCACTCCACATTACGCACATCTAGACCTCTTCCCCAGTATTCTCAGCTATCTGTCCCTGGCACTCCATGTCTGCTTGAGCTGAATAAATGACTTACTGTGACTTTTTTCCTTAATCAATATTTGGTCTGGTTAATTTTCTAGATTTGTTAGGGGAAAGTATTTCTTGCTGCTACTCAGGTATGTTACCTTCAATTTTTAATAATTCTTGTAGTACCTCATTGGATATGTTATGAATATCAGTTGGGAAAAAAGTATACTTCATTTGTAAATATTGAGACATTATATGGTAGCTTTTTTTTCCTTCCCACATTATTTAACCTCAGAAATGCTCTCTGATGATTTTTCTTCAGTTCAGTTCATTTTCATTTGGCAGTGATATGCACCAAAAGTGCTAGATAATATGGAATAAGATTTCTTTAGTCATTCTTTCAGATTTGGTTCTGGGATAACAGCATAATATATGTCAAAGAATCTCTGAAACCTTAAGTCTATTTTTCTTCCCCAAATTCTGTAGTTTACTATATGTAAAGATTTGTAAGCAGTCCTCCAGGGACTTTGATGACTCCTTTTGTAAAATGCAAACAGAACTGATCTAATATTGATTGACCTGAAGACCTGCCAAACTGATGTAGATAGGGAAATGTTGTAAGCATCTTTGTGAATGGTGCAAAAGGTTTGGAAAATCATTGTGCTAAAATCATAGTTGAGCTAAGCTAAGCTAGTTCTAAGGATTGGAGATAAATGTTTTGTTGCAGAGTTTGGTCACAATGTCTTACTATTATAGGAGTTAGGTTAGAAAGGAAACACTATCCAACTACCATCACCATCATCACCATTGCCGTCACCATCACTGCTACATCACCATTACTACCACAGCCACTTCTATCTAAAATTTATATTACATTTAAAATTTTTTTAAGTGTGCAGATTGTTTCACTAGATTGTCTCAATCATGTTGAGGTAAATAATTCCAAGGAAGGTTCTCATTTAATTGTTACATAATTCACATGATCATATACTGCTGTGTTTGTAAAATATATAGAACATATCTTATACACACTGTTGTTGTGAGGGAAGTTTGTAAAGCTTAAAGCACACTTTAAATTATTATCATTATTATTAGCTTTAAGAAAATAAAAGTATCTTTTTTGTAGTGGAGAGAGTACTGAATTTGGAGTCAGAAAAGAAGTTAGAATTCAAATCCTGGCTCTTCCATTTAATATTTCTGTGACTCTTTATGAATCATTTAACTGTTCTTGGCTTCAGTTTCTGAATAACCTGAAAGTATCAGGTTATATTGTGTAACTATACATTAGTGTATGGAATGCTAGAATTCAAATCTTGAAGACTCCAAAACTTAATAACTATATGAACATGTGCAAGTCAGTTTGTCCGCTTTGTTGAGTTGTCAAGTATCAAATGAGACAATGTCTGTTAAATAGAAATATCAACTATTATTAGGATTCTAAGTATTTGCTCTATTAAAAAAATTCTCCAGGAAAGTGAACACTGGAAAAAATGGGAAAATCATTGAATTTATCTCAGAAAACTTCTGTGTTAGTGCCTGCTCAGATTCCTCTACCACCGGTGGGACATTAGGTCAATTCCTTTACCTCCTAGGTTTTGATGATCTCTCAGAACCCTCCAAGCTCTAAATCTAATGAGAAAGAGAAGGAAAACATTTGTTAAGACCTTACTATGTGTTTGGCACTGTAATAAATGTTGGGATAGAAAGATATGTTGGAAAACGAAGATATTCCCTGTCCTCAAGCCACTTGCATGCTAATGGTGAGAGGGTGAAGATACCTGGTATAGGGAAATGGATTTTGAGCTCCAGGGAAAAACAGGAAGAGAACTGGAATGAACTTGGACCCCTCCATAAAATGAAGACTCCAGAAGGAACTTGCCAATGGGGAAGAGGGACAGGGGGCTTGTGGAGGGATATGCCAGGGGCATAAGATTGTAGGGGGAGTAGGCAGTGTGCTAGCTAGAGAGGGTCATTTTCTTGAAAAACAGAGTAAGTCAAGAAGATCAGCAGCCAGGGAATTACCATGATCCCTTTGCCTCATTGGCTATCTTTTCACTCTTAGGTGAAGGCTGAAGCTGCTTTGACTCCCAAATGGGAAAGGAATTAGGAATGGAGTTATTTTCTAATTACTGGCTGTTGGCTTCTTCCTTGACCATTGGGGTCTCTTTGCCAGGGATGTTGAGCAGGAAGTCTGGGTTTGAGGGACTGGTTTGTGGTCTGTTGTCTCTGGGTATGGGTCAAGTTTAAAAAAAATTCATCTAGTTAAAGTGGGCTGAAATTTCTGTCATTAAATTCGGTGATCCAGAAAAATGTACCTACATTGGCTATGAGGTTGCTACTAGAAGATAAAACTCAGCAATTTAATCCAGTCTGAGTCAACTGATCATCTTCAATATCATTAAGTACAAATTACTAAGATGTACTTTTTTTCTTTATTAGTCTAATTAGTTCACAACTTTAGGTTGCTTATAATTTCAAAACAATTGTGGTTGTAGTGCTCATTTTATTTGTTTGTTAATAGCAAGCTAAATGCTATTTATAATAAAAATTTAAAACTATCAGTTTGTGATTTCAGAAACCATTTTTCTTAATTAAATGTGTAAATTGTGGTGGTATTTTATTCTTCTATTAAGTAGAAATGATAACCATTCCCATTTTGTAATATAAAACATATGAAAATATTATGAGGAATAATTTCAGGACAGCATTATATACTATAATATGCATCTGTGAGCTATTTAGCATAGATTTTTATTAATACACATGGAAGAATTTATATCAATGATACCTTCTGGCTGAATTTGTATGTATTTGTCAATCTTAATATAATGTTTATGTCATTCATTAGCTAGCGTTGTGATAGCCAGATGTGTTAAGCTGATACCATTGCTAAATTTTATTAACTGGAATTTCATATTTCATATTTCCTTTACTTTTGATATTATTCCTTATCTGTATTCCTTTTAAGTTTGTATTTTGTGATTATTTAGGTTGTTTAAGCAGACGAATTTAATTTTTTGATATGTTTAATATAGTGCTTATTGAGTGATTTGTTAATAAGTTATTGTATCGTGTTTTTTCTTTACTGTATTTCTTAAGGGTGAATAATACATATAGAATACTTTCTTAATGCAGTGATTTAGTTCAAAAGGGAATTTAAAACTGACTAAAAGTCCCATTTTAAAAGTGATAGAGATATATCTTTTAGGCATTGAAGCTTAGGAATTATTTGCCAAAATCATTACATCACTATCAACACTCATGTCATTTAAAAGCCTATTGGTCACTTGTGAGGAAAATAAATGATGGTCTATTTTAGCCATACCAATTAACCAGGAGGCTAAAACGAATCAGCTAATTATAGGGAAAAAATATATTAGAAAATAGGCATTAATATAAAAATTAAAAGCAATAAGCATCAGTACAATTATTTCCCAAGCAACTGTAGCTCATTCAATACCAATAAATAATGTATTTATTTTCCTACCAGTTCTACCTTATCATGTACAAAAAAGAGTATTCATTCTTTTCCTCTAAAACCCACCCCTCTTCCAAACTTCTCCTTTCCCTTTAGTTACTCTATGATCCTGTTATTCTGTGATCTGATTTATTTCATTGACATTAAACCCTGGAAATTCAATGTGGAAACTCTCCTCTAGCATGGATCACAAACAAAACTGTAACTTTAAAATCTTAGAGATGTAGAGGTTCTGAGAAGTTAATTCAATTCCAAGAATCACACATGTTGTAAGTAACAGAACCAGGTCTTGAATTCAGGTTTACTTGACTATAAAGTCAACTTTCTCTATGCCAAATTATCCCCATTTACTCCTTTTCTGTGTAAATTTTTGAAATATCCCTTTTTAATGGGTGTATATATTTCAGTGTTATATTTTAATGCAATTGAAATTATTTGAAAGCACTGTATCACCAAAAAAAGTTTATTGCTTTAAACCATTTTATTTCTGTGACCTATGAGTAATTTCTTATTTGAGTATCTTATTCATTTATTCTAGTTCAATTTGTAGTATTATTCCTTAAATCACTTTTTATTTTTGAAGGATAACTTTTTTAAAAAAGTAACTGAAATGTAATAGTAATATTTGTGGTTTTGGCTTGTGTGTAACAAGTTAGTTTTAATAGATTATTTTATCAGAACTGACATGTAACATTAATATTTGTGTTTGATTTTTCATAGGTTATTATTAGATAGCATATATTGGGACCGGGTTCAGTGCTTTTTATATAGGATTGATATCTGTGCTATAAAAGTATTTTTAAAAAAGGATATAGTTCCAGTTTATACCTACCTGACAATGTAATCACATGGTAAGTCAGACAGAATCTTGGAGAAACCCAGTAGTGAAATTTTTTTTCCTCCACTACTATGGCTCACAAGGATTGTGTAGGGTCTTTTTTTAGTTGATATTTTAATTTATTTTTCAAATTACATATTATGAAAGTTTTTCAACATTCATCCACTTTTGTATTTATAAGTTAGGCCTTTTTCTTCCATCCTCCCTTCCCACTCCCCTCCTCTCAGCGGTAAGCAGTCTAGTAAAATCTGAACTGTTCATTTGTGTTTAATAGGTTTACATGTTAATCATTTTGTGTATGAGGAATTAGGACTAAGGGTAAAGAAAGAAAACCATGGAATAGGAAGGAAAAACATAAAAGAAGTTTTTAAAAAGTGAACATAGTATCCATTCAGATACTGTTTTTTTTTATTTTGTTTTGTTTTCCTTTGGATGTGGATGGCATTGTCCTTAATAGGTCTCCCAGGGTTGTCCTCAATCTCCAAACTTCTGAGTGGAACTGCATCCATCATAGTTGGTCAACTCACAATGTTGTGGTTAATGTGAACAACATTCTCTTGGTTCTGTTCCCTTTTCTCAGGATTAGTTCACATAATTTTTTTTCCATGCAAAGTCCAACCATTTATGATTTCTTATAGTACAGTAGTACTCCATAACATCCATATACCATAACTTGTTCTGCCATTCCTCAGTTGCTGAGTCTCCCCTCCATTTCCAATTTTTTGCCACTACAAAAAGACCTGCAACAAATACTTTTGCACATATAGGTCTTTTCTCATTTTTTTATGATTTCTTTTGGATAAAGGACTAGTATTAGTTTTACTGGGTCAAAGGGTATGATCGGTTTTATTGCTCATTGGGGATAGTTTCATATTGTCCTCCACAATACAACTTCTCCAACAATGATCATTTTCCCTTTTAGTCATCTTAGCCAATATGACAAGTGTGAGGTGGTACCTCATAGTTGTTTTGATTTTCATTTCTCTAATCACTATGATATAAAATATTTTTACATATGTTAACTGGTTTATGGTATCACCCTTTATATCTCAATCCAGTGTCCATTTTGACTTTATTTTGGTTTAGGGAATGAGATGTAGGTCTATGCTTAGTTTTTGCCATACTATTTTCCAGTTTTCTCAGCAGATTTTTGTCAAATAGTGAGAACTTATTCCAGAAGCTAATGACTGAGTAAACAACAGTTAACTATAGTTATTTACTGCAGTTTCTTTTGTACCTATTCTAATCCACTGATCCATTACTCTATTTCTTAACAAGTACCAGGCAATTTTGATGAGTTCTGCTTTATAGTATGGTATAGGAACTTTTACTTGGATTCCTAGAATGCATTTCCATTTCCAACTTAAAATTATAGACTTTGAGAAATGGAAGGAACCTTGACCATTACCTTGTTTGAAGCCCTCATGTAATACAGAAGTAATAGAAGTTTTTGGTACATAGAGACTCAGAAATGTTAAGTAACTTGTAAAGAATCACACAGATGATTAGGGTTAGAATCTTAACTAAAGTCTCTGTCTCCATATTTCCTGTCTAGTATTCTTTTCTATGTCTATTTGGTAGCCATCTTCCCATCTATTAAATATGTGCTTCTCTAGAGATCATCTGCGTAGACAAATTTTTTTTTGTTGCTTTGTACTTAACTACTAGCTTTTTTTAAAGTTTATAATAGTCTTCATTTAATTAATGCATGTGATATCACTGGAATCTCAAAAGCTATGCACAAGCTTTGACAGGTTCTGGTGATAGACTCTGATTCTTGTCCAAATACTGTCAAACCCTTACATTAACAATTTAATGAAACTTCTAGAAAGAAGTTAAGTGATAACTTTGGAAAATGGACAAGTGATAATCACCCTTGTTTCTTTTGAATTTCTTTTTGATCATTGTGTAAAAAACCAGTTTTAGAATTTTTTGGAGTACCATTCTTCAGACTATTCCTCTTCAAGCCATGAATGATTTCTGTACATTCTTTCAAACCTTCTGCTTTTTTATTTTAATTAAATCATAAGTTTCCCAGGTATTAGAGTATGAGGATCCTTTTGTGACATCAAAAATTTTCATTTACTGTTGTTGTCGTCTGACTTTGATATTCAGTGAGTAAGGGAGTACACAATAATAAAAAGTTATGGGGGCAGCTAGATGGATAGAGCATTGACCCTGGTCTCAGACACTTAATAATTGCCAAGCTGTATGACCTTGGATAATTCACTCTTAACCCCATTGCCTTAAATAAATTTTTAAAAAAAGTTACTGTGGATTCTGGAATGCTTTTAAATGAATTTTCATTTTATCTATTCTATTATGTTCTATACATATTTAATAAATATTAAATTGTTTGCATATATGTAATATATTACATAATCTTTAGAAATTATGTTTTCTTATTTATTAACACTAAGTTATTCAGAGGTGACATTTTGCAATTTTTAGAGAGATTAGGAGTCTAATTGATGCAATGAAAATTTCAGACTGTGACCTAGTTCTATTCAGTTTGTTTTAGGATTGATATTTCAAAGCAACAAGCACAGAAAATCCACTTACTTAAGCCTATCTTATGGAAAAGCATCATGTACTTTCTAAAATTAATGAACAACTCTGGGTACTCAAGAAAAATGTGTATCCAGAAATCAGAAGGTAATTTTATGTGAAGATTAATTTTAAATCCTTTTTTCCTGTCAGAAACACTCAGAAAACACTAATGATATAAAGCCATCCACTTGAAACCCATCATCGACATTTTGTGGAGGCTAGAAATATATCAAAATAACAGTGTTTGGTGAATATATGGATTCCTGGACTCCTTAAAATAACTCTTTAGCCATCCCATCACTCTCATTCCCAGGTATTTAGGTTGGTAACTGCTGTATCCAAATATTCTTTTAATACTAAAATTCAGTTTTGGTTTTTCTGATTGATCATGATTATAAAGGTTCCTCAAAGAGATCATATAACTATGCCTATCCTTAAGGAGTTCTTTATTGGTATGAATCTCAATTAAAGGTAGTGCAAATTTCTTTAAATCTTACTATTCATATCATATTTTCTTCTCTTGTTTAATATTCTCTATCCTAGTGCATAACTTGTTTTGGAATGGTTTTTTTTAAAGCAAAGATATTAGCTGAACAGAGACAAAACTATTGCTATGTACTAATGGCATGATGATTTACCTGGGAAAATCTTAGAAAATGAACAAAGGAGCTAATTGAAGTAATTAATGACTTCATTAAAGTAGCAGGATATAAAATAACCCCCCCAACATGCAAAAAATATCAGCTATATTTCCTTATAGCAGTAAAATAACTTTTAAGGACATATCAGAAAAGGTAGTTTGTTCATAATACTAGTGACATTAACTTATAATCTTGATATAGCATTCAAACTTCCATGGGGAAACTTTATATAGTTGTCTCAAATTTTATCATAAAATGGAAATGTTCAAAACTATTTTTATTAGGCTTAAACAAGGAAGAATAAAACTAATTTACCTTAATAATCCAGTTTCTGTTAAATTCCAGAATACAAATTACTAAGAGCTCCCATTTGACAAAAATTGCTGAGCAATTATAAACCAGTCTGGTAACAATTAGCTTTAGATCACAATCTTATACCATATGCCTCAGTAACAAAATAGATGCATGTCTTGTATATTAAAAGTCATATGATTAAAGTATTAGATGAAAGTCATACCATATACCTTTCATAGCTATGGTTAGGGTCTGAATTCTTAACTAGACATGAAATAGATAGAAAATATATAATTTTAATCCCATAAAATTGATCAAAATTGCAATTTATCAAAAATAAAAATGCTTTTTCATCAACAGAATTACTAGAGTTAGCATAAAAAAAGAAACAGGTGCAGGGGGAAAAAAAAAGACTTTGTATCCAGATCTCTGATAAGGTTCTGATGCCCAATAAAATGTCCTTTGATCATTTTTTACTCATGACAAACTCTTCATGACCCCATTTAGGCTTTTCTTGGCAAAAGAACTGGTTTGCTGTTTCCTTCTCCAACTCATTTTACCAAAGAGGAAATTAAAGCAAACCAGGTTAGTTAGTGAAATCAGGAAGATGTGTGTCTTCTTGACTCCAGGCCCAGTCCTCTATTGACCACACCACCTACTTGCCCCATCTGAAATTAATAAATAATAAATAAATCTATCTATCTATCTAATTTCCGTATTCTTTCATATTATATACATATAAATATATGTATATATGAATGACCAAAAATAATCCCCAGTTCATCATTCTCCAAAGATATGAAGAGTTCTCAAAAGAAAAATTAGTAACTAAGAACCATATCACAGAGTACTCCAAATGACTAATAAGAAATATCAACCAAAATAACTCTACAAATATGCTATTTTGTATTTCCTATATACAGTCTCTTTACTTCCAATCAATTAAAAACTTTTTTCTGATAATCATTCTTTTAAAAGTTTCCTTTGTCTTTAATAACAATGAAAAAGAAGTCTCTACCTATTTTCTACCAAGTAAACCTTCCTTTGTAATAAACAAAACAAAACAACCAACAGACACAGCAACCATGTTTGTTCAAATATGCAATATACCACATCCTGAGTCCCCTTACCTCTAAAATAGAGAGAGCTGTATTTCCTCATCTCTTTGGGAGCAACATTAGTTAATTACAATTACATAGCTTTGGGATTTGTTATTTTCTTTTATGTTTTTATAGTCACTGTGTATGTTTCCTTCATTCTACTTAGTTTTATCATTAGTATATATAAATTGATCAAAGTTTTTTGGGTCCTTGTATTTGGAATTTTTTATAGCAGAATCATATTCCATATATTTATATTTGTACAATTTGTTCATCTATTCCCCAGCTAATGAAATTTCAATACATACATATATGTATGTGTGTGTATACACAGAAAGTGTTGCTATAATTTCCTATATATATGTTGTTTTGGGGAGGATTTTTGGAATTTTTTTTTGTGACCTGCTTGCATTATTTTGGCAGCTATGAGATCTCTTTTTTTTTTGGTACCACAGAAGATGTTGCTATAATTTCATATACGTATGTTGTTTTGGGGGGAGAAGTTTTGGAGTTTTGGTTATCTTTCTTTCTGAATGTTACCTGCTTGCATTATTTTGGCTGCGATGAGATCTCTGTCTCAAAGGGCACAAATGATTTAGTGACAGACTAAATTTGCATCAGATTTGCTTTATTAAAATACATATGTGAAATGATATAGGTTGTTAGTCAATGTTATTAGTTTCTTTAGGTTCTTTTGGACCTTTGAATTGACCTTCCTTGTTTCAACCAATAGACAACAGATGCTTTTAAAAAACTACAATTGATTTATTATTCACACAGGCATTTTCATGCTATTCTGAGAATGAAACCTACCTCTATTTGCAGTCAAGTCCCACAGCCCAACTTAGGATCTGGAAAGTCCCTTTGCAAGTTCCAAATGCTCAGGAACATCCCTCTAGTCTCTTGATCTTGTTGGTCTCTGGTATACTACCCCTAAAGGGCAGGTTATATGAATAATATTGGTAGGTAGTTTTCTCAATTCATTGCTTTCCTGACTTGGAGAATGAGGGTGAGGGAATAGTCTTTTTCTGGTTTAGACCTTCAGGATTCCTTGATATAAGAGCTAGCCATTACCTCATGGTCTCTTATGGAGTATCTTCCAGATTAGCAACAATAAGAGTCCTATTAGGATTCTTGTTTATTGCCTGTTGGATATCTCAAATTGAAGTGGATGTTTTAAGCTTAATATATCTATCCCAGAATTTATTATCTTTCCTTCCTAATCTTCTCAAAGGCTATTTCAGTGAAGGATAAGCTCTGAACAGTCCTATAGCTTTAGAAAGGCTTCTAACCACTCCTATTCAATCTCCTTTGCTGGATTTTCATTATCCATAGTTGTTTTTTCCTGGTCACTAATCTCCTTAAGAAGATTGTGTACAATTAATGCTTGCATATCCCTTTTCCCTGCTCTTTTCCCTTCACTTTCTTTACAAACTGGCTTTTAATCTCATCATTTAAGTGAAACTCCAAAGTTGCCATTGATCTCTTCATTGAGAAGTCTAACACCCTTTTCTCAATTCTTATCCTTCTTGATCTCTTTGTATCCTTTATCACTGACATTCTCTTGATTTTCCTTCTTACTCTTCTTTCTATGTATTTGTGATACTGCTCTCTCCTAGTTCTCCTCCCTACCAGACCAATCCTTGGTCTCCATTGTTGGATCTTTAATTTGTTCCCCATGACTTTTTCACCCAAGTCCATGTTCCTCATGACTATGCCCTGGGCCCTCTTTTCCCTTTCCTCTTTCTCTTTCTATGCCATTTTTCTTGGTTAACAGCTTCCACATGTTCTAGTATTATTTATATGCAGTTGATTCCCAACTCTTTTATATATCCAGCCCTAACCTTTCTCTTAACCTCCATTCTCACATCTCCATCTCCTTATTGAACATTTCAAATTGGATGTCCTTTAGACAACTTAAACTCAACAGATCCTAGACTGAACTCATATTTCTTTCTCTCTCCCTGCTCTAAAATCTTCTCCCTTTCCAAACTTCCCTATTATTGTCAAGTAACCACAACAAGATATTAGTAGACAGTTGTGGTTAGCAGACTGGACCTGAATAAAATCCAGCAAAGAAGAATGGATAGAAGTGGTTAGAAGCCTTTCTAAAGCTACAGAACTGTCTAGAGCTATCCTGAAAGAGCCTTTAAGAGAATTTGGGAGGAAGGATAATGAATTCTATAATAGATATTTTTAGATTAAGATAACTACAAGAGTGGATAAATTTATGACCAAACAAGAATTAGAGTACATTATAAACTTTAAAATGAATGATTTTGACAATATTAAATTAAAAAGTTTTTGCACTAATAAAATCAATGCTGCTAAAATTAGAAGGAAAGCAGAAAGCTGGGAAACAATTGTCACAACGAGGAGTTCTGATAAAGGTCTCATTTCAAAAATAGGGAATTGCATCAAATTTATAAGGTTACAAATCACTCTCCAATTGATAAATGGTCAAAGGATATGAATATATAGTTTTTCAAATGAAGAATTTAGCGCTCTCTTTCTCTCTCTCTCTCTGTCTCTCTCTCTCTCTCTCGCTCTCTCTCTCTCTATATATATATAATATATACATATATTATATATATATATATATATATACTCACATGAAAAAATGTTCCAGATCACTATTGATTAGAGAATTCATATTAAAACAACAGTAAGGTATCACCTCACACCTATTAGACTGGCCAAAATGAGAAAAAGGGGAAATGATCAATGTTGGAGAGGTTGTGGGAGGATGGAACATTGATGCTTTGCTGGTGGAATTGTGAACAGATCCAACCATTCTGGAGAGCTATATGGAACTATGCCCAAAGAGCAATAATGTTCATTCCCTTTGATCCAACAATTCCAATTCTTAAGTCTGTATCCAGACGCCAGATGTTCCAAAATATTCATAACAGCTCTTTTTTTTTGTAGTGGCAAAGAATTGAAAATTGAGAGGATGCCCATCAATTGAGGAATGGCCAAACAAGTTATGGTACATGAATACTATAAGAAACCATAAATGATTGAGACTCTAGAGAAGCATAGAATGAGTTATAGGATCTAATGCTGAGCAAAGGGAGCAGAACCAAGAAAACAATATACACATCAACAACAACATTGTGATTTGATCAACCTTGATGGAAGCACCTCCTCTCAGCAGTTCAGAGAGTTAGGACAGCTGTATTAGACCATGTTATTAGACAATGTTATCCCCATCCAAAGGAAGAAAAACAAAACAAAACAACCCTTCAGAATCTGATGAATACTAAAAAAAAATTTCTCTTATGTATCTCTTTCCCTTAATTCTAATTCCTCATATCGAAAATGACTAATATATATATATATATATATATATATATTTTTTCAAGACAATGAGGTTAAGTGGCTTGCCCAAGGCCACATGGCTAGGTAATTATTAAGTGTCTTAGGTCGGATTTGAACCCAGGTACTCCTGACTCCAAGGCTGGTGCTCTATTCACTGCACCACCTAGCCTCCCTGAAAATGACTAATCTATAAACAAATTTATCAAAAATATGTATGTAAAATGCTAGGCTGACTGTTCACCACTGAGGGGAGGGGGGGTAGGAAGGAAGGGTGGAAGGAAATTTTCTAACTTAAAAATATACGTGTGCATATGGATGAAAAAATAAATACGAAAAAAAAGAAAAGAAGAGAACCAGGACAACAACAATGACAAAAAGATGTCTACAAGATATCCAGTTTGAGATACCCACCACCATGCTCTTAGTCACCCATGTTCACAGTCTTAGCTTCTTTCTCTAATCTTCACTCGCATTCCTTTCTATCCAATCATTAGTAGAGTCATGTTGATTTTATCTTTGTTAACCTTTTCTTACACTTCAATCATCTTTATACAAATCCTCATCCTCTCATATATGAATTATCATGGCAGTCTTCTGGTTAGTTTCTCCTACCTCTGACTCAACTGTAACTCAGCTGATGTTCCTAAAGGGCAGGTCTGACTGTATCTTCCTTCCCAATTCAATATACTCCAGTGGTTCCTTATTGCCTCCAGTATCAAATAGAAAATCCTAATCTAGTCAGTGAATTCTAGTGCTCTAAATAGCCTGGCCTCCTCATACCTTTACATTCTTTTATCATTTTGCTCCCCTACATATTCTCTGATCCATTGATACTGTCCCCTTCCTCAGGATACCTCATTTCCCAATTATGAGCATTTAAACTGGCTATCTCCCATGCCTGAGATGCTCTGCCTCCTTGTTTGCTTCTCCTAGTTTCCCTTCTTCATTACATGTCTCAGCCTCTAAAAAAAAACACCTTTCCCAGTTTTTCTTAAACTTGGTACTTTCCATCTGTGGTAACTTCAGCTGATCCAGTATATAACTTGCTTGTATATAGTAGTTTACCTGTTCTCTTCTTCCATTAGATTGAAAGCTCCTTGTTGGTAGTTAACTGTTTTTATCTTTCTTCATATCCCTAGTGCTAGAGGTGATAGGCACTTAATATTTGCAGGTGGACTTAACTTGACAGTGACCCCTGGCAGGGTTCCAAGCAAGTCATTTTCCTGTTACTGGCAGCAACACCTCATGTAAAGAGAAACCTGAAACAAATGTTTTTGTTTGTCTTCTTGAAGGTTGGAACAGCTCTTCCATGTGACAAGCCAATTTCATTGACTGTAGCCTTTGTTAAGGCACTTCCTCACATAAAATCTTGGTGGGTTGAGTTTTAAAATGCATAGGCAGGCCATATGTTAGAGCAAAATAAAATTCAAACTAGGGGGTTAAGTTAAAGTTTTGATTAGAGTTACACAAAATATTTCTTATATTAAATTAGAGTTTATATATACAAAAACTTATTTGTATAAGTATGTGAATGAGGGAACTGACTCAAGGAGGGTTAAAATAATTGCAGATTCTATATAGGTTACATATTAATAATAGATGATAATTATATAGTACTTTCAGATATACAAAGTGCTTTTTATGTATTTTCATTTGAGACTCAATATTCCCTTTAAGGTAGAAATTTCAGATATCATTGTCCTTATTAGGTTGAAGAAGAAACTGAGGGTCAGAGAGATTAAATAATTTCTCTGAGGGTCAGTTTTCAGAAGTCAAAGACAGAATTCATTCTCAAATGCATTCCTTCTCTAAATGTAGCTATAGCAATATTCATCTTTGCTAGATAACATAACACATGAAGATTTTCAGTGGGCTTTAGTTGATTCTCCTTTGAATATTTTGGTGTATATATGTATATATACACATATATTCTTACATATATATGCTTATTTGTACATATATATAATAATGAAGCAGTATTGCAATTGTAAGTATATAAAACACTTCATAAAAATCATATAATTGAAATGCTTTTTTTAAAACTTCTTAATCTTAAAGTATGTCTTATAAAAGAAGAGGAAAAATTAGTCATTTGAGCTTCATATATTAATGAAATCTTTGTTTCTAAGAACTCTTCTTATTTGGAGTACCTTGGTGACAAAACACTTTGAGTACTTTCTTTAATTTTTAGGGAACTCTGTCTATTTTTGCAGAAATAACCCTTACATTGTCATTTTTTAGGAGAAGCCAGAAAGAAACCTTTTACTAGGAGGGACATTTGGGAAAGCTTTGCAATTGTTCTATATGTTGAGCCAAAAACTAGGAAATAGTATTTAATATTTATGTTTTTGTTAAATGTTTTTTATATTTATATAATTATTTTTTATAGTATGTGCTTTCCTAAGAGGTCCTATGGCACAGTAAATAAAAATCCAGCCTCAAATACTTTCTAACTCTGTGAACCCAGACAGGTTCTTATTCCCTGTTGTCCTCAGTTTTCTCATCTGTAACATGGAGAGGGTAATAGCATGTCCCTCCCAAACCTGTTGTGATGATCAGTGAAATAAAAAAGGTAAGGGTGTTAGCCCAGTGACAGGATGCTAGTAAGCACCACATCAGGAGTAACTGTTGTTTTTCTTATCATAACTGTTCATATTGTGATGCTAAAACAATAAATTTGGAATAATTTGATCACTATTTTTATCATAAATGCATTTTATCTGCATTATGGCTTAAATAGTCATTGTTGGCTAAATTGCTTAACAGAGTGCATGTTAAGAAAAAATGATTTGTAATCTGTATGTGGGAAGTATCAATCTGGTCACCTAATCAGTATTTCCTAGCACTGTTTCTATGACAGCATATTTTCCGACTTCTGAACAGCTAATTTGAACTTAAATGAAGACTCCCTTTATACAGTTAGCATTTTTATCCCTTTTTTTGATATGTCCCAGGTAATAATAATGATAAAACAATAATATCACATTTGTATCACTTTTTAAGATTTACACATTCTTTACTTAACAATAATCCTGTGAGATAGGGAAAACATTTCAAACTTTTTTAAAGAACCTATCACTCCTGGGGATACAGAAAACAACAACAATAATAATCCCTGCTCTCAAAGAGCTTTTCTTATACTGAATGAAGATGGCATGTACACAGCTAAATACAAGGCACTCTTATTTTTACTAAATATCAAGGTATCAAGCATTAATAACTGGGAAGGTCAGGAATAGTTTCATATAGGAGTTGTCACCTAAGAAAAACATGGAAGGAATATAGAAGTGAGGAGAGTATATTTCATTCAAGCCTTTTGTGTTAGCATCAGATGTAATTTTTGTAAGATATTACTTTTTAAAGTTAAAAGTTTTACATTTAAAAATCAACCATACCTTACTCCTAATTTCCTTCATCTATTTCCAGTGTTTCAGAGAAATACGGAATTATTTCGTGTTTTTCCTCAAAACTGCTTTACCCTTGATTCTTCCTTATTATTTAACTCCTGACTTCTACTTGGGACCCTTTCCCATCTTTTTTTCCATGTTTCTATTTGGAGAATGGAGCCAGATAATGTTTCATGTCTTTTAGGTTGTTTATATAGGTTTATCATTGCCACATTTATACACTCAGAGGGCATTTGTAGTTTCATTGTCCCATGGTTCTCCATGTAGAAGATCTTGAAGAGAGGAATTTCCTATGGAGAACTTGGTGGAAACCTTTGGTATAGGGTGAAACCCTTTAAACTATAAAAATTGACTTTGCAATCTGTGGTTTACATACTGAAGTCATTCATACATATGCAGGAAGTTTTCTTGAATTTTGCTAACTTCAGAAACCAATGAAATTACAGAATAAATGATTTGTTGTAAAAATTTAGTGAACTGTGACTAAGCACCTTTTAATAGAAAGTATTGGTGTTTTAATTCCAGAGGTTTGACTGTTTATGAATGGTTATATTTTATAAGGTACTTTGTCACAAGATATTTATGGCAAATCTTTTTTTAGTGACTTTTTCATTAAGAAAACTCATGAGAATTTCCTCAGCATACAAAGCAGTCCCCTGATCACATAGGAGGATTACTCAAAAAAGACTTTCTTATTTCTTTAGATTTGATGTCACAAAAATTTCTATTAGGTGCTATTAATGGTCTTTTTGAAACCTTAGTACAGGTTAGGCAGGGGAAAGGTGGAAGGAAGAAGACAATGAAATGTCTGTAGAAAAATTATTAAACTATTAGATAAAATTCATAAATCCTTTAAAAAACTTGTCTAGAAATTTATCACAAAATACATCACTTTTTTGGTCCTTTGCAGTTTTATTATTGATTTAGATAAAGATTTCCATGATGTGCTTATAAAATTTGCTTGATGACTCAAAGTAGGAAAGCTAAATTACATGTTAAATATGGTTAAGTTCCAGAAATATGCTGAAACAATGGGCCAACTCTAATAAAATTAAAATGAATAGAAATAAATATAAAGATATAAAATCGAGTTCAAAAATCAATTTCACAAGTATCAGTTGGGAAGAAAGGGAGAAATGTAGTTAGACATTATAAAATAGAAAGTATTTAAATGAATATCAAGTTCATATTGAATCAGTAGTAATTTTTGCCAGTCAAAAAAAAACTAATAGAATCTTAGGACATATGGTGATTTTTTTGCATCCTGGAAAAGGAAATGCTTTACTCAGTGCATTATGCTCAGTTCTCGATTCTTCATTTTAAGAAGAATATTGATAAGCTTGGATTTGTCTAGGGAAGAACAATTAGGACACTAAAGGTCTTAAAGATCCAGCTAAGAGGATAGTTGAACAAACTTGGTAATGTTTAGCTTGATGAAGATTTAGGGGAACATTAGTCCTCTTAAAGGATTGACTAAGTAAGGAAAATAGAGAGGAAGTCAAAAGACAGTCTCTCTTCAAGAAATTCACAACACATAAGTAGTAAGGATTGGGTGAAGTGGAAAGTAAGGAAAGGTCTTCTGCAGGGGAATGCAGACTGGTAGGAAATGATAAGAGAGCTGCCCAGATCTCCTTAAGTAGAGGATCTAGAAAGAGCTCTCCAGTGCCTACTCTACCCTCTCCAATCAGAAGGAAAAGGGGGATTCCAGGGTCAGGGATATTGAGAAGCTGTGAATTCTAGAAAGAATGTTTACATACCACATGAGGCTTCATTTGATTTCTATCATCTCCACTCTGTACCTTCTCAATAGTGAAACATATAAAAATTAAAACCAATGCAGTCTAGCATTTTATCTGTAAATTGTGAAACCTCTGATAAATCTTGGACTTGTCAACAAATATTTTAGGTATAATTTCCTGCCTATGATTCATGTTTATCTCTTAACCTGAGGTCTTTTTAATCTCTATACTTTTACTCTCTGCTATAAATACATGTTTTTTTCTTTTGTTTTGTTTTGCCCCCACCAACAGATGTTAACAAATCATGTTCATTCTTCATGGAATAGTTGACTAGACTGACTAGACTATAGAATCCAATTTTCTACATTTGCAGAATGCTACTATTACTGTTCTTTCCTATGTTTTCATGTTAACAATAGACATCATAAAATTGTCTAATTTTATAAACTATGCTATAGCTTTGTGTTTTATCACAGGATTTATTTTTGTCTATGATTTTTTCAAAACTTTACAGACACAACAACAACAATGCTTTTCTGTTATTTTTTAACTGATTTAAGTGACTCTCCCACTTCCCTGTCCTGAAGAAGCTATCAGTCTCTCTGTCATTATTTATAAAATGATGATAATTCTATCCCTTACTTGTCTATGTAACAGTGTTAACAATTATTGATTAATAATGTGCATAAAAGATTTTGATCACCTCAAATAAAAAGTATTCTGATGAAAAGCAAGAGTTGCTGTTGTAGATTAGGTTTTGGCTTCAACCCCTTTTGGCAGTATATTCTGTAGGTAACTGTGCTGTTCCATCTAATTATAACTGATATTTATATAATGCTTGAGGGAAGCTAGGTGACATAGTAGACGAGAGGAAGGTTCAAATTCTAGAAGAGAAATAAGCAGACAATTACATAATCCCGCTTTGAATCCTTCCTTAGATCTTTGAATCTTCTGACTGCTGTATAAATCAACCAGCAAGCAGTCATTAAGCTTTTAATAGGTGTGCTTACATCCTATTGAGGTAAGTACATGCAAACGTATAAGTAAATACACAGTATATGCAAAGAAAATACAACGTAATTTTGTTTGAAAGATATTGGCTAAAAAAAGAACTGGATCTTTGTGAAAGGAGAAATATGCAATATTTTGCAGTCATGTTATGTTTCCTTCCTCCTTTACCCTCACTTAATGAAATATTTAAGGAGGATAGGAAGGAAGAGCAGCTAGGGCCAGTGAGTTGTAGGCAGTGGCATTTATCAGTTGGATTAATAGGCCCAGGGCTTCTTTTGTACAGTTTTGTTTTCATGGTATGATCCAGAGGCTTTGTCACACAAAGGAAAAAGTAGATTTTGAAATCTTGCTTTTGCTGCTTAGAATATCTACTTTTCTGGATTTCCCTTTCTTGTTTCAGCTAGAACCAAATTATGCAGTTACTTAATCATATAAGATTTAAAAGATGATTTATCCAAAATCATGATGATTAGTACCTAAGCACTCAGATTTGGTGACATTTATAATTTATGGCATATACATGCTTTTTTAGAACAATATCAGTTTTGACTCTTTTAAAGAAAGGGCAACATCTTCTTATTGAATTGGGAATCAAGTGGTAGAAGAAATCACTAACTTTAGTCAACCTTGAGTTTTACTTTAATTCCCTAGTGTGATGTGCCTAAATCTCTGGAGATACTGGCATGTTACTGATGTTAGATTTCAAAATATTTTGAAACAAATGAATAAAATATATTATATAATAATGAGGTAATGCCTTTCTTCTAATTCATCATCACCTAGGTACCACTTATAGCTTGTCTTTTTGTTTCTGTAATCTAGTAATCGGATAATATACAAGTATACTCAAAAATTGCTTATTAAAGTCAATTATCATTGACTTTATTTCTTATCTTTACTAAGGAAACTTTAATTATCAAATACCAGCATATTCCATAAATCTTCATTAGGAAATTCCTTGTGAATTTTTTGCTGAAAAGTAGTTACTGTGCAGTGTGTGTGTGAAGCAGCTGTTTGCATAAGTTAAAAAAAAGCACATTTTAATTTGCTTTAAAAATATCCATTGGCACTGGTTCTCATTATAGATGTGCGGTTGTAACATTTCATTTTTTTTAAATGTGTATCTTTTTTTTCAGATCTAAAGGAGTCCAAAGAAACCATCTAAAACTTTAAAAATAACCACTAAACTTACAGTGCTTTTGGTTTTTAAAGATCCTTAAGGGAAGACATTTTTTGTCTAGGACTTAAGCTTCACACCGGGTGGCCCATTTAAAACAAGCCCTGTATACAGCCACATTATTAAATGGGAATTGGTTTAAATGGGCCACCTTGTAAATCAGATTTTTTAAAATGGATATTTACTTCTTCATAGGCAGAATGATCTGAATATAAGTTTTCAGTTATTCTTGTTTAGGAAATATCCCCCAAATTCAAATCCATGCACTCAGGTGACATTGAAATGGGCAAAGCTTGAATTCAGAGAAATGCAAAACCTTATGAATTCAAAATCTGAAAAATGAGGTTTGACCCTCTTTGAAAATCTGGCCAACATTTTATGTCAATCTTCTATTCCAAATATTTTTTATGGATGAGATACAAACAATTCAAAATGGAAACTTTTAATATAAACAGTAATACAATTGTGGCACCTCCTTTACTGGAAATCCTTAAAAGCAAGCCAATACTTATTCATTTAAAGTAGTTTAGGGTCAGTGGTCCTTAATATTTTTCATCCCAGTTTCCAAAGCAACATCATTCATACAGAAAGAAAAAAGAAAACTGTGCCAGAAATGAAACTGCAGAGATTATGAAAATAATAGTGCCACCATAGTGTAGTTTCAGCTATTTAAGGCAATCATGTCCTTTCCTGAACTTTAATTTTATTCATCTAAAGTTGATATTAAAACTCATGTACAAGCTAAATTAGTCACACATGACAAACATTTTCCCCTTCCAGGAATCACCAAACTTATCAATTGGGTCCATAACAGATTTGTTACATAATCTCAGTTGGTCTCTCACTGCAGCAAGGCAGTCAATCATTTTGTACCTCCCAATTTGCTTTACCATCCCACTTACCACAGTCTTTTTTTTCCCTAATCATTTTTATCCTTCCATAAAACTTTTTTGGCACCAAAAACCTTTTCAACTCAGAATCTTCCCTCTTATTTCACTGAAAACATTGGGGCCATTTACCTAGAGTGCCCTTCCCTCTCTTCCCCCCATTCTAAATTACTCAAATGTCTTCCACCACCATGTCTTCCTTCATCCTGTCTCAATGAAGAGATGACCTGTCTCCTTGCTAAGACAAATCCCTCCCCATGCATAAGTGATCCCATCCCATTTCTTCTACAGTAGATTGCCCTCTCTATCATTTTCATTCTCTCATTTTCTGCCTACAGACATGCTGATGTGTCCCCATCCTCCAAAAGGTTATTGACTCTATCAAACCCTGAAAACTTTCTTCTCATATCTCTTTCTTTTGTGGTTGAACTTCTTGAAAACACCATCTGTGATTTTTTTAAGCATTTCTCATATATATTTTATTTCTGCTCACACTGCCACAGTCCTCATATAGACTCATCATCTCAGGTATGAATTATTGCAATAGCCTTCTGGTTGGTCTCCCTGTCTCAATTTTCTCTCCATGACAGTCCATCCTTAATTTCATTAAATTGATGATCCTAAAGGGCTAGTTTGACCACAATACACCCTTATTTATTAAATTCCAGTGGTCTCTTATTACCTCAAATATAAAAATCATCTTTTTTGCATTCCAAGACTTTCATAACCTGACCCCTTTTCTCTTCAAAGGCATCTTATATTTTCCTCCTTTGCCCACATATTCCAAAGACACTATGAATGTCCCCACTTTCAAGTCTTTACATGTGCTCTTTCTTTTTTTGCCTGAAATCCTCTCCCTTTTCAAACTTGCCTCCCAATTTAATTCCATTTCTCCAGGCCCACATCAGGAATCTTTTTTTTTTTAAGTTTTCATTTATTTAAGGCAATGCAATTAAATGACTTGCCCAAGGTCACACAGCTAGGCAGTTATTAAGGCTGAATTTGAACTCAGGTCTTCCTGACTCCAAGGCCAGTACTACATCCACTGTGCCACCTAGCTGCCCAAGGATTCTTATCTTCTTTTGGAAGCCTTTCCCAGTGTCCGTTAGTCCAGAGTGACTTCCCTCTGTGTTTAAGTCACTGTTTTAATGTCATCTCCCTCCCTTTGACAGTGGGCTTCTGGAGAGCAGGGACCTCTTTTTTTCCCCCATGTATTCTCAGCAAACTGCACCTGACATAAAGTATGTGTCTATCAACAAATGCTTGTTGGCAGAAAACCACAATTTCCTAGCCTGTCTGTTAAAATCTGCTAAATAATTTGAAATAATTATTGTATTGTAAATCATCTCCAGTGGTTATTTGATATTTTTTTTCTTTTTCTAGGGAACTATCTGATTAATTGGGATATAAAACTGATTATCACTTAAAACAGTAATTCAGTGACTTTGGAGTTATGTTTTCCATTTGTAGCTTGCCTTTGGATGTAAAAATTCCAAAAAAGTGAATTTTTATAGAGAAAAGACTGAAAAGGTTCAGTAAAGAGTGTGACATAAAAAGATCTGAAGGAAATTGATAAACTTGAGTGCTTCTAGAGGATGGTTCCCAGTGTTGTAAAAGGAATCAAAAGAATACATGAGGATCAGTGGAATGAACTGACGGGAGATTTTTAGGTTGTAGAAGAAAGGGGAGATTTCTTCAAATAGTATAAACTTTTTGAGGGCAAGAAATGATTCATTTTTTCTTTGTATCCCCAGGACTCAGAACAATTCTTGGCAGGGTAATAAATGCTTGTTGATTGATTATTTAGTTAAAATTAGTTGAAAGAGAGATTAATTTGTTCTTTTTGACTCTGGGGATCAGAAGTCAAAACAATGATAGAAACCATAAAGAGACAAATTTAGGATAGGATTGACTAAAGGAAAAAAGCTATTTGATAAACAGAATGGAACTTCTTATCTCAGGAAATCTCCATGCCACAGTTGTATGATTTTTTTTTAATCTTTTTTTTTGTAGGGTTTTTTTTTTTTTTTTTTGCAAGGCAATCGGGGTTAAGTGGCTTGCCGAAGGCCACACAGCTAGGTAATTGTTAATTGTCTGAGACCAGATTTGAACTCGGGTACTCCTGACTCCAGGGCCAGTGCTCTATCCACTGTGCCACCTAGCCGCCCCTTTTTATCATTTTTTAAAAAGGTTTTTGCAAGGGAAATGGGATTAAGTGGCTTGCCCAAGGTCACACAACAAAGTAATAAGTGTCTGAGGTTGGACTTGAACTCAGGTACTCCTGACTCCAGGGCCGGTGCTCTATCCACTGTGTCACCTAACTGCCCCCGCCACCTAGCTGCCCCACATGACTACTTTTTAAGGAATTCTTTTTCTTGTACAACTTATACCATATCATCTCTAAGGAGCCTTCCAACTTTGTAATTCATATATTAATTTATTTATGTATGTCTTGTCTTCTCAACTTATATTGCAAGTTCCTAAAGGGTTGGAATTTTTCTTTCTAGAAAAATGCACAGTTTTGGTTAGAAAATAGATACTAAATTATTGTTGAAAAGGGGAAAACTCTTCATTTTTGAGAAAGTTTCATATCAAAACTAGATTTAGAACAAATTCAGATTAAATTTTTTATTTTTTTATTCAACATGTTGAACATCATAAAAATATTGGTTCCAGTAGAGAAAATAATGATATTGTTTATAAGAACAATATTTAATATTCAATTGAAATAATATTAGATTTTTCTAGATATGAGTTTCACTTTCTAGGAGAAGCTTAGCTATCCTCAGCTGCTTAATCTTCCAGAATCCCTGACTTTAAGGACTTGTCCTGGTACTTCTTTAGGGCTGTTGTAATTGCCCCAGTGTGAAAGTGCCTCTGCCCAAAATCTGTGTCAGCCCTTATCACTGCTAATTACTTACCTAGGCCACTGGAAAGATAGAGTGTTGATCCTGGGAAGCAGCACAGGGTCTGAAAATGACTATGATGTTTGAATGTAGCTTCTTCTGTGGCACCAGTAATGATTTATATATCTCTCAGTGAGAGACAGATTCTTTTCTCATTTTTAGCCTTTTCATACTTCAAACCATAAAGTAGAAATGACATCAAATCAAGGGATGGTCTGGATCAATCTCTTGGAAGAATATAAAGAAGCTTTATGATATGCTTACTTTTACAAATATATTCTCACATCCAGACAAAGAAAATCATGATTCAGCATTAGAAAATATATTTATTTTATGTCTCAGGACCATGCAATGTATCTTTTCCCTTTTCTTTATCTGAAGATATGGTTTCAGAGATGTAGCAGTAAGGAGGAAGTGAATTCTAACCATTGGAATGGTATGCATTTGAACAGAGGCAGGAATGGACTTTTTTAAGTTGGCAAAGAGATGGAAATCCAATTTGACTGGAATGAGAACTTGTAAAGGAGCATAGTATGAAATAAGACTGGAAAAGCAAATGAGATACAGATTGTGGAGAGCCTTAACAACTAGTGGTTTATGTCTCAGTTCTCTTTCTAAGTTGTTCATCTTTAGAAAGATTCTTAGAACCACAGGATAAAATAATACTTAATTGCATCTTCAGCCTTGGTCCTGGACAAGATTGAAGATGAGATAGAATTGTTCCCAAGGATGTGCAGGGAAACAAATAAAATAATTGTGGCAGGTCTGACCAGTAAGGCCCCAAAGAGTTTGGCTACTGAATCCACTCAGTGAAATTATTTGTAGAGATAAGCCCCCATACTAGAACTGTAGTTAATTTTGATTGTCTTCATGGGGGCACAAACAGTAAAGGTTTGTGAGGCACCACAAATTGAGACCCATTTTTGGAAAATTGCTTTTTCTCTCCCAACATTCAGTTTGCTTCTCTTCAGTTGAACTGGCAGATTACAACTTTAAAGTGCAAATTTTTCTCTGTTTCTCTGTTTCTCAGTTTACCTCATGTATACCTTCCTATTTAAGAACTAAAGTGTCTCATCAGACCAGTTACTATTCAGATTCCATTTCTCTCATGCTTGCCCTCATTTCTCATTCTTCAAGCTTTGGGTGGTCTTAATTCAGAAGAAGCTTAACCTGCCTCCCTGATCTCATTCTAGAGTATGATTCATGTACTTGAGCAGGGATGTAACAATCCCCTGTCCAGATCATGCCCAATTTCTCCTTCATGATATTCCCAGTTCTCTTCAGGATTACATTGCTCCTTATTTTCCCCTCACTTCCCACTTGTTTTCTGTCTTGAGACACAACTCTGGGCATTACTCATACTGGACATCAAAAACACAAGAAGAGCAGTTGAAAATTCCTAGGCACTGTTGTGACCAGAATTGTTTGGTACTTTGGCAAGAGTTCTGTAGACCTGTATTGAATCCTAACTCTGCTGTTTACTATTTGTGTAACCTTGAGCAAGTAGTTTATTTGAGGCCTCAGTTTTCCCATCTATAAAATGAAGGGGTTTATTTGAGTGTCCCGAAATATCCTTTCAGGTCCTACCTGTGATCTAAGACAACATTCCAGAATTAAATACACTTTAAGAAGAAACAACTGAATTAATTTGATATACAAATCATTTAACTATACACACATCTTTATTTTATAGATATGAGTGAAATACAGATATATATGTAGAGAGATATTTATATGCAAATATATATATATATATATTTCATTCTTCATTTTAAGGAAGGAGTGAGAGAGAAAAGAGGAAAATTCTCCATGTTTCTGTTTAAACCTTGTAGTAAAGCTTCCCAATCCCTTTCCCCCCTGGAAAAAAGAAAGAAATTGACATAGATCTAGAGGAACTTCCTGGTGTCATGCCATTCATTTGAGGGTAGGTTGGCATTAGCTGGCATTACTCAGATCATTCATTCCCTTATGCTATATGGAACATTTATAAGCCTTTACTATGACTGGGCATAGTGGTGGAGTCAACCTTATTAACTACTAGTTTGCTTCATTGAGGAAGCTCTCATCTGACAACTTCTATGGTAACAAGAGAAATTGAGACTGTTTCTCTGTTTCCTTCAGCCTGTTACCACTCTGTTCAAACCAAAGCACATCTGACTTGATCAAGAAGAGAGAGGAAGAGAACAGGAGACTTGTTCATTGACTGTATTATGATTAGAAACATTCAGTTTAATTTCAACAATGACAAGTATTTTTATCAGTTGTCTTCTATTTATTTTTACTTTTTATTGATATTTTTCCAGTTATATGTTATGAAAGTTTTTCAACATTCATTCACATGTATATGCATATTTTAAGTTACATAATTTCCTTCCACTCTCCTTTCCCACTCCCCTCCCCTCAGTAGTGAACAGTCAGGTGAATATTATACATATACATTTGTGTTGAACATGTTTACAGATTAGTCATTTTCAGTATGAGGAATTAAGATTAAGGGAAAAGAAAGAAAACCATGAGATAGGAAAGAAATATGGAAGAGAAATTTTTAAATAGTTAATGTAATACTCATTCAGATTCTGTAGGGTTTTGTTTTGTTTTGTTTTGTTTTTCTTCCTCTGGATGGGGATAGCATTGTCTATAGCTGATCTCCTTGGGTTGCTGTAGCTCTCTGAACTGTTGAGAGGAGCTGCATCCATCAACTCATAATGTTGTTAATGTATACAATGTTCTTTTGTTTCTATTCCCTTCACTCAGCATCAGTTCCTATAATTTGTTCCATGCTTCTTCAGAGTCTGAACATTCATGGTTTCTTATAGAACTGTAGTATTTCCAAACATTCACATATCATAACTTGTTCAACTATTCCTCAAATGATGGACATCCCCTCAATTTCCAATTCTTTGCCATTACAAAAAGAGCTGCTAGGAATATTTTGGAACATGTGGGACTTTCCCCATTCTTTTACGATTTCTTCTGAATATAGGCCAATTATTGGTATTGCTGAGCATAGCACCATATTGCTCTCCAGAATAGTTGGATCTGTTCACAACTCCACCAACAATGCATCAATGTTACCAATCATCCCACAACTTCTGCAACATTGATTGTTTTCACTTTTTGTCATTTTAGCCAATCTGATAGGTGTGAGGGATTAACCTCATAGTTGTTTTAATTTGTATTTCTCTCCTCAGTAATGATTTTTCCATGATTATAAATAACTTTAATTTCTTCATTTGAAAAACTGAATGACAATTACTTTTAACATGTGCATTATTTTTGTTTTTTATCTAAATGCTTGACTAGTTCATTAAATGATATACTATTTTAACAAATGGAGAAATGTGAACATCTTAATATTTTGAGGTATTTGTTCCTTTTGCATAGAAATGAAGTTAATCTACAAAAAATCAGATCCTTGTTAGGACTCATATTTGTTTTCATTTACCAGGGAGATTCTTTGGCTTTGACAGTTCTGTGCAACTCAAACAGTTCATTCATTCACTAAACAAATCATTAAGTACCTATTACAATACAGGACATAATACAATGTGTTGGGAATTTAAAGACAAAATGTTGAGAATATAGAGACAAAATGAAAGCCAATCCTTTGAAGGTAATTACTTTCTAGTGGCATGTATGTAGCATTTAGTTTTTTGTTTTTTGATAGACTGTTTTGATAAATCAGTTTACTTTTTAAATTACAGTAATGACCCTTGTATATGCTTGTCAGTTAGAGGAACTGAGTGGAGGCATTGCAGTTTTTTCCTAACACAACTCTTGCCTCTCCAACCAATCATACACTTCACAGAGATAGGTAAGGACATTATCTTTGATATCTTTCAGGTTATCCATTACAGATCTAACCATATAGTAGTAGTAGTTTACTCTTTGTAATACTCCTTGTTTTACTAGCTAAAACTCTGCAGATGTAGGTTACAGTGGGGGGAAAATTTTTTGTGGATGAGATCCTATTGTATATCTCTTTAGTCTGTTAAAAAGGGGAGTGATGTTGTGAAAACATAGACTATTGATATCATTGTGGCCCCAGAGAGAAAAAAAAAACTTAGTAAGATGTAGCAAAAATAGGTATGTGTCTGATCTGTGTTCATCATTTTAATTATATATTATTTATATATATATGTATATATACATACATATATAGTAATAGTTAAACTCTAGAAGAACCATAAAGATGCATTTATTTGGTATTTTCATTTTTTTGTGCCAACATTTTCATCAGACCACCTTGCCTACCCTCCTTTACTGATGAGGTAACTAAAATAATTGGCTAAGGTTAAAATATTTACCCAGATACCCAGTTACCCAGTTAATAAAGCATGTTCATGCAGAGCTAAAGGGAAAGTTTTTAACCCCTGAATTTCTCTACTATTTCCCATATAGAAAGAGATACAAAATGGAAGAATTTAGTAAAATACTGATAAACCCCAACTATTAATACATGAATTAGAGGACAAACTGTGATTTAAATTTAAACTTTTATATCTTTTCTTTGTTGATAAAAGGAAATTTCTTCTGATGTGAATTTCTTTTTCCTACAATTTCTCTCAAGTATAATGAGTATTTTTTCTACAATTTCTCTCAAGTATAATGAGTGTTTTTTTCTTTTTACAAAAATTAATTTAAAAGGGGAGTGTATAACCTGCTTCTTATTCTTGCTATTTTAATTAGACAGATGATGATTCAATATAAATGCAGAATATTTCTATTGGAGAGATTTTAGGATAAATTAATCCGAACAATTAATAACTGTGGATGTAGTACCCTTCCAGAGTCCATGCTTTTGTTTTCTTATCAAATGGATCAAAACTAGAGTAGTTTTAAGCAATATTTTATGAAATCTTTTTTCTCATTCCAAAGATTCTGCCAAATTGTTCATAAATACAGCCTTTCAAGGGAAAAATGTGAGGATTGTTAACTATAAGTATCTGTTTGTGATTGTTAAGAAAAGTGAGTTATAAAAGATCAAATCAGAATTTCTCTGTTGTATGTTATCTTTATAATATATACCATTAATATTTTCATGTAATATCATTGCTGTTGTAACCTGTTCCTCATTTGTGAAGTCTCATTTCTATGAAAAATATAATACAATATTTGGTGCTATCATATTTTAACATATTACAAAATTGTCTATTTGAAAAACAAAAAAGAAAAATGGCACCCATATAAAAAGAACAAAGAAATATTTATTTCTTAGCAAAATTAAATAATGAAAGTTAGCTAGAAAGATAGGCCTTCTGTTATACTCTGCATATACAAAGGATATACAAAAAGAAGAAAACAAGGTCATTTTTTTCTCAAGGAGTTTATATTGTAGTGGAGGAAGACAAAACTTAAAAAATAGGGGGAAAGTTGGATTGGGTTATTGTTTAAGAAGGGCTTGGCACAGGTATGAATGCTAGCCAGTATTGTAGGTAGTGGAGCAAAGTGCAGAGTGAGTTACAAACAGAGAGTGTAAAGTGTGACTAGATGGTTTCATGTTGTAACCTTTCTGGGATGCTCAAGCAAGGCAGCCTATTTAGAGGTGAAGCAGATGAGTATGGTGGTAGAAAGCTATGGATTATAATTCAATCCAGTTTTCTTTCCTCAGTTTCCCCCTACTACTCTCCTTCCCCCCCTCCCCATTCACTCCTTATCTCTCTTAATTCTCTTTTTGTGTTTATTTAAGGCAGTGGGGTTAAGTGACTTACCCAAGGTCTCAGAGCTAGATAATTAATAAGCCTCTGAGGCAGGATTTGAATTCAGGTCTTCATGACTCCAGGACCAGTGATCTATCCACTGTGCCACCTAGCTGCCCCTCTCTTAATTCTCTTAAAGCTATTGGGATATGTATAAAGTGGAATCAAACCCTGTGAATTTGAAGAATTATTAAGTAGCACATTATAAATACAATTTCAATGTGAAACCAATAGCTATATTTAGTTTGTATCATGTCAGATATTGTTATTGGTTGGTTCATTTTGCAAAATGCATTTTGATAAGCAAATATAGTCTTATACTCCTTTTTAACTTTAAATGTATTTAATTTATTTTTCCAACAACATGCAGTAGTAGTTTTCACCATTCAACCTTATACTGTTTTTTAAAGTTTAAGAAGCAAATGTTAGAAATGCAAAGAATTGGTATTATGAATTGTCCTTCATTTACTTCATTTATACTAAGGCAGAAATGATGTGATCCCAGTTTTCTGTTCATACAAACTAATGAATCTTGGAAACTAAGATGGGTTAGATTGAATGTCTAATTCTATAATTTTGTACCTTCAATTAAGAGGGGATATGATAGACTCAAGGAAATCCTCATTTTATTAACCCTTTATTCTTGGAACAGAATGCTAGATCCATATTTTTACTCTGTTGTCCTGTATTTCAAAGTACGTAGTTGTCCATGTACAAAAGTAGAACAGAAACTTAGAAGACCTTGTGGAAAGGGAATTATGGTTTTAAATGACCTATTCTTTCTTCAGCCTTCTATTTCCTGGAAAGATTAGAGACAAAGCAAAAATTTTCCCTGATTTTGCTCTTTAACTTCTTCAAACCTTCAGACTGAGTAATCTTTGCAGTGAATTTGAGTTTACTTCATGTAGTAGATGGTCTCTACTGTAGATTAAGGAAGTAAAGAAAAATCATTTCCAAATGATTGGTAATTTTTTTAGTTAATAGTATTTTATCTTTTTCCAGTTACATGTAAAGATAGTCTTCAACATTCATTTTTTAGAAAGGTTTTATTTATTTTGAGTTTTACCATTTTTCCCCTAATCTTACTTCCCTCCCCTACCCCCATAGAAGGCAGTTTGTTAGTCTTTACATTGTTTTCAGTGATCTAAGTTGAATGTGATGAGAAATTATATCTTTAATAAAGAAGAATAAAGTATGAGATAGCAAAATTACGTATTAATGGGTTTTCCCCCCTAAATTGAAGGTAATTGTGTTTGGTCTTTGTCTGAACTCCACAATTATTTCTCTGGATACAGATGGTATTCTCCAAATTGGCCCTGATTGTTGTACTGATAGAATGAGCAAGTCCATTAAGGTTGATCACCACCCCCACCAACATTCATTTTTGTAAGATTTTGAGCTACAAATTTTTCTACCTTCTTTCCTCCCCACCCCCTAAGATAGCAAGTAAGCTGTTGTAAATTGTACATGTACAAGTATGTAAGATATATTTTCTTATCAACCATGTTGTGAAAGAAGAATCAGAATAAAAGGAAAAAAAATTATGAGAAAGAAAAAGCAAAAAAAAATTTTTAAGTGAAAATAGTATGCTTTGGTCTGCATTCAGACTACAAAGTTCATTTTCTGAATGTGGATAGCAATTTCCAACACACGTCTTTTGGAATTGTTGCTGATCACTGTATTGCTGAGAAGAACTAAGTCCATCATAGTTGAACATCATACAATGTTGCTTTTAATGTACATGATGTTTTCCTGGTTCTGCTCACTTCATCTACATCTGTTTATTTAAAAATGTGTGGTATTGCTCTAGATGTAATTTTTAGATTATAAAATATTTAACACATTCTTTTCTGTCATTTCTGTCACTTTTACCCTGAAATATTTTTGTAATTTTTTTGTTTGGAGGTTTTTACATTGATATTTGTTGATATAATAATTTCCCAAGTTGACCAGCACTTCTGATATGTCTGTGAAGCTTATAAACAAAGTTTCCCAGCAAACTGCAGCACTAGGAATCTCATCAACCAAACAGCCTTGATTTTTACACCTTATCAATACCCTCTGTGCCACTGATTAGAGAGCTGAAGGGAAGAGCAAAAATCTGTTTTCTCCTATAGGTGAAAAATATATCTTCAAATGAATTAGAGGACTGTGAACCATTCTACATGAAGAAATCAGAGCTGAGTAGAAAAAATTTATATACAAAGGAGTCAAGAGAAACATAAAAATATAAATGAATGAGTAATCTTAAGGAAGTTAAAACGATTAAATAACTGCTTAAATCCTTATATGGTGTATCTATCCCCTTAACAACTAGTGGATAGAGCACTGATCTTGGAGTCAGGAGGACAGGAGTTTGAATCCAGCCTCAGACATTTGAGCTAGTCACCTAATCCTGATTGCCTCACATCCAGGACCATCTTCAGACATCCTGATTCCTATCTGGCCACTGGATTCAGATGACTTTAGAGAAGAAAAGTGAGGCTGGTGACTTAGCACAGCTTCTGTTATTCAGATTCAATTCATGTGCTTATTATGGCATCACCCCCTGATGTTGTGGTCCTCTTTCAGAATGGAGGACAAACATCATCAAATACTATAATAGAGTTTATAGAGACTAATTAGGCCTGAGAGGGATTCTGCTATTTTTTTTTTCAACTTAAAAGAAGAATGAAAAGAGAAAAGAAGAGGAATATAGTAAAAGAAGGGAAGGGAAAGAAAGGATAGGTAAAATAATCTTTATATATGGGATCCTCGAATAGAAGTTTATTTGACAAAGAGAAAATGGGGGGACAAACTTGAACCTCACTTATTTGTACTTGGAAAGGAAGAATGCATTCATCCATATGAATACAAACATACAGTTCTATACAGAAATACATTTCATCCAGTAGGGAAACAGGAGAGAAATGAGTTAAAGTAAATGGGAAAGCTTTAAAGGTTATATAGATTAAGAACAAGTCATTAGAAGCTAAATAATCTTTGAAGAATAGAAAAGGAATCAGAAGGAAAAGCATAAAAGAATAAGTTAGAAGCAAATACCTGTTTAGTGATTATAGCTGTGAATGTTAATGGAATGAATTCATTTATGAAGTAGAAGAGAATAGCAAAATAGTTTAGAAATTAGAATCCAGGGGTGACTAGGTGGCACAGTGGATAGAGCACCGGCTCTGGAGTCAGGAGTATTTGAGTTCCAGTCCTGACTCAGACACTTAATAATTACCTAGCTGTGTGGTCTTGGGCAAGCGACTTAACCCTATTGTTTAGCAAAAAAAACCCTAAGAAACGGAAGGAAGGAAGGAAGGAAGGAAGGAAGGAAGGAAGGAAGGAAGGAAGGAAGGAAGGAAGGAAGGAAGGAAGGAAGGAAGGAAGGAAAGAGAAAAGAAATTAGAATCCAACAATATATATTGTTAACAGGAAATATACTTGAAGCAGAAAGATACATTTAGTTCAGATAAGGGTCAAGAGCAGAATCTTTTATGCTTCAGCTTAAAAAAATGGCAGGCAGGATTGGCAATCATGATTTCAGGCAAACCAACAATTAAAAATATCTAAAAGAAATAAACAGGAAGCTACACTTTGCTGAAAGGTGTTCCATAGACAATAAATTGATATCAGTTTCAAATATATGCAGCAAAATGGCATAGCATTTAAATTATTACATGAATTACATGAAGAATAGGGAATATAAATATAATTAAAAAGAAAAATAAAAAAATGAAGGACCTGAATACAGTTTTAGAAAATTATGATATAAAAGCTCTTAGGAACTATTGAATGGGATTATAGAGTATCATTCCTACACTTAACTATGCATGGCACCTTATGTGTCAGGGTAAAAGAACAGAAATGTTAAATGCATCTTTTACTGAACACAATGCAGCAAAGTTTACATTCAATAAATGACCTTTGACATGCAGGTTAAAAATTAATTAGATTAAATAACTATATATATGTGGTTATATTAGATCATATATCTATGTATTTGATAAATACTTTAATTTTTCTAAGGAAGTATATCTAGTTTATGCAGATAAGATATATTTTTCTGCCTAAGCATAGGTTTGCCTGTTGAAATAGTATTTTGCATCAATGATTGTAGACTTACAGAGAAAAGGGCAATGTCTTATCTTTGCACAAAACCTTATAATTTAGAGACCCATTGAAATTTCTTTAAAAGGCTATGAAAATTAATATTTTTAAACACTGAAATTCAGATTTTATAAAATATAATCCAAAGTCCAACCCCAGCAATATTCAAGGGTAGTCTCAAATGAAGGGTGTGCTTTCCTTATTAAAAATTATGTTATATATTGTTGTATTTTGGCATCTTCCTCATTTTTCATCACTTTTTCATCATATTCTTTGGAGAAGTGAAAATCCTTTTCCTTTGGATTTGTTAATTCCTTTGTTCCTTACGAACATTGTTGAGACTGGAAATAAAGTTTTCCTTATTTTTCTCAGAATGAAATTGACTGATCGCTGTCCAGTCTGCATATTCTAGAAAGGCAATTGTCTTGTATACTTCCTGATTCAAACTGAAGCCTTTTGTTAAGGAGCAAATGGAATATATTATGTTGTATGACTGGATTAGATTATACATTTTTCCTTTTGGCAAACATGACTATTTGTAAATGTATTGTTTGAATTGCTTAATGGGAATTATAGCAGCTTTGTATAGTTTGGCCTTATTTTAAAATTTATAGCTTTATTTGGTGGGTTTATTTTATGTGAAAATGAAGCTATTTTTATGCCTCATGGAACAAATTGAATCCTAGAAATCCATTCACATGCTCTGAGATGTTATGTACAGGAGTAATAGCACTATATCAATTGATAATAGATTGTTTTCTGTAAACATATTTTAAGATAGTGTAAATTAATTTACAAATTTAGTATAGGAATGCTACTTTCGAGCTCAGTGATCATATTTTGGGCCTGTTAGGCCATTTGAAGCAGGTGCTAAATGATGATGAAATTACATTGCTTCATTCTTTTTCTCAATTTCCTTTTATTTCTCCTAGAAGTTTAGTAGCAGTGGAAGTTGACAATAATTTTTAAGAGAGAATCTGAATTACTATCTTTTTCTGGAAAGAATTTGTACTTTCTGTGAGGGAAGAGATATTTTAATATTATATGACTCCAGAAATCTATTACCATCATAATTCAGGATAATTATAAGGTCATTCCTGGTTACTATATAGCCCACCACTAATCTGGCCTTTTTAAAATTGGGTGCTTAGACTCAGCAAATCACACATGCAAAAACTGGGACAATATCAAGAAAAATGTTCCTGTAAATTATGTATTTCATATTTAAAAAACCCTTTATTATTCAATTCTGTTAAAAACAAATTAGGGGGCGGCTAGGTGGTGCAGTGGATAAAGCACCGGCCCTGGAGTCAGGAGTACCTGGGTTCAAATCCGGTCTCAGACACTTAATATTTACCTAGCTGTGTGGCCTTGGGCAAGCCACTTAACCCCATTTGCCTTGCAAAAAAAAAAAAAAACCCAAACAAAGTAGACAGTTGAATTAACTCATTTTACTTCCTGGCCAGCTTCTCATTTTTCTACTTCTACTCCTGTCATTATTCTCATCTCCCCGCTTCTTCATTCCCTCAGCAGCAATCTGATTGTAAGGAAGAGGTCATTGTTTGCTGGCTAGGTAGTTGTTAGAATTTGCATCAAATACTGCTTAGAGTGTATTTCATCCAAAGAACAATTTTAAAACTCTGACCAAAAATTCATTTTGTCTTGGTTGCTTATTATCCATTGGTATTCATCTGCTAATCCCTAATGTAAGTCAGCAGGAAAAAAAGTTATTCTTATTATAATTCACAATTGAAGGAATGCAGCTTCAATTCAGTAAGACTGATTTGTCACATTTGTCACATTTCATTCAATTTTTTATTTACCTCTCTTCAAAATGCAGAAATTCATTTTGAGAGACTCTTTGGCAAAAGTTTCATTTCAAAATATTTTTATGCAATGGTAGTTTTCACCAATCTTTTTTGTGGGGTTTAGAGTTTACATTTTTCTCCCTCCCTCCCTTCCCTTTACATGTGTCATTATGCTAAACAGATCCATCTTAATCATATTTTGAAAGAAGAAGCAACTTTACAACGTAATATATAAGACAACTTTTAAAAACTGAAGATTATAAATTTTGGACTTCATTTAAACTTCATGGTTCCTTCTTTGGATATGAATGGAATTTTTCATCAGAAGTCTTTTAGAATTGTCTTTGATTATTGTATTCCTGAAATGAACAAGTTCATTATAGTTAATCGTCGCCCAGTGTTGTTATTAGTGTGGATATAATGTTCTTTTGCTTCTGCTCATTTCATTCAACATCAGTTCATATTAAATCTTTCCAGGCTTCTTTGAAGTCCCATCCCTCATGATTTCTTGTTGGACAATAGGTTTCCATTACAGTCATATACCACAATTTGTTTATCCATTCCCCAAATAATGGGAATCCCCTCAATTTCTAATGCTTTGCCACAGTGAAAAGAGCTTCTATGAATATTTTTGTACATGTGGATTTTTTACCCTTTTATGATCTTTTTTGGAATACAGAACAAGTAATGGTATTGCTGGATCAAAGGGTATATGGCAATTTTATTGCTCTTTGTGCATAATTCCAAATTGCTCTCTAGAGCAGTCAGTTCACAACTCCATCAACAATGCATTAATGTGGGGCGGCTAGGTGGCATAGTGGATAAAGCACCGGCCTTGGAGTCAGGAGTACCTGGGTTCAAATCCGGTCTCAGACACTTAATAATTACCTAGCTGTGTGGCCTTGGGCAAGCCACTTAACCCCATCTGCCTTGAAAAAAAAAACCTAAAAGAAAAACAATGCATTAATGTCTCAGTTTTCCCACAAACCATCCAATATTGGTCATTTTCCTAGTCATATTGACCAATCTGATCTGTATGAAGTTTAGAACCTCAGAGTTGTTTTAATTTGCATTTCCCTTATTAATTATGATTTAGAACAATTTTTTCCCAAAATTTTGTTCAATATGAAACATATTTCTATGGTTCTTATTGAGGAGGTTGACCACATCCACGACCAAATCTACCTCTAAATTGGAATTCTGTTGCTGACCCAACCCCAGCTTCAGCCTTCTTGTCAGCACCAGGGGGAGCAGCACTTCGTCTGTATGTGTCTGTCAGCATCACCCCGAGTAAGCCGGGCAGGTCGTTCACCCTCCAGACCTTTAGGCCTTGGCCTTCCCGTCTCAGATCTACATCTGCGAAGAGTGGCAGGCACAATCTCAGGGGGCAGGTGAAGGTAATCCCGGAGGTACTGAATGCCCTCATTGGTGAGATACCAGTAGAAATGCCTCCATGCTAACTGCTCCTTAACATAGCCATGAGACTTTAGAGACTGCATGGCCTTCATGACATGGAGATTGGGCACATTCTTGTCTGCCAGCTCAGGATGATTTGGCATGTGGACATCCTTCTTGGCTACCATTACTCCCTCCTTAAAAAGGAGTTCATCGATGGCAATTCAGTTCTTCTTGGGCATCAACATCTTGGCAGTGGAGACGGGTGCTACTCTACAAGGAGCCCAGGATAGAAAAGGGATTTAAAACAATTTTTAATATGACTAGATAGCTTTAATTTCTCCATCTGAGAATTGCTTTTCCATATCCTTTGACCATTTATCAACTGGGGAATTTCTTTTAAATGTTACTCAGTTCTCTCTATAGTTTAGAAATGAGTCCCTTTATCAGAAACACTAATTGTAAAAATTGTTTCCCAATGTAATGTATTCCTTTTAATCTTGGTTACATTTGTTTTGAAGAGTGCAAAAACCTTTCAATTTAACTTAATCAAAATTATCCGTTTTTTTTTTCTTTTATAATGTTCTCTATCTCTTTGGTCATAAACTGCTCCCCTTTCCATAGATCTGACAAATGAACTATTCCTTGTTCTCTTAATTGGCTTATGGTATCACCTTTTATGTCTAAGTCTTGCTCCCATTTCAAACTTATCTTGATATAGCATGTGAGAAGTGGGTTCATGCCTAGTTTCCTGTCTATTATCTTCCATTTTTCCCAGCAGTTTTTATCAAAGAGTGAGTTCTTATGCCAGAAGCTGGAATATTTGGGTTTATAGAAAGTAGACTACCTTATCAGTTACTACTCTTTCTTTTACACCTAATCTATTCTATTGATCCAGTTCTCTATTTCTTAGCCAGTATCAAACAATTTTGATGAATGATGTTTTTGAAAATAATTTTGGATATGTTATCACTAGACTTACTTCCTTTGGATTTTTTCATTAATTCTCTTGACCTTTTTTCCTCCATATGAATTTAGTTACTATTTTTTTCTAGCTCACTAAAGGAATTTTTTTGAAGTTTGGTATGGCACTGAATGAGTAATTTAATTTAGGTTGAATTGTCATTTTTATTATATTAGCTCAGCTTACCCATGAGCAATTGACATTTGTCCATTTAGCAGATGTTTCATATTATTTGTATTTTAACTATCCTCTATAGTGCCAAGTTACTAAGAGTATTCATTAGAGTTTGGTGTTAAAAACACTACCAAAAGGAAACAGTGAAAAAAAAAGAATTAGAGGACAGTCATCATTCAGGATGAAAAAGCAAAATAAAGAGCAGTCATGAGACTTGGGTAGACAAATCTCCAAGTGAAGACTGGACTTAGTAGCACAGAGAATAATGTTCTTTGTCCTGAGAAAAATTCAAAATATAAAAGAAGCAGCATATACAAGGATGTAGAGAACTCAAATTGGGTAACCCAGAGAACAATGACTAGCACATACTGAAGTCAGAGTTGATGAGGAAAGTTAAATTTATGCATGTAAAATAAATACAATTGAGTGGAGAGGACACTAGTATTGGGGGGGGGGGGGAGTTTCAGGGATACTGAAAGGCTTCCTGAGGGTGCTTATTAGGGTAAAACTTGAAATAAATAATGAATTCTATGAATCAGAGTTGAGGAGTCCTGTCGGGAGCTATGTTACCCAAAAGAGAATGGAGCTGGTGTATTAAGTGTTAAGATGGATCATTAAGCCAGTGACTTGTCTTTACCATAAGGTTACAGAAGGGGAAATTGGAAAGAAAGCTTAGGTCCAGATTGCGAAACTTGTCTGAAACCATCTTCAGGACAACAGTTATATTGTTCTTATTTTCCTCTTATTCTCATGTCCTTTCCCTGGGGTTCATATAGAGAGAATTCTCCCCTTCCCGTTTCCTACTCCCCACCATCTGATTGAGGTTGGATTTGAGGGAACATGTTGTTACTCCTATTGTCGAATCTCACTGGATTCTATTATAGAAGCAAAAATACCTGTATCTTGGTCTTGCTGAGCTGCAGAGTTCAAGATTATTTACTATAGCTGGAGAAATTAGTTCCTTGACCACTGTACCTATTATTTAGCATTAAATTATTTGTTTTCCAAATAATTTTTAGTCTTCCAGAACTTTATTAAATGTAATTTTTATTGCATTGTGGTCTGAAAAAAGTACATTTAATATTTCTGCTCCTCTGTACTTAGTTGTGAGGTTTTTATGCTGAGATACACAATCCATTTTTGTGAATGTGCCATTTAAAGCTTAGGGGGAAAAAAAGAGATATTCCTCTCTATTCCCATTCAGTTTTCTCCAAATGACTATCATAACTAACATTTCTAAGATTCTATCTTCTCCTTGACTTCTTATTTCTTTTACTGTTAGAATTATGTAGCTCTGAGAGAGGAAAGTGGACATTCTTTAAATAGTGTTGTTTTACTTAATATTTCCTCCTATGATTCATTTAACTTTTCCCTTAAGAATTTGGATTTGGTGCATATGTGTTTAGTATTGATATTACTTCATTCTTTATAGTTTCTTTTAGCTAGATGTAGTTTCCCTGCTTATCCATTTTAATTAGTTCTATTTTTACTTTTGATTTGTTGAGTTCATAATTGCTGACCATGCCTTTTTTATACTTCAGGTAAAGAATAATAGATTCTGCTCTAAACCCCTATTTTAACTGTGTGTGCATCACTCTGTTCCAAGTGTGTTTCTTGTAAGTAGTATGTTGGATTCTGACTTGTAATCCATTCTGCTATGTTTTCATTCCATGTATTTCATTCATCCCATTTCATTTATTAACGATGCCTACATCATATTTTCTTCTTTTTATCCTTCTGTCTATTTTTATCCTCTTTTTCCTCTAAGTTGGGTTTTGCTTCTGACCACTGCCTTCTGTTATCTAATCTCCATTTCTTTTATCACCATCTCTTTCTTTTTCCCTGTTATCTAAGATAGTTCTATTACCATGAGTGTTTGTCTCTTCATGTATGTGTGTTTGTGTGTGTGTGTGTGTGTGTGTGTGTGTGTGTGTGTGTATTTCCCTCTTTGAACCCTCCACTGTAAAAGTTCTTTCTTGGCGGAGCCAAGATGGTGACAAGAACAGATCTTGTCTTGGGCGCTCTCTCATAAAACTTATAAGCTAAGGACTCTAACTACATTTTCGAGAGACAGAACCCACAGAGGGACTCAAGGTAACTTGGAAAAGAGCGGAAAGGCTCTGCTCCCCCTGGGTTTGGAGGGGGCCGCCAGCCAGAGGGGTGGCCCACCAGAGCAAAAGAACTTCATCCTCCTGGAGGCAGCCCCAGGGCGCTGGGAGCCGGCTCACAGCAGCGGGGGAGTTTCCTGAGCTATGCCCCAGGGAGCACCAGGCACAAATTGGGGGAATGGGGGGGGGGGGCTTTACCAGAGTGAGCACATGAATCTCAGCCCTCAGGGCAAACAGAGAGCAGCATGGCCAGCTGAGTTCCAGGAAACAGAAGCAGGGGAACCAGTAAGCAGGAGCCCCCAGGGCATGAGCCCATTGAACCTAGGGAGGGGAGTGAAGAGAGACTGCTGAGCTCTGTCCTCTGCCCCAGAACAGGACTCTGGGGCTCTGACCACATTCAGATCCTGATCGTAGTCTATAGACCCCCCCATAGAACAGCAGGGGCCTCCTCCACTTCAGCCCTGTGGCAGAGGTGGGACACATATGGTCATTCACAGACCAAGAGGGAGGACAGAGCCTCACACACTGAGACCCTTGTGAGAGTGTCCCAAAAGCTCAGGAAGCACCCCCAAAACCAGGCTCAGGCTGGGAAAATGAACAAGCAGAGAAACAAGAGGAACACCATTTAGAAATATTTTGCATATGAGCCCAAGAAGAATCAAAATACTCAGTCTGAAAATGAGGAAGCACAAGCTCCTGCATCTAAAAACTCCAAGAAAAACAGAAATTGGGCTCAGGCTATGACAGAGCTCAAAAAAGATTTTGAAAATCAAATGAGGGAGTTAGAAGAAAAACTGGGAAAAGAAATGAGAGAGATGCAGGAAAAACATGAAAATGAAGTCAGCAGCCTAGTCAAGGAAATCCCAAAAAATGCTGAAGAAAATAGCATGTTAAAAACCAGCTTAGGTCAAATGGATAAAATAGTTCAAAAAGTTATTGAGGAGAAGAATGCTTTAAAAAGTAAAATTGGCCAGATGGAAAAAGAGATAAGAAAACTCTCTGAGGAGAACAAACCCTTCAGGCAAAGAGTAGAACTCAGGGAGATTGATGAATTTACCAGAAACCAGGACTCAATACTTCAAAACCCCAAAAATGAAAAATTAGAAGAAAATGTGAAACATCTCGTTGAAAAAACAAATGATATGGAAAACAGACTTAGGAAAGATAATTTAAAAATTATTGGAATACCTGAAAGTCATGATCAGGAAAAGAGCCTTGACATCATTTTCAAAGAATTACTACAGGAAAATTTCCCTGATATTCTAGAAGCAGAGGGCAAAATAGAAATGGAGAGAATCCACTGATCCCTCCGAGAAAGAGATTCCAAAAAAACCACCCCTAGGAATATTATAGCCAAGTTCCCGAACTCCCAAGTCAAAGAGAAAATATTACAAGCAGTCAGAAGGACACAGTTCAAATATCATAGAGCTGCAGTCAGGATCACACAGGATTTAGTAGCAACTACATTGGAAACTCATAGGGCTTGGAATATAATATACTGGAAGGCAAAAGAGCTTAGAATGCAACCGAGAATCAACTACCCAGCAAGGCTGAATGTCTTCTTCCAGGGAAAAAGATGGACTTTCAATGAACCAGGTGAATTTCAAATGTTCCTGTTGGAATGGCCAGAGCTGAGCAGAAGGTTTGATCTTCCAATACAGGACTCAGGTGAAGCATGGAGATTGGAGGAGAAGTGGAAAATATAAGCGACTTGATGATGAACTGCATGTATTCCTGCATAGAAAAATGACACTGATAATACTTATATGAACCTTCTCAGTTAATAGAGCTGGTAGAGGGAGCTTTTATAGTTGAAGCACAGGAGAAAGCTGAATTTGAAGATAAAATATGGTGTAAAAATGGAGTCAATAGAAAAAAGGGAAATGTAATGGAAGAAAGAAAAAGGAGAGGGGGAATAGGCCAAGATATTTCATATCATAAGATTTTTCTTTATTACAATGAACTATTGCAATGATATGGAAGGGGGGAAGGCAAGGGGGAATGAGGGAATTTTCGCTCTCATCAGAGGTGGTTAGGAGAGGAAACAGCATATATACTCAATGGGGTATAGACATATGGAGTAAGAAGGAGGGGGGGGACAGGGGGAAGGGAGGGATGTGAGTGATGGAGGAGAGGATGGACCATGGGCAGGGGGAGAATGATCAGATAATAACACATTTTCTTTTTTACTTCTTGCAAGGGGCTGGGATTGGAAGGCCTGTCCAGGACCACAGGGCCAGGTGGATGCTGGGCCTAAGGGGTGGTATGGGGGCTCGGGGCTTCTTGTCTCCAGAGTCAGGGATCTGTCTGCTGTGCCACTCAGATACCCTACAGCAGAGTCAGAGTGAAAGGAGAGAGAAAATATAGTACATGGTAGTGGAGAAATACGAAAGGAGGGAGTTGCGATCAGCAATGGCAACAAGTGGAAAAATATGGAAGTAACTTTTGTGATGGACTTATCATAAAGAATGTGATCCACCTGCGACAGAGTTGTTGGTGTTGGAACAAAGACTCAAGCACATTTTTTATTATTATTTGGGGGGGGGGTGCAGAGCAAATGGGGCTGAGTGGCCTTCCTGGGGCCGCATAGCAGGGTGATCATTGGGTGTCTGAGGCCGGATTTGGGCCTGGCTGCTCCTGGCTCAAGGGCCAATGCTCTGTCTGCCACCCAGCCACCCCTAATATTATTACTATTTTATTTTATTTTGGGTCTTTTTTTTTCTTTTTCTTTTTTCTTTTTGGTTTTTGCAGGGCAGTGAGGTTGGGGTGGCTTGCATGTCACACGGCTGGGTGATTGATGAATGTATGGGACCAGATGTGAGCTCGGGTGCTCATGGCTCCAGGGCTGGTGCTCTGTCCATTGCGCCACCTGGCCATACCTACAATTATTACTATTATTTTTTTTATTTTAATTTTTTGTCTTTCTCCTTTACTTTATTGCTCAAGCGAGTCTATATTTATAGGGGGAATATTTCATTTACTCTTAAACAAGAATATTTTATTAATGTATAAAAACATTATTTGTACAAAATGAGAATAAATATTAAATTAAAAAAAAGAAAAAAAAGAAAAAAGTTCTTTCCTACACACCTCTTTTGTTTAGACAATTTCTCCCATTCCTTTTCTCTCCCTTTCTCCTTCTCCCAGGACATCCCTCTTTCTCACCTATCCATTTTTTTTCATTGTCTCAACATCATCTATTCATTGCCATACCCTATTTCCTTCTAACTGCCCTCAATTCTGATAAGAAAGGTAAAAATTTTATTGAGATGTTTATGATGTCTCTTTCATATTTTCCTTTTTATGCTTTTTTTTTTTGAGGCTTCTATTTGAAAGTTGAATTTTCTATTCAGCCCTTGTCTTTTCATCAGGAAAACTTTAAAGTACTCCATTTCATTATGTCTGGTTTTTTTGGTTGAAAGATTCTACTCAGTTTTTCTGGGTAGGTTATTTTTGGTTTTAATACAGCTCTTTTGCCTTCCAGAATATCATATTTTAGACCCTTCACTCCTTTAGTAGCTACTAAATCTTGTGTGGTCCTAAAAGGGATTTCCCAGAATTTGAATGGTTTGTGCCTTGAAATTTTTTTCTCTTTTACCGTGGAGCTCTGAAAATTGATGACAATTCAGATAATTTTCTTTTTGTGTTGATTAGTGGATTCCTTTTCTATGTGGTTCAAGGATAGCAAGGTTTTTCCTTACTAATTTCTTAAAATATTATGTCTAGGCTCTTTGATCATGACTTTAAAGTAATTTACTAAGTATTAAGTTATCTAGCCTCAATTTATTTTTCAGATAAGTTGTTTTTCTGATGGCATATTTTACATTTTCTTCTATTTCTTGATTTCTTTGATCTTATTTTATTGCTTCTTGAGGTCTCATGGAGACTTTAACTTTCACTTACCCAATTCTGATTTTTAAGAAATTATTTTTTTCATTGAGTTTTTGTACCTCTTTTATACATTTGGTCAATTCTGCTTCTTAAAGAATTATTTTCATCAGTAAAGTTTCGCACATCTTGTTTTTATACCATTTAATCAGTTTTGTTTTTTAAGCTGTCATTTTCTACAGGTTTTTTTTTTTGATGCTTCTTTTACTAAACTGTTAATTGTCTTTTCATAATTTTCTTCCTTTGCTTTCATTTCATTACCTAATTTTTCCTCTACGACTCTCACTGATTTAAAAAAAATAGTTTTTTCCAGGAATCTTTTATTTTTATTTTAAGGTAATGGGGTTAAGTGACTTGCCCAAGATCACCAAAGCTAGGCAATTATTAAGTGTCTGAGTTCAATTTTGAACTCGGGTCCTCCTGTCTCCAGGGCCGGTGCTCTATCCACGGTGCCACCTAGCTGCCCCTCTTCCAGGAATTCTTATTGGATGTGTGTTCAATTACCTTTTTTTTTCTTTTGAGGCTTTACTTGTTGCTTTTTTTATTTCATTGTTTTCTTCTGAGTTTGCGTTTTGAACTTCCCTTGTCACCATAGTACCTTTTTATGATCGAGTTCCTTTTGTTGTTTCCTCAGTTTTCCAGCCTAATTCTTTTTTTTTTTAAATTTTGTTTTTTAATTTATTTAAGTCACTGGGGTTAAGTGACTTGTCCAAGCCCACACAGCTAAGCAATTATTAAGTGTCTGAGCCATATTTGAATTCGGGCCCTTGTGACTCCAGGGCCAGTGCTCTATCCACTGCGCTACCTAGCTGCCCCCCAGCCTAATTCTTGATTTTGAAAAAATGTAAAAGTTCGGTTCTGTTCCTGGTGTGGTGGTGGTTAAGGCCATTGTTTCCAGCAGCTGCTTTTTTCAAAAGCTAGTTCTGGGCATTTGAAAGTTTTTGATGTTTCTAAAGTGATGTGATTTGAGAAAGGAGTGGTCCCTGTCTTTTGGCCTGTGCTCTGTGCTTCTTTATGCAGGAAGAGCCCCTGGTCCCTTGGGACTGCAATAGATACTGTTCCTCAGAGTCTCTGATTGCTTGGAACCAAAAGAGATACTTCTCACAACTATTGCTCCATCTTGACCAAAAATCCTCCTGTAAGCCCTTGAACCTGGAAGTGTGGGTACAGGAAATGGAGCTGCCAAACAGGGTCTGGTCCTGGGGCCAGTCCTGGAACAGGAGCACCCTGCACTTTCATTCTGACTAATTTCTAGTCCCCTTACTGTCTCTGTTTGGGGAGTTACCAAAGCTGCTGTAGCTTCTATAGCTACTGTAAAAATTTCTCACTCGGTCCTTTTGTTGGTTCTGCCACTCCATATTTCAATTTGGGGTTGTTATTTTAAGATTGTTTGGAGGGGAATTTGGGGGGAAATCATCTGAGTGTTTATCTACTCAGCTTTGCTTCTATAATTGAAACTGAAAAGGGAAAGATGTTTTCATAGTTTTTTTGTATAACAATCTGTAAGATAGCTCAGTGCCCTCACTCCTAGGCATTCTTTCAGGACTGGGTTGGTAAACAAGATTAATTGAGGTGATACCAAATAAGCAGTGATAGACGAAGTCTGATCTCAGTCAAAATTGATTCCTTCCCATATTTTCATTCATGGTGCAACCAAAACTTTGTATCCCACTTAGATAAGCATACATAAATATTTTTACATACTTTAAAGAGCCTACAGGAAAAGAATGGCAAGACCTACTCTTGCCCCTCATTTAAGTTTCTCACCAAATAATATTCAGTTTATTTAAGCTTTGACTTTTCTAAAGCAGTTATGGCACCAACACTGTTTATAGTGATTTAGTGTACCTGCTCTGCAATCTTTCTATTTCCAGTTCTTCCTAAATACCACCAATGAATCTTAGTCATTTAGTCATTTGCTTCCCTTTCCTGTTTGTTCTTTTGAGTGTGAGAACAAGGAAGAAAACTTTTCTATAGTGCAGATGGCCTAGTGTGGATCTCCACCTTCCTAGTCCTATAGCATCCCAATACACTGTCTTTTTTCCATAAGCAGTTTCTGTGTTTCATTAGCAACATGTAAACACCAAGATGTAAGATTTTAAATGTATTTGTGTGTGTGTGTGTGTTGTGTATGTATGTGTGTGTATGTGTGTGTGTATATGTATGTATGTATATATGTATATAAAACATCTTTATTTAGGGCTTTGTTTTTTTTGCTACATTATCTTTTTTTTTTAGGTTTTTGCAAGGCAAAAGGGGTGAAGTGGCTTGCCCAAGGCCACATAGCTAGGTTATTATTAAGTGTCTGAGGCCGGATTTGAACTCAGGTACTCCTGACTCCAGGGCTGGTGCTCTATCTACTGCTCCACCTAGCTGCCCTACTGATTTGGAATATTGTTTTATAAGTCTGTGGGAGGCAACCTTGTGTAGGATACAGAACCCAGGACTTAAAGTTCAGAAGATAAACTTTCTAATTCTTTCTCAGATTCTGATTACCAGGGGCGGCTAGGTGGCGCAGTGGATAGAGTGGATAGAGCACCAGCCCTGGAGTCAGGAGTACCTGAGTTCAAATCTGGCCTCAGACACTCAGACACTTGCAAAAGCCTAAAAAAAAAAGATTCTTATTATATATTTGACCATGAGCTAGTCATTTTTCATCTTTATGTTTTTCTTCATATTTGAAATGTGAATAATATATGTATTTTTCAACCAAGCAGGTTATGAGGATAAAATGTTAGAATATCTCTGTAAAATACTTTGCATACATAAACTAAAGTATTATTGTTGAATTTATGACTTTATTCTTATGATTATCCCTTGATATCTCCTCTTAATTTCAGGAATATATTCTGAAAATCCTCAAATGTGTCAAAACAAAATTTATCTTTTTTTTCTTTAAGTTTTCTTTCCATTTTTAAAAATATCTGACTGAAAGAAAATCTATCATTAGATAATTTAGTTTATCTAAGTTTTTTATTACTTCCAAGTATCTAAAAGGGAATTCTATACAAAATAATAAATTGTTGTTCTTATACCTGGTAGGATAGGGGGAGGAAAAAAGGTATTAAAAAAAAACCAAGTGAGCTAGGATAAATTGTCACTACTCTATTCCAAACAAGTTTGAATTTGCTATCCTCATGATATCTGTGGTAATCTCTTCTTGTTCTTTGTCAGATTTATCAGTCATACATATTCATTTAGTGAGGTCAGTCTTTCCTTTTTCAGTGAAGCAGGTAAAATCATATGGTTGTGTGTGGTTGGAAGAAGTGTAAATTCAAGAGTAGTGATAATTTACATGTGTTTATGACCATTTCATTGCCCTAAGCAGCCAAACATAACCAAACTTCTCCAGTTTTTTTTCTCCCCTAAACACAGTGGGTAATTTGGGTTGGTCAAATATTGGATCATGATGACATAAACAGTATGATGTCTGTGTTTGCATGTGCTGTCTAGTGCCAGAGTGGATGACTAGAGTGCATATTAGGCCTCAAGCCTGGAATTCACTCTAATTATAATTATGAGAAATATCTTGGAACTATAGTGATAGTTACCATGTAAATATCTAGTCAAATGTGTGGTTCAAGGAAACAGAAAAGCTGTTTCTTGTAGAAAGAAAAGTCATCCAGGACCTTAGAGCAAGTGATAGACACTTATTGTCCATTCCAAAGTAATGTCAATTACCTGAGGTAGGAAAAAGACTGAAAAGCCAGAGCTAATAAAAAAAAAAAGTAACCAGCTACCAGGACCCAAGACCACACCAATTATTTAACCACAGCATCCAGAATAATTTAACCACATTAGAGTTTGTAGCCAACAGTAAGTACTGAAATTTTGGAATCAACTGAAGCATCCAAAAAGACACACACGGAGCTAAAGAAATGTCTCTTTGTCCTTACTTTTCTGTTTGGTTCCTGGATACCCCAAGGGAAGGATCTGCTTGGGGAGCTTTTTATTCTTGGGACCTGATGTAAAACTAACTGGTTATTGATCCTGCCTGTTGCAAATTATCACAAAGCATTCAATCTTTATCTCTCTCCCTTGGAATTCCTATTATTAAAAAATAAAATTTTTTCCTATTATCCTTAATCATGGTCTTCACATTTTGAAAATGAGTTATTGGAGAATTGTGGTATGTTCTATTAAATATGTCTGATAGCAACAGCACAGAACAACATGATGCTTATGCTTAAGGAAATATTCCTTTTCTTTTCTCTCTTTATGGGAACTATGGAATATTTACTTGGAAAATGCTCTCATGTACACATAACTTGGTACAGGGTTTAGCCCTGTGATTTCATCATTATAGGGAACTTCTGGAAGAGGACACTTCTTCTACTAATACATATCAGCACATTTTTTGCAATTTATATCCTGGGAACATTCAGCAATTTGCCTGTGATTATGCTGCCAGTATGTGCTGGAGGTGTGACTTGAATCTAGGACTTCCTGACTTCAAGACCAGATTTCTCCTCACTACGCCATGCTGCCTCTTAAATAGAATAAAATTGATTAAGACTCCTGTCTCATTTTTGCAGTTTTCCTTTTGGAATATCTACTTTCCTATTTATTTGTCTTTTCTCTAAATTTCATATTAATTACAGCATTTGCAATTAAAATAGCCTCATGGTCATGCCTCAAATCAGAATAGTTGAAAAATTTGGGAAATGATAGAGAATTACTGTCAAAGAATAGATCAGAGTGTGGTCCAGACTTATTGTGATATCAACCATATGATCAATTCTCAAATAGATCAATGCAATCTACCATTCATTTGTCCTTATAATCATAGGTATTTTCCTAGTAATAAATCATATTTTTCCCATCTTTTCACCCCATCTACACTAATCCAGTCTGTTCCAGTTCCTTATCACCTCTCACCTGAATCTATGCAATGGTCTCCCTGCCTCAAATCCTTCTACACAACTAGGTGCTTTGCTGAAATTTTCATATATATATTCCAACATAAGAATAAGTAAAAACTCATTTTCACAACTTGACTCCAAGCCTTTTTATCCTCTATCACTCTTACTCCCCTTTATGCATTCTTTAAGACATATTATACCATTTTTTTAGGGTTTTGCTAGGCAATGGGGTTAAGTGACTTGCCCAGGGCCCACATAGCTAGGGAATTATTAAGTGTTTGAGACCAGATTTGAACTCAGGTACTCCTGACTCCAGGGCTGGTGCTCTATCCACTACGCCACCTAGCCACCCCAAATCATTTCTGTATTCTGTGTGTGTCAATTTTTCCAACCGAAATTTCCCTCTTCTTTTTGGTCACAAATGGTCTTATCCTCTATTATCCCTTACCAAACCCTTCTTTTCATTCATAACGTGTAACCTTCAGTCTTTTAATCTCTCAATTTTTTCCAAGATTAAGCTATTTTTCCATGAACAAAATATTCACTTTTTTTCCCCTTTTCTAACTCCTTGGTGAACTAATCCAGCTTTTCACTGTCCTTTTCTGTTGAATTTAAAGTAACTTTAACAATACTGCCAATTGTATCCTAACAAACCTCATTCTTGTTCCACTACCACTATCTGGTGTCTTATTTCCTATGTATGTGTTTTTGAATAAAAGTGGAGACAAGCATGCTCTCATTATGATTGGGTCCACTACACATTTATGGTACACTGCTTCTGCATAGCATCTCTTCTAAACATTTTCTTTCCTTCTCAGACTTCCCCCAACTCCCCTTCCCTCTAATCTTTCAGTTTAAAACCTTGCCTCTTTCCTATTTTACGCCTCCCCCATGAGGCCTTTCACCATGAGTTCCCTCCTCCTCATCTCATATCACTTATATTATACCTCTGCCACTATCTTTTCTTTCATTCCTGTTTCACATGATAGCCTTATTTCTTACAAATTGTAGCCCTTCTACCTACTTAAGCAATCCTATTCTATCCCATCTTTTCTGACAAATTGATTCTTTTGTCTTCTTCACTCTATCACTCATTTTCAATCTTTCCTTATCTAGAGCCCCCCCTTTCTCATTACTTGCCAACAGGCCCATGTCTCCCCTATTCTAAAAACCTTCACTTAATCTTTCCATTCCCATCAACTAGTGTTTTATATATCTTCTGCCTTTTGTTGACAGACTCTTTTAAAAAGTCATCTGTGATAGGTACCTCCACCTTCTCTCCTCTCAGTCTCTTCTTAACCCCTTACATGATGACTTCAGACCTCATCATTTCACTGAGATTACTCTCTCCAGAGTAATGTCTTAATTGTCATACCAAAGACCCTTTTCTTAATCCTTATTCTCCTTGATCTCTTTGTATGTACCCTTTGGCACTGCTTTAGACTTTTCTTGCTCTAGCATTGGTACTGGAGCAAGTATTGACCAAAGAGAATAGTTAGATCATTAGTTTGGTGACTGAACTTAAGATAACAACTTCATAATAAAAAAAATGGTTATTTTGAATTACTCCTTATAGATTCATATGAAATATTCTGAGAGTCCCCAAGGAACGGGGGAATAAAGGATAATTCAATTCAACAAATAATTATTAGGTTGCTATATTATGCTAAGTGATACGAATAAAAAAGATGAAAAATGACAAAATCTTGACCTTCAAAAAGCTTATAAGATCACTGGCAAAAGGAGGATATGAGATGTATACAGTGAAGTATGCAACAAGGCAGGGATTGATGAAGACAAAGTAATCTACAGAATTATCAGGAAAAAAGTCACTTTCTAGTGGAATGAAGGGGAGACCAGAAAAGATTACAATCTAATGGAAATTAATTCTAGAGTCCACTAAATGACAAGTGATATAATTTCATAAGAGTCATGAGGAAAAAAAAGACCATATATAAGACACAAAAGCTACTGTAAAATGAGTGGTAGATGAATAGGATACTTAGGGGAGAAATTTGTCTTTAAACTCAGATGCCTGAATGATCTTGTACAAATAAATCATCCTGTGACTGTCATTTTTCTTATGTAAAAAATAAGAGCAATGATTTCTAAAGCCCTTTTCAGATTCTTTGATCTGATTTTAACATTTGAGATTTTTTTGTTTTCTTTGGTGCATCATCTACCTAAGTAAATTGAAACTTCTTTATAGGTTGGTTCAATAATCTTTGTGAATTTCTGTGGCCAACAAAATTCCAACACCTGCAGCCCAATTCTCTAATATTGAACTTTCCCAAACTTAGCTTGTCTGATCCTTGGAAACAAGTGAATTTTTATGAAGCCTTTCTAATTTTGTGTTACCAATCACAATCTGTCCTCTGCTGAGGTGATTTTTACCTCTACACCACAATGAAATTTTGGAGAGGCATCTCCAATAGGGCATTATGATTTCATTTGCAAATTGGATTCGATTTGTAAAAACTTGATTTGCATTGCAACTTTTGAGAAATACACAGCATAAAGCAAGCTTTATCTTTATAAGAAATGTTTTTTGTAGCAAAATTTTTTAGTAAATGGTTGTACTGAATGTTTTATTTAATTGATTATGAATAAATCATCTCTTTTCTCTCTTATGTTATGTTCACTCTTTAGAAAAAAAATGAGTATTATTGATTTATAGCTAAACATTTCATTATTTTCTCTATCACATAACAGTTTACTCTTTATCTCTGCCCAACCTTTCCCAAGTCAGTTCAAGTGGTAGATCAAATATTCAAATCAAAACCATTTCGATTTTTTTAGCATGAAGAGTGATTATTAATTGACCCCTGAAACTATAAGCAGACATAATCCTATATTGTCCTGAAACTGAACTTTAACAATTATTTATTAAATACCAAATATGTATAGAGTCCTAGATTAGTTGGTAGAAAATATCAAAAGATTTAAAAGCCAGGACCCCCACCCCTCGTGGAATTTACAATTTATTAGTGGAATGAGACACATTTACAGCTGATGTACAAAATAATATATGATAATTGCAGAAAAGAACCAAGAGTCCTGTTTGGCTCCAAATGGGGTTTAAAAGTATTATTTACTTAGGAAACAAGGGAAGATAATTTAAAGGAGGCAACATTTGAATTGGGCCTTCATGGGTAGTATTTCAGTAATCAGATGTGAGAATTGTGGTGAGGACATTCTGTGCTTGGAGGCCTGTATCTGGGTAAGAGCATGGAAGGGCAACAGTAAAAGACCTCTTTTGCAGAGAGGGAAAGTAGGGTCAAGTTTCATTTGACTGAAGCTTGGAGTACATGGAATGAAATAGCACAAGATAAAGCTATGAAATCAGGGTGGCAGCAAGTTGAGGAATTTTTAAATTCTAGATGGAGATAGACTTTAGATCATATATTCCTGAATATTTTGCATTTGGACTGGGCCCAATCCCAGTCTTGTTGTGCCTTTTTTTCCCCTGGGATTGACCTATTCCCTTTGAGGGTTGGGAATGAATGGAAAAATAGGAATATATTTCACAAAGTCGTCTAATTATGGCAAGTTACATTTAGTCCAAAATTGAAAACAATTGTATTAAAATATAATCAGATTTATGTCAGTTTTGGTTGTTGTTATTTTTTTAAGTGCAACTTTATTACTTAAAATATTTTGGTTTGATAGGGAAGAATACATTAAATGTAGCTTCTTTCTAGTATAATTCACACACACACACACACACACACATATATGTGTGTGTGTTCTACTATAAATCATACATATTTATATAACTACAAATTATATATGTAACATATTTATAATTTTTGTAGCTATATAAATTTCCTTAAAAGCTTTTTTTTCTAATTTAAAAGGTGTTTATTTAAAGGTCATTTTCCATTTTGTGTCTATATTTTGGCACACATGTAGTTATGCACATACACATACATTCAAGTCCCATTTAAACCCACAGTGTGCCATAACAGTTTCCTTCACAAAAATGCTGAACTGGTTAGTCTTAAGTTCTTATAGACTATTGTAACACAAACCCATGATTTCATTCAGCATGTGGGATCCCATTTCTAAATACAAGAATGCAAGTAAAGGAAAGGAATTTCATCTTACCTTATAAATGGTCTCAAGTTTTTAGGCATCTGTCGTCTACTCAGTAAATGAAAAGCATTATTAGAGTATTAGGTTAATAGAAGTGGTCATTAAGGTATTTGGCAAGTGGATTGACTTGAAATGATGATTCCCCAGAGATAAAGATGAGTATATAATAGTTAAGGATGATCACAGTGCTTTTGTAAGCTATGTAACTGGAGTCCAAGTTTCCTTTTCTGGCATCGGTTATTTGCCATCAAAATCCCAGCCCTTGCTTCTGTCTAAAATTAGGGGAAGCCTGATAGAGCATCAGATGTAATAAGCTGAAGAAGCACAGGCTATAGGCCATTTCAAGAAAAAGACCTACAAGAGAAAGTAGCCAGAATATTATCTGACTGCAAAGAGAAGCAGAGAAAGATGCCACCAAAAGGAAGCATCCATTGGACAGATTTCTTAGATTGTTCATGATGTGGGCGAATAAGCCATTGGCACCAGAGAAAGGCATAGCAATCAATAGATCAGCAAATCAGCTATATTATTTTCAAGATTAGGATAACTAGGCCTACATTCATTGATTGATGGAAACAATGATTCAGGTACTTTCTGTAGTTTAAAAATGCTGAACACATTTGTACAGAAAAATAAAAGGAAACAACTATGGCTAGGTATAGCAGTTTTCATTTTTATTTTGTCAAAACCACCATGCCAATATCTAGCTTTTCATGTGTGGGGAAGAAATTGGCACAAATAATGTAGGAAAAATCATGGGATAATAAAAATTCAAATAACAACAATGTTATATAAATTAAATGAGCAAATGATCAAGATATTCATTCTCTCATTCGTGTATTTAGCAAATATTTATCAAGTGCTTACCATATACTCAAAGAGGAAAAAAATTATATAGATACAAAATTTAAATAAAATATAATCTCCTTAGCTTCAGAAGTTAGAATACATTAAAAATTAAAAAACAGACACCTATGCATGGTTACTCTGCCCAAGTGTCCATGTGATGTTTTCTACAACTTCTATTCTCTGAGAAGTTGGGTAACTTTGTCCAGTCACCCAACCAGCAAAGTTCAAAGGCAGGTTCTGAGATCTTAGCATTTTGCTGTTTCTATTTGTATTTGTATTTTTTATTTATTTATTTTATGTTTTTGCAAGACAAATGGGATTAAGTGGCTTGCCCAAGGTTACACAGCTGGGTAATTATTAAGTGTCTCAGGTACTCCTGACTCCAGGGCTGGTGCTGTATCCACTAGGCCACCTAGCATCCCCATGCTATTTGTATTTTGAGTGGATGTGAGTGCCCATACTGTCCCCATGCCTTGAAAGCCTTTCCTCCTTAAGTCTGCCTTCCTGGTCTACTTACTATGATTAGTCTTAATTATTAGTGATCATTCTCTCCACCTATACACATGCATATATTTATATGTTACATTTTGTACCACCCCAGTCTCAACCTCCCACCCCTATTCAATTCCTCCCTGTGTCCCTACAGAATAGGAACAAGAGCTATTTTTTTTTCCTCTCCCTTTTATGGTGTGTCCGTATTGCTTTGGACATAAGGATATACTGCTTGCTAGACTGGACTGTAGTTAGGCCACTTTCCCAAAGAAATACTAAATATCAGGAACTGGTCAGCTCATGCAGATTTATGTCTTAAAGGAAAAACAGCATGTCATTTTCAGATGTATAAATTAAGTTTAGGATGAAGGAATACCATCTACTATCTTGAACATCTCAAGTGCTTACTAAATGTTAAATTTGTTGAATTGCTTCATGTGTTATATCAGTTGCCTGATTTTCAACCCTCCCACCCCCAAATAAAGCAAAATCCTCTTTTTCCAACTTCCTTTTTGTTTATTTTATTTTAATATTTGTTTTTGGTCTTTTTTCCCTAGGTTTTCTTTAGGAGATGCTCGAAGACCACTTCATGAAACAGCAGTCTTGGTAGAAGATATTGTTCATACCCAGTTGATTAATTTGGTAAGAATATATATATTGCCTTGTACAGAATGACCCAATCTAAATTATGTGATCATTCAACCCATAAGGCTCTCCATGAATACTTCTTTCCCCTTCTATTTTCACTGTGTTAGCTTTATTCACCAAAGGTAACTTTTCTTGGCTGTGTGTCAGTGAGGGGAAAAGGCCTTTTTGTCATTTTATCAAAAGAATTATTCTTAAGATTTAACCTCTCCCATGGTATTTGCATTTTCAAAGAAAATGGTGCTGAACCAAAAGAAGCTGTAATGACTGAGGTAGCTAGTGGTCCAGCAGAGAGATAGCTTGGCTTGGAGTCTGGAAGATCTGAGTTCAGTTCCAATCTCAGATACTTACCTTGCTGTATGACCCTAGACAAGTCAGTTAACTTCTACAGACAGATCTTGCTTTACATACATGGACCAATTTTTTGACCTCTACATAAAGCCATTTCATAATGTGAATTTTTCTCATGGATTTGGGGAAAGAATGGATGAAGGGAGAAAGGAAGATTTGGCCACCTAGACCAGGCCATCCTTAAAGGGGCCTGGCTGAAACCAAGAGGGAGAAGGAGTGGTGGGCACAGACAGGAGAGGATAGGGACATACAAGAGATAGGACAAACACTCAATATCTTGGTGGGGACAGATATAAAATAGACACATTAGGGGCCTGACTCGTGGACGAAGTAGGGCAAAGGTCTTGGTACTGAACTTTTGTTCAGGATTCTTGAGTTCAAAGATGGCATAAAAGAAAGGATACCATCTCAAAAAAGAACCACTAAGAGTTTTTGAGCAGAGGTCATTAATAGAAAATTGTGCTTTAGGAATATCACTTTAGTAGAGAACAAATTGTATAGGAGGGGAAATGACTGCAGTATTTCAGGTGCCAACCTGAACCAAGGAGTGGTTTTATGAGTGTAAATTAAGGGAAGGAAATGATAGATATTATATAGGCTCCTGAATGCATATGGGAATAAAGAATTAAAAAGAATTAAAGATAACCTTTCCTAAAGTTGGGAATCTGGGTGACTAGAAAGATAGTAGTACCTTTGAGAGAATTAGGGAAGTTAGGAAGAAGGATGGATTTTTGAAATAATGAATTCTATTGTAGAAATATTGAGTTTGAAAAACCTAAAGCAAAATCATATGCGAACTTCAAGTAGGTGATTGGTTAAACTTGAGTTCCCAATAAATATGAAGACTAGATAAGCAGATGTAAAACTCATCTGCCCAGATAGAATACACTGATAGAACTTCATGAGATCATGAAGAAAGAAGGGCCAGGAGAGCACACCAAGGATCACTTCAGATGATGAGGCATGACCTGGATGATGAGTTAGTAAAGGAGCCTGAGAGGGAGAAGGAGATGTTACAAAAGCTCAAAAAGAAGATAATATGAAAAAGTTGTTCTCATTGTTATATTCTGGAGAGGTCCAGAATGATTAGGTCTAAGAGAAGAACTCTGGAGAGAGGAAGCCTTAATTAGGGAGAGGAAACTTGTCTCTGTTTAAGGATTGTGCTAAATGCTATACAAACACTTATCCTTACATCTCTGAAAAATAGATACATATTGTGTGCAGGTACATAGGGTGGAAGGAAGAAAGGAAAGAAGGAAGTAAAAGCCAGGAGGGTGTGTGGAGCAAAAGGAAGGAAGGAAAGAGGGAAGAGAGAAAGGGAACAAAAGGAAGGGAGATAAAAAGGAAGGAAGAGGAGGGAGGGAAGAAGGAAGGAAGGAAGAAAGGAAGGAAAGAGGGGAGGAGAGGGAGAGAGGAAAGAAAGGGAAGGAGGGAAGAAGAAAGGAAGGAAGGAAAAGAAAGAAATATATGAAGTAATGTACATAGAAGTTGCACATTGTCTACAGATTATAAGGTGAGTTCTGTGAGGGCAGACTACCACTACACTGAAAGTACTCTACAACTAAGTTTGCCAGTGATCTCTAGTTAGTTAGTCTAGTGGCTAGAGATCCCTGGACCTGGAGTCAGGAAAACTTGAGTTCAAATCTGGCCTCAGATTCTTGCTAGCTGTAGAATTCATGGCAAATCACTTAACTTCTGCCTCAGTTTCTTCAACTATAAAATGGGGATAATAATAGCATCTGATCATAGGGGCTGCTGAGAGGATTAAATGAGATGGTGGCATCTGCTTTTAAGGAGCTCACATTTCTAATAGGAGAGATAATGTGCACATAGCTTCAATCAGGGTTCCACTTCTTCTTCTGACACATGCCAGTCATGCTCATGGAGAAAATGAAAAGAAAATGATCTTTATCTGAAGGGATCTAGGAGAGGCATGCAAGAATACCGTACTTTGACTGGTACATGTCTGTGTTTGAGTCTACTTGTCTGTAGCCATTCAGGGTCAGTGTGTCAATGTCCTGAACATCCTCTTCTGCAATATCCTTTTCTTCTCTCTCCTCTTAGTTCAGATGCTCTCTCTTACCAATATCCCTTCATGTTTTGTAATACATGGCCAAGAAAAGAAATGTCACCTAAAAAATGCTATACTTCTTCAAGGCCATAATCTCACCACTTTTTTCCAACTTACTATTACTTCCTTCTTTAACACTCATTAATGCACTTATTGTTCCTTAATTAGATTTATCGTATTTAAAACTGGGAACAGTCTTAGAATTTATCTACTTCAGTGCCTTCATTGTAGAAGTAGGGAAACTAAAGAGGTTAAGCTACTTAAGAATAAATGGGTAGTAAAGATCACAAGGAATTGATCCAGGTCCTCAGGCCCCAAATACACTGGTCTGTATAATACATTCAAGTGTTTCCTATGTTTTCCATGACTTTTTTAATCATGGAATCATGGTACTAGAGCTGGAAGTGGCCTCCAAAGCCATAGAATAAAGTCTAATCCTTTTTTGTAAATGGAAAACTGAGGTCCAGGAATGCTAAATGATTTGCCTACCCCCCCCCAATGATATTTTTCTGCTTCATTGGAAAAAATTGAAACTATCCTTTGCAAGCAACCTATTATTTCCAGTATTTCCAATTCAAATTCACTTTCAGAGTCATCCCCAGTCTCTCAAGAAGTGACCGTTTTTAATACTAAACCCTCCACATGTACCCTTGATTTCATGCCTTCCCTTCTCCACTAGAAACTTAGCCTTTTTCTTTCCCTAATTTTCAGCATATTATTACCTACTAGTGCTTTCCCTTTTGCCTGCAAATGTGCCCAGATCTCTCCTTAAAAGTCCTTTAGGTCACTGTACTATCTTCTTAATATGTCATCCTATACTTCTCAATAAGAATTCTAGAAAGTATTGTTTATACATATGTTCTCTGGTTGCTTACCTCTCACTTCTACATCATCACTTCTCAGTGTTTTGGAAACTATCTTCAATTTCCACCAATTCCATTATTAAATTTAATGGATTTTTCTCATTCATTCATCTTGACTTCCTTATGGTGTTTTGAAATTCTTGACTATCCTTTCTTCTCAGATTTCTTCTTATGTTTTTATTACAATGTTCTCTAGTTGTTCTCTGTTAGTGATCGATGTTCTGAATCTTTGGTAGGTTCTTGATCCATGTACCACCCCCTACTTGTGAGTTTTAGGGGTCTTATTGTGGTAATCTTATCAGCTTCTACAGATTCAGCTAAAACTTTTATGCAAGTGACTCCTAAATTTATATATCTAAACTCATCTATTTCCTTTCTCTAATCCTACAATTTTAGTTTTCTGCTTGGTATCTCTAGCTGCTACTTGACATCACTTGACATCTTAAAGTTATCTGAAACTCAGCATGCCCAAAACAGAACTCATTATTGTTGCCTAATTTCCCTATTTTTCTGAGTGTACTATTGTTTTAATCATTTCATTTTGCAACCTATGCCTTAGGTCTTTCATCTCTCATCCCCAATATTCAACCACTTATTAGCAAGTTTTATCACTATGTTTCCTTGACACCTCTTAGATCCATCCTATTCTCTCTACTCACACTGCAAATACCTTACTGATTATCCTTTTTTTCCTTTTCTTGAATTATTGTAATTGTTCCTTAGTTGGTTCCCCTCTGTCCTTTCTCTTCCCTCACCAGTACATCTTCCATATGGTGGTACTCCTAAATGAAATTGACCATATCACCTCTCAGGTCACAAAGCTTCAGTGATTCCCAATTACTTTTATACTAAAATAAAATGTGGATTCCTTTGTCATTTAAAATCTTTTACAATCTTGTCCTCCAGTCTAACTTTTCAGGAGAATAACACATTATATCGCTTCACACAACATTACCATGTATACTTCAACCAAACTACACTGCTGTATATAGGCTAGCCCTGTGCTTAGAATGAATGCTCTCCTTTTGTCTCTCCAGACCTCCTATCCTTCAGTGTTCTGATCAGGTATTGCTGCCTTTTGGGGGGCTTTTCCTAATTCTTTCAGTAGTTATTGCCCTTTTAAAAAAGAAATTAAAAGTACTCTTTTTTTAATTCAATTAAATTCACTTGAATTTACTTATCTGTGAATTTGTACCCCCCCCCCCGTAAATATGGAAAGTAAAAAACACTAAAGTTTAATTTAAATCATGGTGACTTTTTGTTATCTCTTTAAGATTTTAAGGGTTTTTTATTATATTTTTTAAATTTTACTTATATTTACAAAAAAGAAAGCTGAGGGTAGACAGACAAAAAACTTAATTGTTGGCTTTTTAGATTGTTTAAAAGATTTTTTAAGGAACTGAAAGTTCACTTTAATGACTTATTAATTTGACCTTTGACATAGGGATTACTTAAATTATAGTCTTATATTCTGTGAAGTCCCTTTGAACATTATGTGATTACTTAGCAAATATTTCACATTTATTGTTGCAGTGTCATCTTTTATCATTAAATTTGTTTTCTCATCTTCATCTGATTGTTGCTTTCATTATGTTTCTTTTGAAAAAGAAACTAAGCCATTAAAAATACATTTATTGGAAATAGCATAATATAAAAAGAAATAGATTAGGAGGCAGAAGACCTGGGCTCCAACTCAGCTTTTACCCCAGGCTGACTATGATTTTAAGAAAATTATTTGGATTTTTTGGGTCATGAATAACTTCTCTTTAAAATAATGGGATTGAATTATATCATCTTGATAAAATCTTGTAACATGTCTCCATCTGAGAACAATATTCCTAGTTTCTTTTACTGACTTTTTTTCTTCACATTTGAGTTAGACTGCATTTTTGTTTTAACACATTTGTTTGACACACAGTTGAATTAGAAGAGCCTTCCCCCCCCCTGCCTAATGGCAAAGTAAGTTCTCTTGTAGGAGTTCACTTGCATGAAAGTATAGCAGTTGATCAAGTCCAGACTTAAGCTTCTGAATTCCAAAGAAGTTGCCTGTTTAATTACCTTTGTTGGAAAGCTCTTGATATTTGGAAAGCTATTGCTCTAGTTAGTATTCAGGTTTAACCCTATAATGGAGAAGCCAGTTGTAATCCTTTTTTTTTTCTTGTTAAGGTTAGTACAGCATTTCATTTTACATTAGCTATGGAGACACTGTGCAATCTGGGTGTCCTGAAAATTATAATCAAAGATCAAATGTATTTAAAGCTATGACAAATTCAGGTTAATTCATTATTAAATAATAAAATGTGTGTGTGTGTTTGTTCTCTATGGCAGCCATTATTAATAATTGGGTAATGTGATCATTTCTACTAGAAAACTCTAGTGTTCTTGATACTAAATTTTCTTTCTAGAGATAGCTGCCCCTATAGTTCATCAGATTGAGCAAACTGATACAGTGTTGTTCCAGTAAACCATGTCTGTCTGACCATGTCCAGCTTAGTCATGTGGTAGGGAATACATACATGGCAGCACTTGAGAAGTATATTTTAAATATTAGTCTTGGGGAAAATGAGAAATCTGTTATCCATTTTCCTACCTCACTGAAACAGTTTTGAGTATCTAATAGTTATTTCTAGAAATTCATTAAGCAAAACAGTAATCATAAACAATACTTCCAGAAAACTAATTTAATCATTTGTTCGTAATTTAATATTTTAGTTATGATGTTCTTTGGGAGGTAGCATGGTGTAATTATAAGAGGGTTGAATTAGAAGAAAAACCTATGTTCAAATTCCATATCATAATTATTATTTATATAGTCATGGGCAAGTCATTTAACTTCCTTACTTTCTTCATCTCTGAAGTAGGGATAATATTATCTATAGAATGTGCCTCATGAGCTTGTTGTGAATTGAAATGAGGCAATTAAATTGGGATTTACTAAGTATATTATGAAACATGTAAACTAAGGCACTATAGTAATGATAGTCATTATTTTTATTATTGATTATAGTGGTTATTAGCTACGCTAGCTCTCTTCTGTTTAGCTATCTATATTTCTATTCTGTATTTTCCCACCTATCAAAGTCCTCTTTCAGTTATTCCTAGGTGCTCAAATCCTGAATTATTAGTATTTTTATATCCCCTTATATCCCTTGATTTCTTTACTCTCCCTTTTATTTCTGCTTCTTGTGTGATCATTGTTTTGTTAGGTGGTGGACTTGGTGTTGAGAAGACCTGCAATTAAATCTTGCCTTAGACACTTACTGACTTTATCATCTTGGACAAATCATTTAACCTTGACCTTGGTTTTTCCTCAACTGGAAAATGGTGGCAATAATAGTACCTACCTCACAGAGTTGTTATGAGGATCAAATGAGCTATCTTTTTTAAAAATGTTCTCTAATTTATTTACACATTACTAAAATATTCTTGTTTAAGAGTAATCATAATACCCCATCCCCCACAAAAATATAAAACCTCATGAAAAATAAAGTAAAAGAGAAAAAAATGTGTTTCAGTCTGTGTTCCAATACCATCAGTTCTGTCTCAGGTGGATCACATTCTTTATCATAAGTCCATCATAGAAGTTACTTCCATATTTTTCCATAGTTGCTGTTGCTGATTGTAATTCCCTCCGTCCATTCCTCCCTACTACCATCTATTATATTTTCTCTCTCCTTTCACTCTGTCCCTCTTCAAAAATGTGCTGTGGGGAAGCTAAGTGGTGCAGGGGACAGAGCACTAGCCCTGGGCTAGCCTCTTGGTCCCAAGCCTACATCCCACCCCAGAGACCCAGCAACCACCTGACTCTGTGGTCCTAGACAGGCCACCCAATCCCACTCCCTTACAAAAAGTAAAAAAATAAATTGTGTTATATCTGACTATCCTCTCCTCTATCACCCACATCCCCCTCCTCTCCCCCTGTCCCCCTTCTCTCCTTTTTCTTCTAGATGTCTATACTTTATTGAGTGTGTATGCTATTTCCTCTCTGAGCAGTTTCTGATGAGAATGAAGGCTCCCTCATTTCCCCTCGCCTTCCCCCCCCTTCCATACCATTGCAAATACTACATGAAATATCTTAGCCTATTCTACCTCTCCTTTTTCTTACTCCCAGTATATTTCCCTTTCACCCATTGATTCCATTTTTAATATATATTATATCTTCAAATTCAGCTCTCTCCTGTGCCTCAAAAAGCTCCAGTTCATCATCAAATCCCTCATAATATATCCTTCTTGTCCACTCTCTCTATGGTTCACCTGAGTCCTGTACTTGAAGATCAAACTTTATGTTCAACTCTGGTCATTTCAACAGGAACATTTGAAATTCCCCTGTTTCATTGAAAGTCCATCTTTTCCCCTAGAAAAGGATGTTCAGTTTGGCTGGGTAGTTGATTCTCCGTTGCATTCCAAGCTCTTTTGCCTTTTGGAACATTGTATTCCAAGCCCTATGAGCCCTTAATGTAGATATTGCTAAGTCCTGGGTCATTTTGACTGCAGCTCCACGATATTTAAATTGTGGCTGCTTGTAATATTTTCTCTTTGACTTGGGAGTTCTGGAACTTGATTATAATATTCCTAGGGGTTGTTTGGCGGGGGGGTGGAATCTCTTTTCAGGTAGATTCTCTCAATTTCTATTTTACCCTCTGTTTCTAGGTTATCAGGGCAATTTTCCTGTAGAAATTCTTTAAAAATGAGGTCAAGGCTTTTTTCCTGATCATGACTTTCAGAAGCCCAGTAATTTTTAAATTATTTTTTCTAGATCTGTTTACCAGATCAGTTGCTTTATCCAATGAGCTATTTCTCATTTTCTTCTAGTTTTTCTTTCTTTTGGTATTGAATTATTGTGTCTTGAGTTCTCACAAAATCATCAGCATCTTTTAGTTCCATTTTACATCTGAAGGATTTGTTTTCCTCAGAGAGCTTTCCTATCTCCTTTTCCATCTGTCCAGTTCTGCTTTTTAAAGCATTCTTCTCTTTAATAACTTTTTGAACTGTTTTATTCATTTGACCTAAGCTGCTTTCTAACATGTTATTTTCTTCAGCATTTTTTGGATCTCCTTGACTAAGCTGCTGACTTTGTTTTCATGTTTCTCGTGCATCTGTCATCTTTTCCCAATTTTTCTTCTATCTCCCTTATTTGATTTTCAAAATCTCTTTTGAGCTCTGTCATAGCCTGAGCCCAACTTCTACATTTCTTGGAGTCTTTAACTGAAGAAGCTTGGACTTTCTCATCTTCAGATTGGATATTTTGAAATACTCCTTGGGACCAAAGTAATTATCTATGGTCAGGTTCCTTTTTTCTGTTTACTCATTTCCCCAGACTGTACCTAGTTTTGGGGTGCTTCCTGAGCTTTTGAGTATTATTGGAAAAAAATTTAAAAAAAAGAATCAGAGTATTATTGGAATACCCCCACAAAGATTTCAGTATGTGAGGCTCTGACTGCTCTCCTGGTCTGTTGAATGACCACTAGTTTACCCCTCTGCCCTTGGGCTGTGGGGGGGGTCCCTGCTTTAAGGGGGGTGGGGCAGACTGCAACCAGAGTCTGAATGTGGTTAAATCACCAGAGTCCTGTCCCAAGGACAGAGGACAGACCTCGGCAGTCTCCCTCCACTCCCTTACCTTACGTGAGCTGAGCACTCAGGGCACAGCTGCTGGGTGGCTCCGCGGGACTGGAGCTGTGCTGAGTGCCACAGCTGGACTGAAGGCCTGGGCTTCATGCTTGCACTGGCAGAGGTCTCCCTGCTGATCTTTCAAGTTTTGCTTGGTGCTCCCTGGGTTGCAGTTCAGGAAACTGCTTCTGCTGCCAGGAGCATGTGCACCCAGGAGCCCTGGGAGCTGTTTCCAGGAGGCTGAAGCTCCTTCTCTTTGGTACACTGCCACCCTGTCCCACCATGTGGAACAGAGCTTTCCCACTATTTTCCTTGGGCTGGAGAATTGCCTCACTGGATCTTTCTGTTGGTTCTGTCTCTTGAAAATTTAGTCAGAATCATAATTTTAAGGTTTTTGAAATATTTTTGATAGAGCACCTTAGAGAGGCTCTACTCCTGTAGCTATCTTGGCTCTGCCTACCAAGTGAGCTATCTTATGTAAAACAGTTTGCAAATCTTAAAGTGTTATATAAATGTTAGATTTTAGCCATCTTTTTCTCATTTTTTTCCTTATTTCTTTTTATTCCCAGTGTCTGGCACATAGTAGGTACTAAATTAATGCTAATTGACTGATATCTCATTATTAATCATATCATATGTCAATATTCTCCAAAGCATTTTCCTGGACCTTCTTATTCTTCTCCATTTCTCTTTTCACTTCTTCTCTCCCAATGAACTTTTAGTGAATTTATCACCTCTATGCAGATGGCTCAGATTTATATATTCAGCCCCAACTCTCTCATGAATTCAAATCTCAAATCATTGACTGCCCAGTTGACATTTAAAACTGAATGTCCTTGAAAGGTCTCACACTCAACATATCCAAAGAGAACTCATTATCTTTGACCCCAAAATGTCCCTTTTCTAATGGAAGTTTCTTATTCTTTACTTGCTTCAAAGCTATCCCTCTTCTACATAATTACTCAGATGATTGTCTTTAAACATATTTGATGGGGTGGCTAGGTGGCGCAGTGGATAAAGCACCAGTCCTGGAGTCAGGAGTACCTAGGTTCAAATCCGGTCTCAGACACTTAATAATTACCTAGCTGTGTGGCCTTGGGCAAGCCACTTAACCCCATTTGTCTTGCAAAAACCTAAAAAAACAAAACAAAAAATCAAAAAAACAAAAAAACATATTTGACCTGTGTTACTTCCTACTCATCAAAGTGACTCCCTATTGCCTCAAGGATAGAATATGAACTCTTCAGTTCATATATTCCTCCCTGAACACATTTCAAGACTAAATAAACTGACCTTCTCTGTGCTCTTCATGTATCTAATTTCATCTCCCATAGCTTTGCCTTTACACAGATAGCCACTTGCCCCAACTTGAGAGTTCATTTCTACCTTACAGAATCCCTATTGTCCTTGAATATGAATGTCGCTGAAGTCTCACCTTATAGAATGTTCCCCCCCACCCTGACTGCTACTTCCCTACCTCATTAAATGCTTTATATGTTACTGCTTTATTTTGATTTTATTCTACCTACATATTCATTTTATGTATTTATTGTATTGTACATGGCTCTTAGTTTGTATATTTATATTTCTTAAATATTAAACTATCTTTGGAGGCATTCAGTGAAAAAATATATTTTACACAGGCCAGAACTTTATTTTTTATCCTATTTACATTAGGATTGTTTGTGTGTGGCTCTTAATTTGTATATTTATATTTCTTAAATATCAGATTATCCTTGGAGGCATTCAGTGAAAAAATATATTTTACACAGGCCAGAACTTTATTTTTTATCCTATTTACATTAGGATTGTTTGTGTGAAAGCTTTTCAATTTCATAAAATCAAAATTGTATAAATTTTGCATAATTGTATAATATTTATCTCTTGTTTGGTTAAGAATGATTCCCTTGCGGGGAGAGTGGCTAGGTGGTACAGTGGATAGAGCACCAGTCCTGGAGTCAGGAGTACCTGAGTTCAAATCTGTTCTCAGACACTTAATAATTACCTAGCTATGTGGCCTTGGGCAAGCCACTTAACCCTATTGCCTTGCAAAAAATAAAAAGACAAAACAAAACAAAAGAATGATTCCCTTAGAATTTATAATGGGAGCATACTGTATTCAGAGAAGGAACTATGGAGTTTAAATGAAGACCAAAGCTTGGTATCTTCAATTTTTAAAAGTTATCTTATGTATTACGTAATTTTGTTATCTCTTAATGTTTTCTTCCTCTTGGATCTGATTTTTTCTTTCTCAGCATTCAATTTTGATCTGTGTTTTTCATGGCTGCATATGTAAAACCTATATTAGATTACCTTCTTTTGGGGGAGGGGGAGGGAAAGGAGGGAGGGAGGGAGATAATTGTAAATCTGCAGAAAAAAAAGATTGGTAGAAACTACCATTGTATGTATTGTAAAAAAAACAAATAATATCTTGTCATATATAAAAAAAGAATGATCCCCTTATAAAAATCACCTGATCTGGTTTTCTTCTCAGTTTTTTAATGACTTTTTTTCAAATGGTTCTTAATGGTTTGCAATTCTTTGGGGAGCTATTTGTTCATATCTTTAACCACATATCTATTAAGGAATGACTATATATAATGTAATATGTATTATATTATATATTATGATTATGATGTATAATACCTATTAATTTTTATATAACTTGGATACCAAACCTTTATTAGTGAAATTTGATTCAAGGATTTTTTTACCCCTTTTGATCTTATCCCTTCCTATCCTAAGTGCATCAATTTTGTTTGTTCAGAAGCTTTTCCATTTCATTCTCTCCAAGTTATTTGTTTATCATATATTAAAAGATAACTCTTCCTTGTTTAGTTTGGATTACATCTTCTAACCACTGTTGTGAAAGGTATATGATCTACTTCGTTTCTAATTTTGTATTGTACAATTTTTTAATATTAGGACATTTGCCCATTTAGTCTGTATTATAGAATAGGGTGGTAGTCTGTTAGTCTAAATCTAAGTTTTTTTGGTTTTGTTTTACGTCTTTTTTTGTGTGTGCAGTCAATGGGGTTAAATGACTTGTCCAAGATAACACAACTAGGTAATTATTAAGTATCAGAGGACAAATTTGAACTCAGGTCCTCCTGACTCCAGGACTGGTACTCTATTCACTGCACCACCTAAGCCTAAGTTTTATAAGATTGCTTTCTAGTTTTCCCAATTTTTAATCAAACAGGGAGTACTTTCCTAAGTAATTTATGTTTTCCGATTTATCACATATTGAATTACTGAAAATTTCAATGTTTCTAATTCTCCCTATCTTGTTTCATTGATCTTCTAGTCTGTTTTTTTTAAATTTTATTTATTTTAAGGCAATAGGGTTAAGTAACTTGCCCAAGGTGACACAGGTAGGTAATTATTAAGTATCAGAGGACAAATTTGATCTCAGGTCCTCCTGACCCCAGGGCTGGTGCTTTATCCACTGCACCACCTAGCTGCCCCCCCCCTTCTCTGTTTTGAAACCAATAAAGCAAAGGCAATTATGTGGCCCAGTGAATAGAGTTGGGAAGATCTGAGTTTGAATCTTGCCACAGGCACCAGCTATGTGACTTTTAACAAAGTCACTTAACCTCAATTTTTTCATCTATAAAAGTAGGAATAATCACAGTACCCACCTTATAAGTTGTGAGAATCAAATGAGTTAACATATGTAGCATGTAAATCTTAAAGAGATTTGTGTGTGTATGCATATATATGTCAAACAATAGCAGATAGTTTTGAATATTTCTATTTTTATAATATTTGGAAATGCCATTCTTCTTCATATCTATCTATTTTTATTATTTCCCTTGATTCTCTAAATTTTTACAAGTGAATTTTGTTATTATGCTGTGATAAAACATTGGACTAAGATATGATTAAAGAAGGCAATGGTTTAACAATTTTTCTGCACTTGAAAATCTGTATCACAAAGGACCTAGAAAGGCAGGGTATATAGAGAGGTAGCTGTAGAGTCAAAACAAATTTTCTTTCAAATACTGCTTCAGATACTTACTGGAAAGTGCCCCAATGCCAATTACCATTCTGCATTTTAGAGGGAATTTCCTCATTAAAAACTTCCTCTACAAGTAAAATCACCCTTTATAGATCTCATGCCCTTCCCCCCTCCACCTTCAAAAAAAATCGATTCTGGAAGAAATTATTTTATTAGCTCATAGAACCACTTTTAAGTTTTTTTTAAAGTATAATTCAGGCAGTCAGTCAGTAAACATTTCTTAAGTGTATTAGCAAAGGCTGTGAATGATGGAAATGATCCAAGACTAAGGCTTGATAGGGTATAATCAGTGAAAATGCTAAGGGAACTAGGAACACAAGGAAAAAAAAAACAGTAGAGAGCTGAATTGGTCAATGGGTCAAGATGGGGAAAAGAATAAAGAGTGACTAGTGCTGGAGTGATGGCAGGGTCAAAGGATTGGAGGTCATGATCTCAAGGGTATGACCATCCTTGTATATGGCTGAGATAAGGGAGATTTAGGACTCTTGGTATAATTACTTAAATCATACAGTTTTACTACTAAAATGTCTAAAATTTTGAGACCTCAAGGGTTGAAGTTTTCATCTGAGAAAGAAACCTGCTAATTGAGAAGTAGAGAAATGTGATTAGATGGATGAAAATCCTAATCAGTGGAACAAAAAGTCAGGTTACATACTGAACAACATCAGGAGTTCATAAAAAGTCAAGAGTGATATGGTGATGTGGCTAGGTGTTGCAGTGGATAGAGCACTCGCCCTGGAGTCAGGAGGATTTGAGTTCAAATCCAGCCTCAGATACAATAATTACCTAGTTGTATGGCCTTGGGCAAGCCACTTAACCCCATTGCCTTGCTAAAACCTTAAAAAAAAGTGATATATTGATTACTCTACATTTCTCCTGTCTTCTGGATTCCATTCTGGCCTAGTTCCATCACTGACCCATTTCCCCCCACCTACACACTCCTTATTCTCAACATCCTGGTTGAAAACTTGGATCTCTATAGCAGTCTGAATTGCTCTGTTACTTCCTTTACCCATTCCAATCCTGGCTTTATGTTTCTCTGCTGTGAAACCTGCCCCACACAGAGGTCCATTGTTAGTGTATATACGTATTTTTTACCCTTACCCCCAGCATCCTGGCTCCATTCTTAGAACTTTAAGCTGTCCAAATTGCCCTATTAACTAAGTTAAATCCTGGGGCTTGAAAAGCCAGTCCAAAAAAGTAAAATAACTCTCATGTATTCCCATCCTGGTACTCTGATTGAAATTATTTGTACATCATTGAAACAAGAACAGAACACTGAATCAAAGCATTTTTCCTATAAATTATATACCAGTGTTTATATATCTTTTTAGCTATGTTCTTAAATGACTTTCAATGAGTCCTAGGAAATTTGCATTTTGTTGGTGACAGTTTTTTACCTAGTTGCTTTTCCTGTTACAGGTGATTTTGATACACTGACTCTGTTATTTCCATGTCCAAGTATAGCACTATTATGTTCATAATGTAGATACATTGAACAACTAGATAACATAAATTGATGAGAAAATATTTGCTCTGATATTTGGAAGACATAGATGAGTGATTGTGGGTAGATAAGAAAAAGAGGTGGTAGTAGGAATAGGATAGAAAAGACATATGAAATGCTCTTAGTTTCCTCTGCTTCTGGGGAGAACGGAATCAGTATGCACCGGTACAATCTTCCTATTACCCTTGCCCCACTCTTACATAGATGAGAAATATTAGCTGCAAGCTAGGACAGCATCTCAGGATGGCTTTTCTAAGATCCAACACTGAACCTTCTTTTACCAGGAATGCAGCAACACTGATCATTCCAGCAAGACAAACAGGCTCCCAACTTTACCCATCAATAACATTCCTTGTAGATAATGAACTTTTTTAAAAATCTTATTACTACCTCTGTGATTAAGAGTTTCTGACCACTTTGTTCCTCTGCCTTTCTCTGTATTACTTGATCAACAGCCCCATAACAACTATCTCATCCATGTCTCTTTCCAGTCCCTCCCATTCCTTCTGCTATGACTTCTATAATCCCTTTTTCATACTTTACATCTTTCTGTCACACTCCTTTTATATAGCTCCTCCCTAACAGTTTTCCATCTCTGAAACTCTTTCCTACCACTGATTGTCCCTTCCTACTACTATCTTGTCCTATAACTCCTCTTCCTCTTCTATATTATCCTAGGCTCTAGAATTCCTTGGCCCATTTTATTGTTGCTGCTCACCTATCCAAGGTTTGGTAAATCCTCAACTCTGAGTTATTCCCACTTCTACTCCTCTAGCCCCTGCTCCCATTAAAGACTAAAGAATAGATGTTGAGAAAAATCACAGAATCAAGCTGACCAGGAATGTTTTAAATATTTATTATAAAGCCAGCCCCTCACTGCAGCAAATTATTCTTTATATTCTTCCCAAATTTACTCTCAATTTGACTTTCCACAAAAACTTTCCAAACCTTGTCTTCTCATAAATCTCCCATACCTCTATTCTACTCTAACTCAACTGAAAACTTCAATTCCTACTTTACTAAGAAAATTGATGTCATATGAACTCCCTTTTTTCTTCATCCAAAACTCCTTAACATCATCCTATACTCTCTCCTTTTCCCCGGTGTCTAATAATGATCTGACCTTTTACAGTTACAAAACCAATTCCTATACATGTATCCTCAATCCCTTATTGTAACTTCAGTTATTCCCTGGTCCCTAATTTCATCCTCTTCATAACTACTGATTTCATCCCCCACTGAATTCTTACTATACTCTGATATTCCTTTACACTGTGTTCCTAAAGCTCCCCTCCCTTTCTTAACCCTCCCAGAAAAACAACCAAAAAAAAAAACCTCTCCCTGACTCTACTTCCCTTCCTCGAACTCACTCCTTAGCCCTTGGCCTTCTGATTTCTCACTTCATGTCTCAAATGAAACTGTTCTTTCCAAAGGTACCAGTGATCTCTTCATTGCCTTTACAATCTTTTTTCATTTCTCATCCTTCTTTACTTATTTGCTGAGTTTGGTTCTATTAACCACCATCTTCTGCTGTATTCTCTTTCCTCTTTGGATTTTCATGACAATGCTCTTTTATGGTTTTCCTCTAACTAGTTAGACCCTGGTTAGTGATTAACCATTCTCTATCAATGTCCATTTGATGCTAATTCATTATCTGGATCATTCTTAGTAAGTGATTGTTTCCCAAAGTTCTGTTTTGAATACTTTCTTCTTTCTCTGTACTTTCTCTTGGTAATGGAATTAACATCTTTGGGTTTAAATATCATCTCTTTGCAGATGATTCTCAGATCTACATATGAGTGAATGGAGGATTCAAATAGAAAAACAAGAGAGTTATTACTTTCATAAGCTCATTTTAATGGAGGAGACAACATATATTAAGTCAAGTGGATTTAATATATGTTTATTAGGGTGTCAGAGCAAAATAAGAGACAATACATCTTTAATGTTATTTCCACTGACAAAAACAGATCAATTTTTTATGTTGAAACATTTGATAGTGCCAAGGTTTTTTATGAAATTTTCCTTTCTTCACTAGTGGTGACTGCTGAGAACTCAAAAGTCTTAGCACTTGAATTACTTGTTGCCAGGTCACATTTCCATGAGAATGAATTCCTTGGATGATGGCTTTTGGGCTTTATGGAGATACAGTATTTCTTTGTGTGCTTCAGTCCTCCATTACCAGTTGTCTATTGGACATTACAAAGTGGTTATCCTACTGGTATATCAAAGTCAGTATATCCAAAATAGTACTAATTAATTTACTCCTTAAGCACACTCCTCTTCCAAATTTCTCTAATTTTTAAAACATACCAACCATTCTTCCATGTTCTCAGGTTTAACTTTGGTGGTCTCCTTGACTCCATTCTCCTTTATTCCACATATGAGGTGACCATTTCCACCTCAACAACATTTTCCACTTCATTCTATTTAAATACTGGGTCCAAAATACTTCTATTTAATTATATCCATTGTTAACCTCTTGCCTAGATTATTGCAACACCCTCTTAATTAGTCTCACTATCTCAATTCTTTCTAATTCCAATTCTGGATTTATGAATAACATCCTTCTTATGACTAATTTAATAGGTACTACTGTAGTGACATCATAAGCTGATACCCATCAAGCAGTTGGCGAGAATTTTTAGACCATTTTAGTCCATCCTCCACACAACTGTCAAAGTAAAATTTTCCTTAAGTATAGAACTGACCATGCCACTCTACTCAGCAAACTCCAGTGGCTTCCTGTTTCCTCTAGAATCAAATATTCATTCCTCTACCAGACACTATGCTAATTGTTGGTCATATAAAAGAAGGTAAAGACAACCCTCAAAGTGCTTATAATCTAATAAGGAAAACAACATACAAATAAATATACACAAAGAGAGCTATATACAAGATCAAGAGAATATAATTAACCAAGGAAATTCATTAGAGTGAAGAGATTTGAGGGAAGGTCTCCTCTAAAAGATAGGATTTTAGTTGCAATTTAAAGGAAGCAAAGGTCAGTAGTTGGAAGGAAGGAGGAAGATCATTTCAGGCATGATAGACAACCAGAAAAAAATGCCTGAAACTGTCTTAGTCATGGATCATAGAGTACATATTGAAGTATAAGAAGACTAAAAAGGTAATGATGGACTAGGCAGTAAGGTCTTTGAATACCAAAGAGGTGTTTTTGTATTTGATCCTAGAAATGAACGGAAGCCATGGAGGTTTTTGAATAGAAGGTTGAGATGATCAGACCTATGCTTTAAGAAAATCACTTTAGTGACTGAATGGAGGCTGGATTGGAGCAGGGAGAGACTTGACTTAACTAGCAGGTTTTTTTTTAATTTTTTTTTAGTTTTTTTTTTCTTTTGCAAGGCAATGGGGTTAAGTGGCTTGCCCAAGACCACACAGCTAGGTAATTATTAAGTGTCTGAGGCCAGATTTAAACTCAGATACTTCTGACTCCAGGGCCAGTGCTCTATCCACTGCACCACCTAGCTGCCCCAACTAGCAGGTTTTTGTAATAGTTGAAGCAAGAAGTGACAAGGGCCTACTCTAGAATGATGGCAGTGTCAAAGGAGAGAAGGGGTCATATTCAAGAGATGTTGCAGAGGTTAAAACAATAGACCCTGGTAAGAGCTTGGTTTAAGAGGAAAGGGATATTGAAACATAGTAAGGAATCCAGGATAACTTCTGGGTTTCAAGCCTGAGGGGCTAGGAAGATGGTGTTGTCCTCTAAAATTATAGGGAAGGTTGAAGGGAGGGGAGGTTGGTACAAGGGAAAGTTCACGAGTTCTATTTTGCATATACTGAATTTAAGCTATCTCCTTGACATACACTTTAAGATGTCTGAAGAGCAGTTGGAGTTATGAGATTGGAGGTCAGCAGCAAGATTGAAGCAAGAAAGTTAGATTGAGAATCCTCATCATAGAGATAGTAATGAAATCCATGAGGACTGATTAGATTACCAAGTGAAGTAGTATAGAAGATAAAAGCCCCTGTCTTGAATGAGAATCCAGCAAAGAAAGCTAAGAAGAAAGCAGTCAGATCAGTAGGAAGAAAAACAGGACAGTTGTCTCAAAATTATCAAAGAGGGAAAAATGATCAACAATTTCATAGGGTACACAGGGGTCAAGGAAAGTGAGAATTGAGGAAAATCCTTTAGATTTGAAAATTAAGAGAGCACTGGTAACTTAAAAGAGAGCAGTTTCAGTATAATGAGTTGTGAAGTCAGATCGTAAAGGGTAAAGAAGAGAGTAAGAGGAGAGAAAAATAGATGTACCTATTGTAAACACCTCATGAGGAGGTTAGCTACCAAGGACAGAAGAGCTAGTGGATGATAGCTAGAGGGAATAGAAGAATCATGTGAAGATTTCTTTGTTTTAGGATGAGTAGTAATTTGGCTTTTTTGTAGATATTAAGGAATGAGCTATGAAGGGAGGGGAGAGAAAGATAGATTAAAAATAACTGGAGTAAGGGAGACAATAGAAGTAGTGTATTAAAGCAGATGAGATGGAATGGAATTTGTTAAAGCAGCAGGTTGGTATGGTAAAGATTAAAGCCACTTTACTTAATGAAATATGGGTGAAAGGGGAGAAAGAACAGAAGGCACCTGAGTGCAGTAATTTTTTTCTGTCTCTATTTCCCCAGGCATGTCAATAAATTCTTGTCAACTGCTTGGTGGGCAACTGTCTATGGTGTCATTGGGACAGTAGTACCTATTACATTAGTCATAAGAAGGATCATAAATTCATAAATCCAGAATTGGAACTAGAAAATCTGTCTATTTAATTAAACTCCTTTTTTTGTTGTTGTTGATGTGTAAACTGAGACTTTGGTAGAATGAGTGACTTCTTCCAAGTAGTATAGTCAAGATGGGCTTCAAACTAAGTTCTTTTGCTCCAGAGCTAATTGTGTTTTTTGCTGTTAACAGAAGTAATAAGGAGTAGAAGCAGTACAGGTGTTGAGAGAAGAAGCCAAAGCTATTGAAGATTGACAGCAAGAAGCGTCAAAGGATAGGAGACAACCAGATATAGTAGAAGCACAGTGGGTTATGATAGAAACAAAAACATAGGATCACAGATATAGGCCTTGGAAGGGCCCCCAAAAATAATCTAGACAACCTATCTCAGTTTACAAAATTCTATAAATTTTACTGCGGCCTGGAAAAGTGATTTGTCCAATGTTACATAAGTAGAAGGTTAACGGAGCCATCCTCAAACTTACATCCTCCAAATGCAATATGGTTTACTTTTTATTGGGGCAGAGAGGTGGGACAATGGATAGAGCACTGGACGTAGAATCAGGAAGACTCACCTTGTGAGTACCAACATCACCTCAGAACTCACTATGTGATCGTGAACAAGTCACTTAACGCTGTTTACTTGGTTCCTCATTGTAAAATGAGCTGGAGACAGAAATGGCGAAACACTTCAATATCTTTGCCAAGAAAACCCCAAATGAAGTCATGAAGAGTCAGACAGGATGAAACAACTCAACAACATGATACTTTCTATTGTACCACTTTATTTCTAGTTATCCATGACAAGGAGGATTTGTCCAAGATTTTCTCTTGATATGAATGGGAACTGGACACAATTTCAGGAATTTTCACCTGGCAAAGGAACAGAATGGGGAAAAAAAAATCCCATTTAATTGAAATTATTTTCCTTAAAGAAATAATGTAAGTTAAATTTGTTTTATTATCAGAAATAACATCCAAATAGTGGATCACGTAGAATTTAGGGACAACAAATCATTTTAGTAATATTTGCTTTTCCTTATCCCTCTAGAATTGATAACATAAATACACTTATTTTCTGTAAAAGAAAATCTGCCCATTCTACATGGGGCTCATTTTAAGGACTTCTTATTTATTGGGAAAAGTTTAAAATGCATTACTTAACTTTATCCCTTTTCCAAGTTCATTATTTTGGAAAATAATTCATTTTTATGTCTGACAACCTAAGTGATGGCATTTCTCTGGAATGGGCCTATGTTTAATACCAAAAGGAAATTATGCACATTCTTTAAAATGAAAATTATTCTTTATGCCTCTTATAGCTGATTCACAGAAGATTTGTAGCTTTGAATAATCACCTTATCTGATTTCAAACACTTGATAGTTCTAAAGCAGCATTTTTTTAGAGGAAGATTGGCTTGTTAGCTGAATTATTCAGTTATAAAGTAAATGTGGTCACAGCTGCTTTTGGTTTCTTGGCTAATCCACCTGATTGGAAACAACAGGTTTTTGACAGTTTTCCATTCCTTACACTGACACCTAGTGTTCACTATTCTTGGGATTTCTACTATTAAATTTTTATTATTAATAAATAAGGGGAATAAATTTTAAGAATTATTTTTAGAGTAAAGAACCTGTCACCAGTTCAAAGGCATACATTAGTGATGCAAGCTCTAACATAATATTTAAAATCTCTCCTTTGGCTAGTTGGTGTACTTACTTTTCACATTCAATAAACTTATAGAATCCTAGAATTTTAGAGCTAGAAGAGGCTTTAGAGATGGTCTTTTCTGAATTTTGTTAAGTCATTCTGCTTTGCAATGGAAAATCTGACTGGGTATGAAATCTCTATCACTTCAAAAGCAATCTTTCAAAAGAACAAAAAAATTCACCAAGTTAGAAACCCCAGTTCTTTTACCTTTCATCATTTAATTAAGACATAATTGCAAGTGAATTGAATTGACCAACATTTTTTTCTGACTTTGAGTTGTAGAGATAACCAAATCCCATACTGCCATGCAAACAGTAACATTTTGCTTTTACTGAATGTTTTGGAATGAATCAAAACTAGTTACTTCTTATTTGTGAAAACAGTGACCTCATAATATAATAAATTTTTCACCTTTATAGTGACTGAAGATCACTTAAATCCTCATTTTTATGGTCTTCCTCCTAAAGTAACCCCCGAGACCTGTATAAATTCTAGACTAGAGGAATAAAACAAACTTGTAATGCATTTAAAACAGATAATCAGAGTTTAATAGACATTCCCTAATCTGTTTTTTTCATTTCTTTTCATTTCTTTTCACATTCATTAAATGGGGGATTAAAATATTAGTAAAATTTAAGTTCATAATTTTTTTATGAAGACTATACCATAGATTTGATAAAAAAAAAAGTGTAGGTAGCCATTTTATAGATGAGAAAACTGAGGCCTGTGGAGTTTCGATGACTTGTCTGAGTGTTATATTATTATTAACACAATAAATATGTAATAGAAGGAGCATTTGAATTCAGCTCCTCTATACCATGTTGAGTGGTCTTCCCCATACTTTAGTTTTATCTTCTATTAACTAACTTATGGGGGGGGGGATGCCAGAAGTAACAGCATAACTGAAATCATTCTTTCAACCTGTGAGCATTTATTATAAGTCTACAGTATACCAGGTGCTACATTAAGGCCTGGTTTAGCCAAATCAGTTCTATTTTAATCGTAAGTGTAATTCTAAAATTAATTTTTAACTTGCACAGTTTCTCTTATGGAATCAATGAGAGACCCTAATTTAATTCTAAAAGGCCAAGATGTCACTGATAGTTGTTCTGATTTTGATGACTCAGGAAGAGAGTAGAAACTAATGACTATGCTGCCCTGCCTGACTCAAATCCAATTCATTTTTGAGTTAAGACATAATCCATAATGTCATAGGTCCTTTTCAAAAATGAAGGACAAACAAAGGTAACTATCAAGTAACTTCTATATTAGCCATATAGAAGTTATCTAACAATTGCTTCTTAATTGATTAATGTTATTTCACCATGGTAACATCTTAGCTTCAGCAAGTTGAGAAGTCAGAAATTAACTGACTTTCTCTTAGTTAAATTGTATTACATTTAGATTCAGTTACATATAAATTTTCTGCTGAAAGTTAAAAAATGTCACCAACAAATACCCAGCGAAATTGTTGCTAGCTCATTGTCCCATGCAAATTGTTGAATAAACTGTAAAATTGCCTTTATATTTTACAAGATTTATAGAGGTGATATTTTGCAGCAATTACAAATCATTTGACTTCTTTGGGGGGGGGTTAAGTTAAAACAAAGGAGAGACATTATTTTGAAATAAACATACTAAGATTAAGTGAAAGTTTGCTTGATTTGTTTTTCCTTAATTACAGGTGCAACTGATCAGGACTAAAAGGGCAATAATTATTTTAGAGTAATTTCTGATTTCATGTTTTATCAAGCCTCAGAATAAGTATTCTCTCAACTTCACAATGGTACATTTAACATAGAATCAATGAAGTAAGTTTCATATGTTCATTGGTTCAGATAGAATTTAGAGTAGACTAAATCACAAGCCCCCAAAATCCTGTAAATGTAGGAAGTCTGATTTGCAAAGTTAGATTGTAAGATTGCTGTTTCTGAACATCTCTGTTGTAAAAGATTTGTGTAGTACAAACATAATCTTTATATTGAACCTGATACAAGAATGATTGCTTTGGTTATAGCTCCTCAGATATTTTTCAGGAATCACAAAGATAGAGCAAAAGTTATTTGTCCTCATCCATTTCTCAAAATGATTGTGTTTGGATTGGTTTAGCTATATACATACATATGTGTACACATAAATGTAAAAATTCTTTCTAAGTCTAGTTTCTTAAATTTTTTTAATTAAATTTTTTTTTGGGGGGGTTATAAGGAATAGAGTTGTGACTTGCCCAAAGTCATACAGTTAAGTGTGTATTAAGTGACTGAGGTCAGATGTGAACTTTGGTCCACCTAACTCCAGGGCCGATGCTCTATCCACCCTGCACCAAGCTGCCTCACTTAAATTTTATTTCTTGAAAATTAAATGTAGGGGTGGCTAGGTTGCATAGTGGATAGAGCACCGGCCCTGGAGTCAGGAGTACCTGAGTTCAAATTCGGCCTCAGATGCTTAATAATTACCTAGCTGTGTGGCCCTGGGCAAGCCACTTAACCCCATTTGCCTTGCAAAAACCTAAAAAAAGAAAAAAAGAAAAAGAAAATTAAATGTGAAATAAAGAAGTCAAAATGAACCACAGTGTAATTTTTATCTTTAGATTAATGGAGATTTTACATTGGATTTAATTATTGGGGGGAATTTTATCCACTATAAGATGTTATATATAGTTATTTGTGCTAAAAATCTGAGATTCCCTTAAGATCTTTATTAGCTAAATTTAGAACAAGTAGAATTTATGAATGAATTAAGAATTTATTAATATCTCAAATGTCCAAAATGGGAGAGGTATGTTATGCAGTCGGCAGAGCCTTGAGCTTGGAGTCAAAAAGATATGAGTTCAAATTTGACCCCAGACACTTAGTAGTTAGCTATGTGATCCTGGGGTAAGTCACATAACTCTGCTTCAATTTCCACAACTCTAAAATGAACTGGAAAAGGAAATGACAAATCACTGCAATATATTTGCCAAGCAAACCCCCAAAGGTCCCCAAAGAGTCAGATAAGCCCCCAAAACAATACAACAAAAATGTATGAAACACTTTGCCAGTGCTGGGTATAAAAATGAAAAAGTAAGACAACCCTAGCTTTCAAAGAGCTCCATTCTAACAAAGGAGACAAGACATAGAGAAAGTTTCACCTACAAGTCAGATGGAAAGGGCTCACCATCTTTAGGGGCAAGGGCAAAGCAGAATTTAATGCCTCTTCTTTCATGTCATTTCTACTGTTGAAACTATATCACTTTCTGGTGCTGAACCATTTGACAATTAAAAGGGCTTTTTTTTTTTTTGGCTCTTTAGTAGCTATGTCTGCAGTACCTGCAGGAGTAGTGGTCAGGCTGCATTTCCACAAGGCCTGCTTCCCAGGATAGGGCTGAGGGAGTAGGACTGAAAGCATTGCTCTTCCCAGGGCTCTTGGGTTCAGGGTCATGCAGATCTAAGGAGAAAAGAAAGTCAAGTTCTGACTTGCCTGACATTTGTCACCTCCTGCCTCTGCCACAAGGTTCCTTGGTGCAATTTGCCAGTCTGGCCAGCATGTCCTGTAGTTGACTATTGGTTTGCAGTGGATGGGGATGGCTAAATCTTTTGCTTCAGGAGCTGCTTCCCCAGATGGTGATAATGAGGACTGGGCTGGAAATAGTACAGATGTTGTGAATATGGGGTAGGATACAACAAAAGTATCCATTAAAATTGTCTTTTTCCAATAAAAGGAAAGATTCTTATCCCCCCTTTTAAAAGGAAGACAGTGAGGATACAAGAGGTCAGTTGAATTAGCTGGCATCAAAGTTAGAATTCAGTTCACTTTTGGTATAACAGAAAGCGCATTGGCTCTAGAGACAAAGGACCTTGGTTTGAATTCTGCTTCTCACCCTTATTACCTGTGTGATTCTGTAAGTCATCTTTTCTGGACCTTGGTTTCCTCATCTGTAAATTGAGATGAATAGGGACTGAGTCTGTTTTTTTCACTGATATTAGGAATTCTCATCTGAAGACACTCCCTTTACTAGTTAGTGCAGGTCAGCACTTTCTCTGCATGGGAAATGAAGTGACTTGGCCAGCAGGACATAGAGGTGGGGTCTGAACCAGCCCAGCTCTTGTGACTCTGTAAAGTTCGAGTGCTGGACTAAATTTCTAAGGGCTTTTCTTCCTCTGAAATCATTTGAATTAGAGGACCTGGATTCGGATGTCAGCTCTATTGTTTATTAGTCAGGTGACCCAGGGCAAATCACAAGTCTTCTTTTGCTTTCAATATATATGACCTCTTGCTTTGGTTCTGATCATGCTCCTGAGAAAAAGCTTTTATAGTCATGAAACAGTGCCAGGCACCAGGGGTTATCTCACCTCTGAAATGAGAGGATTTGAATTTAAACCCTACCTTTCATATATGCTGCCTATGGAATGTAGGATGAGTCACTTAACTTCTCTGGGCAAACATGAGAGATTGAACTAGGCAGCTTCCAGGGTCCTGCACTGCTCTAGAACCATACTCCCGTTGTTCAGTTTCCACTAATTATAAACAAAATATACTCTCTTCTCCTCTTTTCACTTCTTTTTTCCTTCCTTAACTTTTCTGTGCATTTCCATGAGTCTTTAACTATGTGTTGTCATCCTTATACATATTCAAACTTCTCTTTCCTTTTTCTATTCTTTAAATGTATGTGCTAGACTTTATTAACCCAAGTTGAAAAATTATTTTGTTTATAAAAAACATTTGAAAATGGTCTAGTAACTAATTTAACTATTAGTCAATAAATGTCAGGGAATAATAATAAACTATTAAATATCTACAATTCAATGTGATTTTTTTTCTAATAAGCTACCCAACAAATTAATTTTATTTTATCTTTTTGTCAATCACAAAAATTTCTCACTCTAGAATTTTTACAAGGTTTTGATTGCAAAGGAACATTTTCCCTCAAAACTGTGTTAAATATAGATTCTTTGTATATATATGTAATTATTTCTGAATTATTACAAGGCACTATTGTGTTAACAGTTTTGTTTTGGTTGATTAAGTCACTGCAAAAGTAAATTTTTACAAATCATTACACATCCTGTGTCTGATTTCAAGGAGTATCATTCCTTATTTCATTTATTAGGAACTAAATCTGCTACTGAAGCATTGTATTATTTTAGTAGATGGAAATATTCTTACTATTATTATAAAGGACATTCCCAGATTTTACACCATATGTAATGCCCCAGAATTATCTCATTTATTTAGCAAGTAGTTATTAAGCACCTGTTGTGTTCCTGGAATTTTGCTAAGTGAGGGACAATTTGAGGTAACTGCAGAAATAAAGTTAGAACACAAGAGAAGGAGAAAAATGTAAAAAGAGATCCAGGAAAATTCTGTTGAACAAAGCTAAAAGATATCTCTTTTTATTAGGAGAAGGGAGTAGAGGGGCACAGAAGGTATGTCAGGAAAGATGGTGGTGTGTATTTGAATTGGACCTCAAGCAGAAGCCTTGAAGAAGAGGGGAAAGCAGGAGCAATTTCAGGATAGGAACAGATGAATAAAATCTTGGAGCTGGGATAGAACAGTAAGAAATGAGAAAAAGAATAGCATAGTTATACTGGAGTAGAGAAGTTTCAAAGGGGAATAATATGAGATAAAATTGGGCAATGAGGTTAAAGCTGGATTGGGGGAATACTTTATATGCAAGATTCAAGTGTTTATATCTTATTCAGCAAGAAATAGGGAGTCATTCATGGTTTGAGTTGTTATTTATTTCTGTATCTGATACCTACTACCTTATGGGCAAGTCATTAAAGCTACTCAGAAAATTAGAAGGTAGCACTGGGTGGTTTCTAAAGTCTCATCCTGCTCAATATCTGTTTTCCTATAAGTTGATGACCATAAAATGTTTATTAAGGGCAACTGGATGGCACAGTAGATCCTGGAGTTAGGAGGACCTGAGTTCAAATGTGACCTCAGACACTTAATTACCTAGCTATGTGACCTTGGGCAAGTCACTTAACCTCATCACCTTTCAAAAACAAAAAAAAAAAAACAGCAACAACAAAAAGACTCATAAAATGTTTATTAGGCAGAGTACTCAGTGATGTGACAGATGAGTTGAAGAGGAGAGAGATTGGATTTGGAAAGACCAGTAGGAGACTATTACAGTATTTTAGGCAAAAAGAAACTAAGGTTGTGAACTCTGAGTGATTGTAGTGGGAAAGCAGAGGAGGGACCAAATAATGAAAGATAAGGTTGCCTTTTGCATAGGTTGTAAACAACAGATGATATCTTGATGGCAATGTTGTTTTATCTTTCTCTCAATTTTCCATCTTTCAATCTCCATCTAAATTTACAAGGGAGCCAAAAGCCGAGTGCAGTTTCATGATATTAAGGCTTTTATAATACTTATTTAATGATGGCTAGTAATATTAGAAAACATATGCCTTTTACAAATTATCTCCATTTGTAATTACTTCTACTTATTTTCATTCTCTTAATACTCATTAAGAGTTTACTGTGCATGGAGCTCTATGTTTTCATCAGATATGTATGTACACTTTGCAGTTACAGATTATATCCCCTTCACACCTTAGTAAATGATCTTCATGAGTTATTATAGTTGAAAAAATGTCACCTAGTGATCAGACTTTTGGTGATGAATCTCTTTACATTACCTAGGTTAATCCACAGATAACAAATATGTAATTCATATTTCATTCAAAGTCCCTTTTTTCTTATGATAAAATCTACCAGAACTTGCACTGATATAGTCAGCAAGTATTTATTAAGTGCTTATTATATGTCAGACCCTGTATGGCCAAAATATGGTCTCTGCTCTCAAGGACCTCATATTGTAATGAAGGAGACAATATCTAAAAAACTTACATACAAGATACATGCAGTGCAAATAAAAGATAACATCAAAGGGAAGGTCCTAGCAGAGCTGATAGGGATGCTAAAGACAAAGTCAAAAGAAGAAAATGACTTGCAAAACATTTACACGTAAAACCTCAAAGAAAAACAATAAATTGGGCTTAAATTCCCCTTCAGTTCCTAAGAAGAGATGATGTAAGAGAGAATTGTAAAAAGAATCATTAAAAAGAAATTTCAGTGAAATGAAAGTACTAGAGGAAAATATGGAAAGGGTATGAGAGAAAGAATTGGGAGGGTATTAATAGTTTGACACAAAAGTTAGAAAACTACTGAAGCAACAACCATCCTTAAAAAGTAGAATGGCCATGAAGAATCCAATGATCCATAAGACAAGAAGAAATCTTAAAACAAGTCAAAAGATGGAAAAAATAGAAGGAAGTTTGATAAATGTATTACAGCAAAAATAAATGACCTGGAAAAGAGTTTGGAGAGAAAAAAATTTAAGAATCATTGCACTATCTGAACTCCATTACAACAACAAAAAAATCGTCTAGACATCCTATTTCAAGAAATATTTAGAGAAAACAGCCCAGATCTCCTACATCCAGGAGCCAAAGTGGAACTACAAAGACTCCACTGGTCATCTCTAAAAGAAACCCCAACATGAAAACTCGTAGAAATGTTTTAGCCAAAATAAAGAGCTCCCAGGTCAAAGAAAAAATACTGCAAACAGAATGAAGGAATTTAAATACTGAAGAGCTTTAGTAAGAAACACACAAAATTTAGCAGCCACCACTGTAAAGGAATGGTGGGTTTGGTGGTTGACATTTTAGAAGGCAAAAGATACAGGCTTATAGCTAGGAATAATTTAACCCAGCAAAATTGATTCTAGAATAACTCTAGAGTAAAAAAAAAATGTATCTTTAAATGAAATAGAGAATTTTAAGCATTCAAGAAGAAAATACTGGAACTTGAAAAAACAATGATAAAGGATTAAGAGAATATAAACTGCTTACATTCTAAATTTATGATACATTTTTGCCCTCTGAATTCTAGATCACCATCATTATCCAGATTCATATAGGAAGTTTAGTTAGACAAGGAGTACTTCTGTTATGTCTTATTGATCTTAAGAGAAGGGAAGAGAAATATGCTTAAGAGACAAGGGAAAGAAAGGTTAGGGAGAATTATATTCCATAATCAGGGTGTGCAAGTAGGCATTTTTAATGCTCTCAAAGTTGTTTTCTTTACAATTATATTTTCATTATATGTTGTTCCTGCCAGTTCTATTGACTTTCCTCTCTATCAATTTATACATGTGTTCCTAGGTTTCTCTGAGACCATTTCCTTCATCATCTCTTAGAACATAATAGTATTTGCATCACATTATTATACCAGAAGTTTTTCAGCCATTCCCCAATTTATTGGCACCACCTCAGATTCCCATTATAAACCACTTCAAAAAACAACCAGAAATGATATTGTGTAGAGTTTGTTTTGCTTAGTACTAATTTTTAGTTAATCCAGACTCCATGCTTCTCTTTTCTGCCCTTTTCCTCCTATTTCTCTTTTGAATGATATATACTTCTATATGCAGTTGTGTTCATTAGTTCACATGAAAATAAGACTGAAGTGTCAGCTACTAGCCCTCATTCTCTCCTCTTTATAGAAGATGCCTGTTTGTATAGGCATAATGCTCCACCAGGATTCCAAAAGAATAATGATGAAATCTGTACCTACCTTGAGTTGTTTTTTTTTTGATGTATGGTTTGAAAATTTGTTTGATTTTTATCATACATGTTTGTAATAGATTTTGTTCTGAATGTAGAGGTGAGGGGAAAAAAAGACAGATTTTTGTGAAATCAAAAAAATTAATATATAATAAATAGCATAATTTTACATATATACATATATATATGTATATATGTATATTTGTGTTTAAGGAGGCTGTTGCAGTAGTCCAGGCAAGAGATATTAAAGAGCAAGAACCAAGGAAGGAGAGATATATGAGAATGAATATTAAGGATAATACAAAGGCAGGAAACCTAGGTAACTAGGAGGATGATGATATATTCAACTCTAATAGGGAAACTGAGAAGAGAGCAGGGTTTTGTGGAAAAATAAACACATTCTGTACTGGATGTGTTGAGTTTGAGGTGGCAACAGGACATTCTCTTGAAACATCTTAAGAGGCAGTTGGTGATGCGAGACTGATGCTCTGAAGACAAATTAGACGGAAGGAAGGAAGGAAGGAAGGAAGGAAGGAAGGAAGGAAGGAAGGAAGGAAGGAAAAGAAAACAAAGAAACAATCATTTGCATAGAGATGATAACTGAATCCTTGAGATTTATTGTGTTTGGAGAAGTCTGTCCTGGTCCTAAGTCTTTCTGCCTCCTCCTTTGGATCTCCCCAGTTTAGTCACAAGCCATTCCCTTTTGGGACTTCCTATAGAAATAAAAGAGCTTATTACTTTGAGCAGTGAATAGTTCCTCTAATTGTTTTTTAAAGCCCCTTTAGTTCATCAATGGACTAATGTTCTTGACATCTAAAATGTTATTTGCCTATGATTTTCTTAATTGACAGTTTTACCTCATTATATATTATATATTATACAGTGGCTTATTAAAATTAAACACTATAATAAAAAGTACTTATTGCCATTAAAATAAAGCATTCATCCAAGTTATACTTACCTAATCCCTTCACAGTTTTTAGATGCTTTGAGAGAGATTTATTATTTGTTCTTAATGAGTATAACTCACATTACAGGTGCTTGATTTTTTAATAATTCGTGTAAAAGTGCTCTATGTGATTTGGCAATATTTTGTCAAAATATGTCCTTTAACTGAATGCCAATTTAGGTATTATAATGTGAGTACTAAGAGGTTTTATAAAGTCTTTTCTTTTCTCATAGTTGTATTCCCTCACCTCAGATAAATTTCTCTGAGAGAGTCTATTCTTCTTCTAGATGTGAGTGACCAGCACTCCTGCTGCTGCACACTCCATTGGAGAACTGACAAGTGTTGATAGTGGCCTCATTCCAGGTGCCAGTGGACCTTTTTGGTATTTCCTCCTCTGGGCTCCACATTTGCCTTTGGTAATTTTCTTTTCCATTGGTGATGTTGGCTCTTTATGTCTTTCATACAGTGACTAGTGGAGTTGATGGCATTGGAGAGGCTGCTCTGTGTGTTTGGGAAGTATTTGCCCTGTTCCTTTTTCAGTAATCATTTTTCAAAGACAAATTCTTAAATCTCTTGCTATTTCCTCCAGCTTTTCTTCATTCTATCTATGAAGGAAGATTTTATATCTCCTTCATTCTCCCTAGTTCAGGCAGACATGTCAATAAAAAAGGAGATGGAAAGAACAATATGTTTACCAGAAGGAGAAGTGAATAGAGCCAGGAAAAGCAAAGACTAGATTTTTAGCTTCAGTTGCTACTACTACCTAATCAAAGCTGACTTTCCTGAGTCTTTTCCTCTTTAGGGGCAGTATCCTGAGAGGAATACATATTGAGAACAGTATAGCATCAATATTATATTAATAGAAAATAAAATAAACAACCATGCATTCAGGTACCCAGCCTTATACCTCAACCAACACATTTCAAAACAGTGCAAAGGAAAAACATGTATGTTATAATTTATGTGTGAAAACTGGCCTGTGTCCAAATGGGCCAACCCACCTGAAAATTGGCTGATAGGATCTGCCTAAGAGCAAAGAATGACTTGATTCAGATTTTTCAAATAATGGTTATCATGAAAAACTACTTTTATTGTATTGAAAAATATTGAATACAAATCTAGTTAAATTTTTATTTAATATAACAAGCCTTCATAGTTTTTTTAAACCTGTATTTGGTAATTCATCAATTCATAATAAGTCAATTAAAATATGAGGTTTAAAAAAAGAATTAAATAGGGGTGTGGTGGTAGTGGTGGGGTCCTGAATCAGGGCCAGAAAGGAAGCTGTTAGACTATCTAGTAAGAAAGTGTTAATATAGAGCAAGGAAAAGAATATATATTTAGGAACTATTTTAATAAAGGTTGGGTTATTGATAACTGACTGATATAGGGAAAAGTGAATAAACAATTCATAACTTAATTTCAATTTTTTCAATTAATAAACTTATTTTCTTTTTCACAAAACTCTTTTTTAAAAAAAGAAAAAGTGTTAAACCTTATAACAAATATCATAGTCAAGCAAAACCAATTTCTATCATGAGTAAGTCCAAAAGTAATGCTTTATATCTTGAACAAATGATTCATGTACAAAAATAGATATAGGAAAACTGGAAGAAAGTTAATTTAGGGAAGAAGACAATGGCTTCAGCTTTTTCTATAGGTTTCTGTTTAAGGAACCAGTAATTAAAATTATTTGCTCAAGAGGAGTCATTGAGGGGCAATAGGAAGATAACTAGATTTTGGAGTGAGAAAAAAATGGATCTCACTTATCCTTCTGATCTTTGCAAACCTCTGATCCTTAGTTTCTTTATCTGCAAGATGAGGGAATTGGACTAGTTCTTGCTTCTAAGGGCCCTTCTAAGTCTAAGTCTGTGATCCTGTCCTTTATATGTTGAGCCCCCAAGTATTTGAGAGAGGAAGGAAAACACATTGACCCTTATCTGAGGGGACTGTCTATTTGATTTCTTGGTAGTGCTAGGTGTCCCTCAAGAAGAGGTGTCATATTGATTGAGATTCATCTTCTGCTCATGTGTATTATGCAGTGGAGGTGGGTCCCCTCTCTCTACTTTTCCCTTTTTTCTTCTACTTTTCCCCTGTTCTAAAAGACGATCTTTAATTGAAATGAATATAGGATACTTATGGAATCAACTGTAGCATGTTACTTGGATAATGTAAAATGCACAGTTCATTCATTGTTTATGTGATGAACTTTCCCTTTGTTTTCCCACTCCATTATGTGTGGAAACCATGATTTTTAGGTAGGTAAATTCAATTTGTGGCTTAAAAGCACTTTGGGAATGTTTTATTCTTTTAGATGTCTTCCACATTATTGCTGTCTACATATTCTATGCCCATCTAAATTGGCATGCTTACTATACTCTGTATTGAATATTCCATCTCCAGACTATCACTTTATATTGGCTGTCCTTCAGTCTTGGTATGTCTCCCACCCCCACCCCATTTATCTCTTGTCCATTGCTTCCCATTGCTTCCTTCATGACTCAGCTCATGAGTCATCTCCTATAGGAAGACTTTACCTTTCCCCCCCCAGCTATTAAGTTGTTATTGTTCTCTCCTCTTCCAATCTTATGTAAGCTTCTTGAATATAGGGATCATGAGAGGAAAAGAGTTGGCTCTGTATTGTCAATACATGTATTCCATATCTTTCATATAGTTGATCCTTTTTTTTTGAAAAAAGGTTTTTGTTTTTCATTTTGTTTTTTCCAATTACATGTTCTAGAAGATGATCTTTAATGGAAATGAATAAAGGATGTTTATGGAATAAACTGTAACATGATACTTGGTCATGTAAAATGCACAGCTCATTCATTGTTTATGTGATGAACTTTCCCTTTGAATGAACTGTACATTTTATATTACCAAGTAACATGCTACAGTTGATTTTAGCAAGTAATCTGATGTAGGTTATTCATGTACAGTTTTGCTAAACATTTCTATATTAGTCAAGTTGTAAAAGGAGAATCAGAACAAAAATTGAAAAACCATGAAAAAGAAAAGAAAAAACCCATTTAAAAATGAAAATATTATGTTTTGCTCTTCATTCAAACAACATAGTTCTTCTAGATGTGGATGGCATTTTTTATCACAAGTCTTTTGTAATTGACTTTAATCACTACATTGCTGAGAAGAGCTAAGTCTATCATAGTTGATCCTCACACAGTGTTGCTGTTGCTATATACAATGTTCTCCTGATTATGCTTATTTCTTAGAATCAATTCACATAAGTCTTTCCAGGTTTTCTTGGATTTTATCCATTTTATCTAATCAAGATATCATCTCACAATTAGCAGACTACAGTTTAGTGTAAACATAACTTTTATATGCACTGAGAAACCAAAAAATTCATGGGAGTCTATTGCTGTGGTCTAGAACCAAATTTGCGAAAAACTTGTATGCCCACTTGCTCAGCTATACATAGATTGTATTCCATGATTTCTTATAGAACAGTACTCCATTGCATTCATATTCCATAACTTGTTCAACCATTCCCCAACTGATGAGCATCCTCTCAATTTCCAATTTGTTGCCATCACTAAAAGAGCTGCAATAAATATTTTACATGTGTGTCCTTTACTCCCCCCACTTTTTTCATATTTTCTTTATTTTTCAAACCATATGCAACAGTAGTTTTCAGTGGTCATTTCTTGTAAAGTTTTGAGTTTCCTATTTTCTCCCTCCTTCTACAGAAAGCAATTTAATATGTTAAATATGTATATAATTATATTAAACATAAATCTATATCATGTTGTGAAAGAAGAATCAAAATGAAACAGAAAAACAGTAAGAAAAAACATATCATGAGGCAACTTTTAAAAATTTAAGATAGTAAGCATTGGTCTGCATAAATTCCATAGTGCCTTCTCTGGATATTGATAGTCTTTTCCATCACAAGTCTTTTAGAATTATCTTTAATTACCATGCTTCTAAAATGAACAAATCCATCATTGTTGATCATCACCCAATGTTGCTGTTAATGTATACAATGTTATTCTTCTAGTTCTTCTAACTTCATTCAACATCAGTTCATGTAAGTCTTTCCAGGCTATTCTGAAGTCCCATTCCTTAGAATTTCTTATGGAACAATAGTATTCTAACACATTCATATACCACAGTTTGTTTAACCATTCCCCAAGTGATTGGCATCCTCCCAATTGGAAATTTCTCAAAACAAAAAGAGCTTCTGTAAATATTTTTGTATATGTGGACTTTTTTTACCCCTTTTTCATGATCTTCTCATGGATACAGAGCTTGTTAGTTGTATTGCTGTATCAAAGGGTATGCACAGCTTTATTGCCCTTTTGGCCAAAATTATAAATTGCTCTCCAGAAGGGTTGAATCAATTCACAACTCCAGCAATGCATTAATGTCTGAATTTTCCCATATCCCCTCCTCCAACATTGATCATTTTCCATTATGATGAATCTGATAGGTGTGAGTACTTCAGAGTTGTTTTAATTTGCATTTTTTCTAATCAATAATGTTTTAGAGCATTTTTTCATATGACTATAGAAAACTTTAATTTTTTCATCTGAGAATTGCCTTTTCATTTCCTTTGACTATCAGTTGGGGAATGACTTATATTCTTATGAATTTGACTCAGTTCTCTATATATTTTAGAAATGAGTCCTTTGTCATAAACACTAGTTGTAAAAATTGTCAACTAACTGCCTTCCTTTTAATTTTAGTTGCATTCGTTTTTATTTATGCAAAAACCTTTGGATTTAATGTAGTCAAAATTATCCATTTTGCATTTTATAATGTTCTCTATCTCTATCTTTTGTAAGCATATAAGATAATAGCATTTCTTATAAGCATATCATCTCTTGTAAGCATATAAGATACATGATTTAAGCATATCTCTTTTAAGCAGTCATAAACCACTTCCCTTTCTATAGATCTAATAGATAAACTATTCCTTGTTCTCCTAATTGGCTAATGGTATTCCCCTTTAGGTCTAAATCCTGAACCCACTTCAACTATATCTTGGTATAGGGTACGATATGTGGGTCTATGACTAGTTTTTGCTATACTAACTTCCAGTTTTCCCCACAGTTTTTATTGAATAATGAGTTCTTATCCCAGAAGCTAACATTTTTGGATTTTTTCAGTCAGTAGATTACTGTAGTACCACTGTTTATTTCCTACCTACTGTAATCCACTGTCCCATTACTCTGTTTCCCAATCTGTTCCAGACAGTTTTTTTGATGATTGATGCTTTCTTTATAATATAGTTTTAGATCTGGTATAGCCAGGCTACCTTCCTTTGCATTTTTTTTATCAGTTCCCTGGATAATCTTGACTTCTTGTTGTTCCATATGAATTTTGTTACTATTTTTCTTTCTCTATAAAACAATTTTTAATAGTTTGATTGGTATGGCACTGAATAAGTATTTTAATTTGGGTAGAATTGACTTTTTTTATTATATTAGCTTGGCCTAACCATAAGCAATTGGCATTTTTCCAATTCTTTTTAAAATTTTTAAAATTTTTAATTTTTTAGGTTTTTGCAAGGCAAATGGGGTTAAATGGCTTGCCCAAGGCCACACAGCTGAGGTGTCTGAGGTCGGATTTGAACTCAGGTACTCTTGACTCCAGGGCCGGTGCTCTATCCACTGCACCACCTAGCCATCCCTTTCCAGTTCTTTAGATTTGACTTTATTTGTATGAAAAGTATTTTGTAATTGTATTCATATGTTTTTCTGATTTTGTCTTAGGAGGTAGATTCCCAAGTATTTTATGTTTTCTATCATTATTTTGAATGGAATTTCTCTTTCTATCTCTTGCTGCTGGGCTTTGTAGGTAATATATCAAAATGTCTGTGATTTGTGTAAGTTTATTTTCTATCCTATAACTCTGCTAATGTTGCCAATTTTTCAGTTTTTTAGTTGATTTTCTAGGATTCTCTGAGTGTACCATCATATCATCTGCAAATAGTGAGAGTTTTGGTTCCTCTTTGTCTATTCTAATTACTTTTGTTTATTTTTCTTCTTTTGCTATTAAAGCTAATATTTCTAATACTATATCAAATAGTAGTGGTGATAATAGGCATCCTTGTTTCACCCCTGATCTTATTGGAAATACTCCTAGTTTATCCCCATTACATTTAATGTTTGTTGTTATTTTTATATAGATATTGCTTATTGTTTTAAGGAACTTTCCATTTATTCCTATACTCTCTAGTGTTTTTAATAGAATGGATGTTGTATTTTGTCCAAGACTTTTTAACATCTTTTAATATAATTATATGATTTTTGTTGATTTTGTTATTGATATATTCAATTATGTTGAGTATTTTCCTATATTGAACCATCCATGCCTACTTGGTATGAGTCCTACCTGATTATGATGTATTTTTCTAGTAATAACATTGTAATCTCTTTGTTAAAGTTTTATTTAATATTTTTGCATCAGTATTCATTAGGGAGATGGGTCTATAATTTTCTTAGTCTGTTTTGGCTCTATAATTTTCTTTGGGGTTTTTTTTTGGCTCTTTCTGGTTTAGATATCAGCACCATATTGGTGTCATAAAAAAAAATTTGGCAGAACTCCTCCTATTTTTTTTAAATAGTTTATGTAGAATTGGAATTAATTGTTCCTTAAATGCTTGGTAGAATTCACTTGTAGATCCATCTGGCATGGCAGTTTTTTCTTAGGAAGTTTATTAGTGGTTTCTTCAATTTTTTTCTTAAATGAGATTATTTAAGTATTTTATTTTCTTTTCTATTAATCTGGGTGGTTTATATTTTTGTAAATATTCACCTATATCATTCAGATCATCAAATTTATTGGCATACAGTTCAACAAAATAGCTCTGAATTATCTCTTTAGTTTCCTCTTCATTGGTGGTTAGATCACCCTTTTCATTTTTGATACTGGTTTTCTTCTTTCCTTTTTTAAATCAGATTAACTGTTTTATTGGGGTTTTTATCATAAATCCAGTGCTTTGTTTTTATTGGATTTTCTTGCTTTCAATTTTATTAATTTCGTCTTTGATTTTCAGAATTTTTAACTTGTTATTTAATTGGGAATTTTAATTTGTTCTTTTTCTAGCTTTTTTTTAGTTGCATGTCCAATTCATTGATCTCTTCTTTCTCTATTTTATTCATATAAGCATTTAGAGATACAAAATTTCCCTTACAAACTGCTTTGGCTGCATTCCATAAATTTTAGTATAATGTTTTTTGGTTGAGTCATAATCTTTTTGCTGGTGGGGGGTCTTGCCTAAATATTGATAGCTACTGATTGATTAGGGTGGTAGTTGCTGAAGGTTGGAGAAGCTGAGGAATTTCTTAATATAATAATGGAGTTTGTCTCAATTGACTCCTCCTTTAGCTTGAACACTTAGAAGCCATTTCAGGGTTATTGATTAGCCCAATTAATTGACCTTTTGTTGTGTCAGAGAGAATAGGGAGTCTCTAGTAGAGGGAGATGGGGAAAACAAGCCAGTGGCTGAAATAGAATACTCACAACATTTATAGATAAATTTTACCATCTTACTGGTGACTTTCATGGAAACCCACAATTGCAATAGTAACACCAAAGATCATTGATCACAGATCAATATAACAGATATGATAATAATGAAAAAAGTTTGAATTATTGCATGAATTACTAAAATGTGCCACAGAGACATGATGTGAGCACGTGCAGTTAAAAAAAAATCTTCAATTTATGAAAAATGCAATATTTGTGAAGCGCACTAAAGCGAACCACAGTAAAGCAAGATATACCTGTACCTAAAGTTTTAGTACTTCATATTTCTTCTTCATTTTGAAATGAAAGGGTTGGATTAAATGTTCTTTAGGGTCTTTTCTAGCTCTAAGTTTTATGATCTTCATCTACCTACAGCTTTTTAAAGTAGTGATTTAGAAGAAGACATGGATGTTCATTATATTTGTGGAAGTTAAGAAGCTGGGAAAAGACAATTAATACCTAAGTTCAAAATCATAAAAGATCTCAAGAGGATGGGACAGGGGACCAAATCTAAGAAAACAAAATTTAATGGTGTTAAGATGTATAATTCTGCACTTAGGTTCAAAAGGCGACTGTATAAATAACAGGCATTTGGATTTCTGTCCCAAAAATTGACCGGGGGGGCAGGGGGGGTGGGGGGGGAAGATGATGCCTGTATGTGTGTGGGAGGGAACCTATGATTTATAGGAAAGTGCAAGGCAAGTCAAAAGCATGATATGTCTGTTTTTTTTAAATATGCAATCATTGACTTCAGTAATTAAATATAATATCTAGAACAATTAAGATTCATGCTCCAAAGAAGATGACTTGAAATTTGGAAGATACTGAGTTCCCTCCCACTGAAAGTCAGCTAGTCTAGACAGGGTAATCACTTGAGAGAAATCTTGTAGAACAGATTCACACTTCAGCTTGAGGTTGGTTTTCATCATCTTTGAGGCCCCTTCCAACTAGAACACTCCATGATTCTTTCTTCCTGTTTTCAATCAGAAAAAATGACTCACCAGTAGCAGAAGATTGATTCTTGGTACTATTGAGTCCCCATCTCATCTGACACAGTAGGTCCTTCTCACTTGATAACAGAAAGTGACTAATAATAAAAGGTGTCATTTTGAATTTAATTAGATGACTTGTTTGATCACTATGGCATATCTCATTCTTTTCTATTTCAGAAACCTGAGTCTTTTCCCCCCTAAAGAGACTGTGATAGCCTGTTCATCCCTGCAAGTTATCACCTGAAAAAAATCCAAATTTTTGTCAAGGCCATTCCTACCCCCACTTTGACCCAGGAACAGATTTCCCATAGAACATCCCATCTGGTTGTCATTACCTGTAGGATATGCAGTTTGTCTGTGTCTTTTGGAGGTTAACTCTTAATGTTAAACAAAGGAAGCTGATCAAAACCAGCTGTAAAACATTTTCATAGTTCATATTTTATACAGTAAGTATTGAGTTACCATTCATATGAATGCATGTCTGATGCAAAAAAATAAGTTAAATCTTTTCCTTTTTAAAAAATTAGAGTAATAATTTTATAATTAAAAAATATTTAATTATTTTTCTATTTGGCAGGAAAAGTTAATGCTATTGATATCATTAAACATGTTTTTTATACACCTCAGAAAACAATAGCTCATTTATTGTCTTTATGTTCCACTATTAATACATTTTGGATTTAGTCAAAATATAAACAGCAGGTTAATATACAATTTTCTCATTTTAAATTAGGTGGTTAGAAAATACATAAACTTGCCAGCTAAATATGTAATTGACCATTAAGATTATTACATAGAATAATTACATGAAAATTGGAAATTACTCCAATAAAACCCATTTTGGCATAGTGCCTCTATTAGAAAACTAAATGTATGAGTATGAATATTCCAAATTATTATTACTTGTGATAAATGACTTAATGAATTTCAAAATGGGGAAGGATTTGGTATTCTCTACATTTGGATTATTATTTTTATTTCTAAGTTTATTTTGAACCAAACAAATACCCCATAGAATGGTCTTTTGCATACACATACTTGACAAAGAAAAGATTATTTATAACAAAGAATAGCTTAATGATTTTCAAATGGAGAAAATATTTACTCTTCCTTGAACTGGGTTGTTGGGGTTTTTTTTTTTTTTTGATGCTATACTTGGAGAAAATTCTACTGTGAATTGAAAAGAAATAGTCCCTATTAATTTAGGGTAGTATCTGGTATATACTGTCACTTAAGTAAATAATTAAAATAGATTAAATAAATTAATCAATTAGATTTTTCTGTCTGTAATTTGTATTTATTTTATTTTATTTTATTTTTTTAGGTTTTTGCAAGGCAAATGGGGTTAAGTGGCTTGCCCATGGCCGTACAGCTAGGTAATCATTAAGTGTCTGAGACTGGATTTGAACCTAGGTACTCCTGATTCCAGAGCCAGTGCTTTATCCACTGCGCCACCTAGCCACCCCAATTTGTATTTATTTTAAAAGCAACAATTTTGAAAAAAAAAGGGTAACATGAATTCATAACAACTGATATTTTTCAAAGATCCATAGCTCCATTACTGAGGAGTTACTAATTGACATAAAATGCAATGTCAGTCTTTGCTAAAGCTCCAGATAGTGTAATGACTCAGGCATAACAATCTACTAAAAAAAAGCAATAAGCACTTTTTTTTCAGAGGAAATATTTTGAAAGTCAGTGGATGTTTTGGGAATGATTAATACTGTTTTGTTCACAGAGTTGATAGATCAAGGGCAATCGTGATCCATGAGAGCAGACACAAAAGCCTTGGTTGAAACATCAGATTTCAGGAAAGCAGGGTGAATGAATTTGCCATTCTTCTTTTCTATTCTAAGTAAAAATAACTGATAGTAACAAGTAATTTTTAAATTAATACAACAGAAGGAGTTTTAGCAATTAGTTGCCTGTTCTGTTCAAAAGATATTATCATAAGAAATGCTGATAAGACAATGAATTTTCTTTTAATTTCTTTAATCCTTTTAATTTCTTTTAATCCTGAACTTGACAAGGCCCTGCATTTCACAGGAATATAATTTAAATAGCATTTCATATATATATATATATATATATATATATATATATATATATATATATATATATTTAACACTGAAAATAAAACACTAAAATTGAAGTTCTTATTAAGTAGTTATATTGCATCGTTTTCCTTCATGTAAGTTTTTTTAAACAATAGAAATATTTTTCAGTAAAAGTACTCTAAAATATTTTTGTCTTTTAAGTCAATCAACAAACATTTTAAGTATTGGCACTGTGCTGGGTTCAAGGGATACAATACCAAGAATCAGACAATCCCTATTCTTAAATACCTTTTATTTTAATTGGGGTGACAAACAAGTATGTATTTAAATATAAACTGAATAAATATCAAGAAAATGCATCAGAAAAGAGAGTACATTTTTGGTAAAAGTCTTGGTTTGGCACATAAGAAACAAAGAGAAGGCTAATATGGCTGGACTGCAGAAGGTAGGAAGAAGACTATTGTCCTAAATGACCAGCGAGATAGATTGGGACCAAGTTGTTGTCTTTAAAACCTAAACAGATAACTATCCTTAATTAAAAACCACTTTGGTAGTTATGTGGAGAATGAACTAGCATGGAGAAAGTTGTTGCACTAACAGGTTAGAAGTGGTGGAAGCCTGAACATTAAGATGGTACCTGTATGGATAGAGTAGGGAATGGAGAGAGTTGGGAAGGACTGAGCTTATGAACTTGGAAGATTAGAAGGATGGTAGTCCTTTCAACGGAAATGGCAAAGTTTAGAAGATAGGAGAAACTGGAGCAAAAGGTAAAAATTGAGTTTTGGTTGTGTGGAATAAGTCATTTCAGGGCCATCCAATTTGAAATGTTCATTAGGCTTTTAGTAATACATGAAAGAGGCTGTAGGTGAATTATGTAGATTATGAATCATTTGCATATAGAAGATCACTAAATCCTTGAGCTAATGATTTCACCAAAAGAGACAGTATAGAAAGTGAAGGGAAGAGGTCTAGGGCAGATTCTTGGGGAATATCCATACTCAGGGACCATGAAATGGATGATAAAAACAGCAGAAGATCCAAAGAAGGAAAAGTCAGACAGATGGGGAAGGAAAGAGTTATGTCATCAAAATGCAGTTTATATAAAGTATCTACAAGAAGGTGTTCAGCATTGACAAATGCAGCCAATTGGCTGAGAATGATGAGGACTGAGTCAAGACCATCACATTTGACAATTAAGAGACCACTAGATATGATTGATATACATAGGCTAATGTATAAAGGAACTTAATGTTTGATAAGCTCAAAAACTAATAACTGGGGTAAAGAATCACTGTTTGATAAAATCCACCAGGAAAAGTGGAAAGTAATTTGGCAGAAATTAGGTTTAGACTAAACCTTCTCACTATATATACGAAGATAAGCTCCAAACAGTTACATTACTTTGCATTATTTATAAAAATTATAGGAGGATGTAAGAAATTGCCTTTGAGATCTTTGTATAAGGGAAGCGTTCTTGATCAAAACAAGACTAGAGAAGATAGGAAAGCCCATGAAACGGACATTTTTGATTGCATAAAATTTAAAAGTTTTTGCAAAAACAAAGCCTATGAAGCTAAGATTATATTAAGAAACAACAATGGGTGCAATTCCAAGAAGACATGGGAAGATGTTTAGGAAATAAGGCAGCATGAAAAGACCCAGGACCTAGAAAACAATTTATTTGGTAGCAAAAACATTTTTTTAAAAAAATTAACTAAGTTGAATTCTAATCAGTATAATGATTAGCCTTAATTCCAGAGAACTAATAATGAAGAACACTGTTGACCTCCTGTCAGGGAGGTGATACTCACTTTTATACCTGACTAGTGTAAGATTTGTTTTACTTGATTATTTGTTATGAGGATTCTTTTTTCTTTTTGATGAAAATGGGGAAAAGAGAAAAAAGGGAGGAAAAAATAAAGTTATTAATTGAAAAAATAAAATAAGCTTTAATTTCCAAAACATGGTCATTGGCAACTCTGGAGAGAATGATTTATATTGAAGGAGGTCAGATGCTAGATTATAAGGAGTTAAGGAGTGAGTGAAAGCAATAAATATAGATAACTTTTTCTGCAAGTTTTACTGAGAAAAAGATCTTTGGGAGTTCTCTGCTTGAGGCAACAGTAGGACTTTGGGCAGACTTTTAAGTTTCAGTGAGACTTGGGTATGTTTGTAGTGAGTAAGAAACCATTAGAATTGAAAGAAAAGAAAAAAATGCAATCTGCAGGAAAATCAGGAGGGAATGAGATCAAGCACACATGTAGAGGAGTTGGCCGTGGTGAGGATACATATGACATTATTTTCAAAAGAGAGTAGATTTGATAGATATGAAAATAGGAGGAGGGAGAGCTCACAGCAAATGAATTCACTTTTTTCAGTAAAGAGAAGAATTCCTGAAATGAGAGAGATGGGAGGTGAAAGGAGAGAAGTATGGGAGACCTGAGGAAAGATGAGAAGGTTTGAAGTGGCTTCAATGGATAGTAAAATGGAGAATAAACTGGAGAGAATTAAAAGGACCACCTTTGAGGCCTAGTTGAAGTTGTATACTTTGAATTAATAATGTACCAGATCAGAATGGTTCTGTGACTTCCTCCAGCTTTGTTCTGCTGTCTGTGAGTAAGACATATGGCACATGATGGGAAAATGATGGAAAAATCCAAGACTGAAGTTTTCAAAATATGAACAGCAATAGGACAGAGTGGCAAAGGGATTTGTGAGCAGAGGAGAGTGTAGGGTTTAAATGACTAACTAGATTTAAATTTGAAGAGAGGAAAGAGAAGTCAGAACAGAGCTAATGACCTTTGAAAGTACTGAGACTTAGAGGGATTGATTTCAGTGAAGATAATAAGTTTTAGAAAGTGGTGAGTCATTGAGAAACATGGAACGATAAGAAGCTATGATCAGATAGAGGAATGTTAGCATTTCTATTTAAGAAAATGGAACGTTTGTTATAATGGTGAGATCTATTATGCGATGATTCCTTTAGATGACTGAGTTGGAGTTAAGGGGTTTATGGAATTTAAGGAAATTGAGGAATCTAAAGGTTTGTGAGTTCACATTACTGAGAATGTTTTGAAGCCCCCCAATAGAGAGGTGGTAAAAGTTGGTGGGAAGATTGTAAAATCAATCCCTTGGGAAAAGAAAGAAGAATGTCCTAGCAGGTAATCAATAAACTGCCACCATGATGTGGACTTCAGAGTTAGGAGAGTTTATTAATCCAGAGTCCCAAAGTGATATTAGAGAGCAAGGAGCATTGCAACATCCTCTCCAGGATTTCTTGTTGAAGTTTTGGGAAAACGTTTAGCTGGTCCTGGAGAGTATGGCCAGGGGTGCAGTGTTTTAGGGGGGGATACCAAACTTCAATGAGAGCTTTCAGATGGAAGAAACATGGAAAAGAAGAAGTCCACAGGAAAATAGAAGTTCACAGTAAAATGAGAATTTCAGAAAGCATTGTGGAAGGGTTGATGGAGGATTGGAGTGGAATGTGGGCAGGGTAAGGTTAAGGAGAAAGTTTAAGAGGTGAGGGTAGCTTATAGTTTGCTACTATATTAATGACTGATTAATTCAGAGAGGTTATTGATCAATAAAGAGATAAATGATGTGGGACATTTTAAGTTTCTGGGGTAGAATAGGTAGCAGATGAGTTGTAAAGCTTACAGACCCTAAGAGGTGTTGCTGAATGTGCTAGTTGCTTTGATCTAGGGTTACCTTGTCCCTACACTAGCTCCTGCTCCTGTTGCTTCTCCCTTCTTCCTTCTTCAGGGTGACTGGGGAGGGGGCAGGACAGGGGTGGTGATGGGGTATTATCTGACAGTGGTACCCTAAATTGTCCAGGTCTGGTTGCATCTGACTTGGACTTTCTTGTAATTACTGCTACTGCTTCTCTTTCTCTGTTGTAAAGGAATATTTTGGTAAGGAAAAAACAATGCTTCACACTAGATGATCTCTGTATCTTAGTTTTAAAGTTAAATTGATCCAAATAAAAGTCTAATAATAGGCTGATATTTTGAGAAAGTAATTCCTAGCAGTGCAACTTAGGATTCAGAGTCATATGACTTTTAAATTATGTGGTTAGTATATTAGTATTCAGACTTCCTATAGTTAATTGTAGTTTGTACAGTAGTGAAATCTTTTAAGACTGGCTCTCACTATACAGAATGTTTTGTATTTATCACACATTCAAACTCTCCAGTCCTTCTCAAGGACACATGATAACACTAGTGGTTTTTCCCCCCTTATCTTATTCTAGGGGTTGCAGAAAAGATTTATACTAAGCACTACATCTTTATTTGACTTCCAACACCCTTCTCCCTTCCTTTCTGTTACATGTTATCTTTCTTCTATCTTCTCTATCCTTGAACTAGAAGAATTTTGTGAACTATTTTGTAAGCTCCCAAGCTTACCTATATCATCTTCCTTCCAAAGCCACAAAGTCTTAATTATTGTCCTTTGTGATTTTAGCTGTAAAGGATAAGATCCTGACTGGTTGTTGAAGATTTTTCTCAGTTGAAGTCCATGCCTTAATGGAATTATTCTGAGTGCAGAAAGTTGGAGATTTAGCCACCAACTGTTATTAGTCTTTAAAAAGGCAAAACAAAATGAGCCAGTAACCTTAGCTACCAACTAATGCTAATCCAAGGTCCTTCCTTTGACTGATCAAGAAATTAAGATCCAGAAAAGTTAAATAACTTGTCTAAAGTCATACAGGCATTAAGTGTTAAGAGTTAAGGTTCAACCTTCTTTCCACAAGGCAATGGGGTTAAGTGGCTTGCCAAGGCCACACAGCTAGGTAATTATTAAGTGTCTGAGACCAGATTTGAACCCAGGTACTCCTGACTCCAAGGCCGGTGCTTTATCCACTATGCCACCTAGCCGCCCCAATTTATTGATTTTCTAAAGAAGATGTACCCAACCTGATAATAAAGACCAGTCATCTAAAATGGACATTCTCTCCAGGTGAAATAATGCACTCAGATTACCAAAATATAGACCAGTATATTGTTTCATGAATCTAAAATTAAAGCAAAAAAACATTGAGGATATTTCTGTCAATTCTCTTTGATCAAACCTAAACATACAATAATAGAATTAGTTTTGGAGGTCAAGTAATCCAACACCCTCACTTCATGAATGTGGAACTGCAGTTCAAGTTTTTTGACACTTATCCGTGCTCTCATAAGCTGATCAAAAGAGATCCACCCTCTGTTTTCAAACCTTTTCCTTGTTTTCTCTTGACAATCTGAGCAGCAGAACACATGGATTGTCTATCAGTTATCCTTTACTGTTACCATGTTATCATGATTTCTGTTTTTCAATTATTCATTTGTTTTGTGACAATCTTCTATTTATTGCAGGCTGTTAACAACTACTGTGTGACCTTTACATCATACTTATTTTTAATAACTGTTGCAAAGTAGATGTTTAATGCTTGCTTTTTGGATTGAAGCATGATCTTCTGGATTGGATGAAGTCTTTTTTCTCCTCTTTCCTAATCCTTAACATGATTTAGGTGTATGTGTTCCCTTCTTTGAGAACTGTGACCCCTTTACCTACTTCTGACTGTGTCTAAATTCTCATACAACTAGTTTAGGAAACTCTGAATTAAATACACCATTGCCAACTATCTTCAAATTGATTCAGGGAATTATGGACATAGGAAATATTGTAATTGGAAACAAATTTTATAATCTTTTGTACTGTTAAAACACTTCGTGACTTTCACTTTTGACCTTGGCCATGCCCTCACTGGTAAATCAAGCTAGATGCTAAATTACAGGCAGGCACAATAATCATTTTTAGCCACAAGAAATGACATTTTTGATTTAAAGATCATGCACTTTAAAGGTCATACACTTTGGGACAGGAAGGACCATTATGGAGACCCTCCTTGGAGGACCACTCCTGTGGCATGTGTATTGGAGAGTACCTGGAGTCACCTGCTAAACCACTCCCCAAGCATCACCCTTGTCCATCCCACTATGGAAATAAACACGTCAGAGAAATCTCTTTTTCCTTCAATTCTCCCTTCAGGATGGGCAATAAACTATTTCTCTCTTCAATCTAGAACCATGTGCTCCCAGCCTAGGCAGCTGGAGAACTATGGACTGAACTTACTTGAATCTAAGCCTTCTTTCTCTCCTTCCTTACTTTTCCTCAGGCACTCACCTAAAATTTTGTTGTTTAGTCTATCCTCAAGCTTGAGCCCTCTGCTCCTTGTAGGACCCCACTCTAGTCTGAGCCCAGCCAAGTCCTTTGGCTGCATTCTTTCCCTTAGGCACCTATTCTAATCCTTTTATATTCACCTTTCATTACTCTGTTTACAAGCAGCTTGCTGTCTATTTAGAAAAAAAAAAGGTTTTAATCTATAAATTTTACAGGCTTATGAAATAAACCCAAAGCTACTTTAACTCTAGGGCTAGTGGCAATTCTTCACTTTCACAAGAACTCTCAATTTATATTGGCAGCACCAGCTTCTCTGGCAACACAACTATCCATGTTGGCCTCCATGGGAATGAGGTTAGAAAGTGTGGCTGTATCAATGTAAATTACTATTGAATGATGTTGTCTATTTCATTGTCATTTGGGTTTTCTTTTTTGGGGGGGAAGGATGAATTAATAGCTTGATATAGAATCTTAATGGATATTAGATCTTTAATTAACCTTAATTTATTTCATGTAGAAAATATTGTTTCGTTTTAAAAATATAACATTTTTAGCAAACCAGTCTTGGTTGTATTTTGTGTAAGTTAGAGCAATGGAGATTTTTTTGTTTGTTTTAATCTGTTATCCTATAGATTTGGTTGAATTTGAAAGTCATTTATCTTTTAATCATTTCAAAATGGCAGTTCTGTAGTCTTACACATTTATTATTTCTCTCCCTTAATCTCTCAATACTAAAATGAGTATCATTCTCATTTCACATTCAAAGATACTGCTTAGTTTATGAGCTGGAGCTAATGATGTTGGTTAAGCTTTGTTTATCCTGTATACCAAGTGTTATTGAAAAGAAGTGTCTTGCCACATATACTTCATGTCTATGCTTTGTCATTAAAGAATGCCACTTTTCCACAGGTAGCTTGCCAAGTGCTGTTAAGTGTTGTAGTGATGTCTGTGTGATTCATCATACATAGTTTATTGCCCAGGATTTTGGCATAAATGAATTTCTAATGTGACCCTTGCACAGTTAGTTATAGTGTTTATTTTATGTTCCTAAGTTCCTTCAAATTATACTTCATTTTGTTCATAAGACTTTCTTTTCAACCTTCTGCATAGTCAGTCATCTTCTTTGAGTTCTCATTGTAACTGGTTTTGAATCATGCTATCATCATTTAGTCAACTCAATGCTTCATTTTAGTTCCTTAAAAGAATATTTTTTCCTAAGCCTTCCATAATTAAAGGTTTCATTATCTACCTATAAAGATTATTAATGAAAAATCATCATTGGTGGGTCCAAGGCTCATACCTATTTTATGGGCAGGTTAACACCTCCTCTTTTCAAGCACATTGACTTCAGTAATTAGGTAATGGGACTTCTGATTAACCACATTCTCAAATCACCTGAAGGTTAGAAAAGGTTCTTGTGCAAAGGTTTTAGAGAACATCAGCTTACAGAATCATTCCAAGTGCTCTCAGTTATATTGTTTGAATTTTCAGTTTCTTATTTGAAGAAACATGGCATGTTACCACCCACAAATCTGCAGTCTAGGAACCAGACCATCAACCACAGTTCCAACATGTGTTTAAACAAACCTAATGAAAATAAAAAACTAAAGTTGACTCTGAAGACTTAAGCTAAGCAGAATAAGCCAGAAGAATTCACCCAGGTAGAAAACTGAAAGCTTCAGAAATTCTTGGGCAATGGCAAGTGCCTCAGGAGTTAGACCCAGGATTTAAGTACTTGGGGTATCTTTCATCCATGGTATTGCCTTTCCAACTGTAGTAAAACTCATAGTTTACCTAACCTTCACCCCCTAGGTAATAGTGATACTTCCTGGACTTAGAAAAGTTTCTGCCCCTGAGTATTTTATAACTCTTGATGGTTATAATAAACTTGTGAGACTTTACTTCTTTCTCTTTCTTTCTTCCTTTTTTTTTAAATGACAAATAACTTTTGAGTGTAGATCTGCTTGATGATGGAGGATTTTCCAGGGATTCTAGGCTACTATGATATTTTGTTTGTTCATTTTTTAAGTTGTTTCCCAGCTATTCTTACTGTAACTAACTCTCAGGTCCTTTAAATTATGAAACTTAGTATATCATTTATTCCTGATTTTGTCCACCAAAAGATATACTGATTTTGTAGCTATGTACTAGTTATCTCTTGGTACACCCAGTTTCTTTCCAAGTTCTAATTTCTAAAGAGAGAAATTGAGAGAGAATAAAGATAAACTCATTTCCTCACATAAGCCTTATAACAGTTTTTCAGTTTAACAATGAGGTAAAAAGAAAACAAATGTGTTAGTACTAAAAGGCAAAAAGAACTTAATTAGAATAGGAAGTTTGTTCTACAGCTTAGATGTTTGTGGCCTCAGCATATGAGTTATTTCCTGTGACTTCAGTGGTCATTTTGAACTCGGCGATATGGGTTGTTTGCCATATACTGATAGTGACACTCGCTTCTGTGTCATCACTCCAGTTTGTAAAAAGAAATTACTTCCATTTTTTGGGGATTAAAGAATTTCATTTTCCCAGCTGTTGTCCATGCCATGTTAGCCCTCTAGCAGAAATGTGTACCTCTGAACATTGAAATAAGAACAGATTCAATTCCTAGAGTTTCCAGACAGGTTTCTGGGTGGTCTGGAGAAATCAGTAATCCCTTTTACAATTTGACAATTTCTATATATTTCTTAAGTTTTTGCCTTGTTGGAGTTAAAATCTTAACAGTGAAAACTTATTGGAACACATTGACCTATTTTTCTCATTAAAAATGATAATGAAATAATTTGTTTGGCACTTTTCATTCTTCATAGTGCTTTCCTCATACCCCACCTCCAAAAAAAATTGTATAAGGATTTGTGAGGGGGGAAAAGCTTATATATTCAATTTAAATGACACAAAGCTAATAAGTAAAATAGCTGGTTTTTAAATGCAGATCTTCTAAACTCGTAGTTTTTCTATACATATCATCCCCTTTTATTCTTAAGTTTGCATTTATATTTGATGATAATTCATTAGTCTCATTAAATCTAATGAGTCATTTTTTGTTTTTGTAAGAAATGGAACCTCTACGAGCCCCATGGTGGTTGTGGACATGAGGTTTATATGTACTGTGAGATTAGAAGTACTGATGACCTCATTATATGAGACTTAATTATTTGGTAGCTCTGTGGAGGTAACCATGTGTTTTCTATTTTAAAATCTGTTCTTTTTTTTCAGTCATACACTTGATGATATTTGTCTTTTATTCTCAAAGAAGATCTTGACATCAGGGAAGTGATTCCATGACAAGCAAATAAATTGAATTTGAGTGAGATATGCTTTGCTAAGTCTTCCCCAGAGCCATGAAGGTCTGGTGACCAAATATGAATCAGAATGAGTGGAGATAGCCCTAGATGTGAGGCAGTTGGGGTTAAGTGACTTGTCCAAGGTCACACAGAGAGTGTCAAATGTCTGAGGCTGCATTCACCCTCAGGTCCTCCTGACTCTAGTGCTGATGCTCTAGCCACAGCACCACCTAACTGCCTCAGATACACTTAATTATCCACTAATACATTTCATCATACAAATTAGGAACAAAAATATATCAAATATTAACTTGCACAAGCTGGCACATACAGTTTTACAGTATATATTATATTGAACAGGTAGTATCAAAATTGCCCCATAAGTGCCCTGTTCTGAATTTCATTTTTTCTCTGTGCCTTTTTTGTGGTCCTTAGTTTTCACTTACCAGCTTCAACTAATTCTGAACTTTAGTATTATGCTATTTTCATAGAACCATATCACAATCTTATATTTATCTTCCTTTACTTGGCCTTGCTTCCATTACTCTGTACATTTCTCTTTAAAGATATAATACATATATATATGTAGAGAGAGAGATACATATATAGATATAACTTATATAGATATATGTTTTTTGTCAGGTCTTTTATGCATTTACCTCAGTCTCTTCAGGCAAATTCCATTTTTCTTTCTCATTTGAAAATTATTTCCCTTTGTTAATTAAAAATTTCATTTTTGAGCATCTCTTAATGTGACTTTTCCCTGAAGCATTTTAGTCCATAGGATCCTACCTCTTTTTCCTCTGAACCCACTAAAATCTGTTTTCTCAAATATAGGATATATATCTGAACATGTCCAGCTTTCCTCTTCTCTGTCATGAATTCAAAGATGAAGTGGTTACTATCCTCCAAGATAACCATTATTTTTATCTGAACAACCAAGTCCTCCCTGTTTAGAATTTTCCCTTGTTGGTTCATTTACCTTGTGAAAGATGGAATTACTATTTTTTGTGTTTTTATTGTTTTTTGAATTTTACAGTTTCCCCCCCAATCTTGCTTCCCTCTCTACACCCCCCACAGAAGGCAGTCTGATAGTCTTTACATTGTTTCCATGCTAAACATTGATCAAAATTGAGTGTGTTGAGAAAAATCATATCCTTAAGGAAAAATAAAATGTAAGACGTAGCAAAATTACATAATAAGATACCTTTTTTTAAAAAATTAAAGGTAATTGTCTTTGGTTTTTATTTAAACTCTACAATTCTTTCTTTAGATATAGATGGTATTCTCCATCACAGATAACCTAAAATTGTCCCTGATTGTTGCACTGATGAAATGAGCTAGTCCATTAAGGTTGATTATCACTCCCATGTTGCTGTTAGGGTATATAATGTTCTTCTGGTTCTGTTCATCTCACTCAGCTTCAGTTCATGCAGATACTTCCAGGCTTCTCTGAATTCCCATCCCTCCTGGTTTCTATTAGAACAATAGTGTTTCATAACATAACCACAATTTGTTCAGCCATTCCCTAATTTATGAACATTCACTCAGTTTCTAATTCTTTGCCACCACAAACAGGGCTGCTATGAATATTTTTGTATAAATGATATTTTTACCCTTTTTCATGATCTCTTCATGGTATAGACCCCAGAGTGGTATTGCTGGATCAAAGGGTATGCACATTTTTATTGACCTTTGGGCATAATTCCAAAATGCTCTCCAGAAAGGTTGGATGAGCTCACAACTCCACCAACAATGCATTAGTGTCCCAGATTTCCCACATCCCTTCCAACATTGATCGTTGTCCTTTTTGGTCATGATGGCCAGTTTGAGAGATGTAAGGTGGTACTTCAGAGAATGCTTTAATTTGCATTTCTCCAATCAGTAATGATTTAGAGCAATTTTTCATATGACTATGTATCACTTAGATTTTCTCATCTGTAAATTGCCTCTGTGGATCCTTTGATCATTTGTCATTTGGGAAATGGCTTGGTATTTTTTTATAAATTTACTCAATTCTCTATATATTTTAGAAATGAATCCTTTGTCAGAAATACTAGTTGTAAAAATTATTAGAATAGAATTATTATGAAAACAAGGAAAGAAATTATTAGTTGCTGTACTTCTGACAAAGAGAGAGAACCACAGAAAATACTTGGTTAATTAGTAATCCCATTACTACTATAACATGCCTCTGGACTGGGCTGGTGATAATACCCAAACCCCCCTTATCCATTTCTTCTTTCTCTACAGATGATCTCTAGAATACTTCAGTGAAAAAAAATAAAAACAAACTTCTTTCTTCCTTCTTTAACTTCGGTTCAGGTAATCTTCTCCATGCTTCTCCCTCTCATTCCCATCCAGATATATGACCCAGTCCTGAGTTTCATTTCACCAAGTCTCAGTGATAGCTGTGAGATCAAATTTGCCCTCTTGCAGTGCCCTCTAAGTTCTGCTGTTTTGTTGCCTAAATTTGGAGCATTGAATATAGACACTTATGGCCAAAAGTTTAATTACTGGAGCTTGTTCATTGGATTTTATCTACTATGAATTTTGGGGGTTTCTCAGCTACTATTATTCTTCCTTCTTTGAAGATATTCCTTATGCTAACTTTAGCAATATAGACAGGCAATCTTCTCTCTAACCCTTCATTTTATCTTCAAGTTCTTTTGATTAGATTTGCAAGAAACCTGGTAAATACATTCTTACCAGCTTTTTTAGGTCTACTTGGGCCACAGTGATTTTTCATGCTTCTTAATTCCTATTTCCACTACTTCAGCACACATTCACTGCATTTTGTAGTAAAGAACCCTGAACTTAAGGATATGAAATTGTGTTGGCTGCCTTGAGAAGTGGTGGAATAACCTTTCTTGGAGGTCTTTACACAGACTACATAACCACTTGTTATGTATGTTATAATGGAAATTTCTTTGGGTAAGGGTTAGACTAAATTTCTTTCCAACTCTCATATCCTGTAATTCTCTTATTCTCTTGCTTACCCAAGGTGGAGGACCAGGAGAGTACAAGTTGAAGAAGTTTCTCTAGAGATTGTGAGATTGTTCAGATTAATTTGATAAAATTTGAGCTTCTTAATACCAGGGACTGATTCATTTTATATTTGTATCCTCAGATCCTGGTATAAGACATTTATAGGGTAAATGTTTCTTGCTTTGGTTTAAAGTAAATCAGTTGAAATAACCTCTATTAAAGGATTTTGCAAACATTGGAAAGAATTAGGTAGTGTGCAACCCTGAAAAGGTATGCCCTCACACCAGAGGTGCTAGTCCTTCCTGAATACTCCATATACCCTAAACTTTTCCAGGTTGCTCATCTACCTTTGCTGTCTACCTTTCATCCAGTTCTCACCTGTGACTCCAAGAAATTACATCATGTACAGTGGCTACACTCTAGTAAAACCATGTCTCTGAAGACAAGATAAATCAAGTTAAGGGTAACTGTCAAGTGTGATGGTGAGTTTAGGGGGATGTCAACCTTCCCACCTCCACCCCACCAATGGGCAAATGAGAACAATTTATTCCAAAGACAACAAAGGAGACTGAAGCAGATACTGTGGACTACTTAGAATTTGATCAGGCATGGAGGATGGTAAGATTATCTACTACACTCTGGGCCATCACCAGTCATCCTGACTTTTGTCTTGGCACTGAAATTTGAGTACTCTGGAAAAGAGAGTGAGATTGGAGTACTCTAGAAAAGAGACTTTGTACTCTGCCTCACTTAAATCCAACTCACAATCAAGTCAAGACATTGGTAATGTCTTGTAATATCTGGTAATGAATGACAATTTTATAAACAATGAAACTGTGTACAAATATAAGATAACTACCTCATTCTTTACCTTTATACATCAGTCCTAAGTAAATTGTAAGCCCTCTCTTCTCTACATCTTTCCATAGCTTTTAACAGACCCAGCACTTTGCACAGACCCAATTGATCACAAATAACTGCCTTTCATGTTCTCCTGAAAAGATTTTTTAAAAAGTTAAGTTAAATGTAGTATTCCAGGATATGTACATTTTTAGAACTTGTAGCAAATTAACATTTTTGTCAGACCCTTATTGCAAAAGAAACGCAACTTTTTTATTTATTTATTTTCTAATTACATGTAAAGATAGTTTTTCAGCATTCATCCTTTTGCAAGCTTTTGAGTTACACATTTTTCTACTCCATACCTTTCCATTCCTCTCCTTATGGCAGGAAACAACCTGGTATAGGTTGTACATGTAAAATCACATTTAGCATATTTCTATATTAGTCAAGCTTTGAAAGATGAATTGGAACTAAGCAGGGAGAGGGGAACATTAGAAAAAAAAGTTTTTTAAAAGTAAGCATAGTATTCTTTGGCCTCCATTCAGAATCTATAGTTTTTTCTCTGGATGGCATTTTCCATGACATGTCTCTCAGAATTGTCCTTGATACTGAACTGCTAAAAGGAGTTGTGTCAATCGTATAATGTTTTCCTAGTTCTGCTCACTTCATACAGCATCAGTTCATGCAAATCTTTCCAGGTTTTTCTGAAATCAGGCCACTCATAAGCTTGTTTTGCCATTCTCCATTTGATGGACATCCCCTCAAATTTCAATTCTTTGCCATTACCAAAAGAGCTGCCAAAAATATTTTTGCCAATATGAGTCCTTTGCCCAAGAAACACAGTTGTTAATGAAAACTCAAAATTTGGATTCTGTGGTTTTATTGAAAATTGAAGATTCAATCAACTCAGGGCAGCTAGGTGGCGTAGTGGATAAAGCACCGGCCCTGGAGTCAGGAGTACCTGGGTTCAAATCTGGTCTCAGACACTTAATAATTACCTTGCTGTGTGGCCTTGGGTAAGCCACTTAATTTGCCTTGCAAAAACATAAAAAAAAAAAAAGATTCAATCAACTTTTGTAATTTGAACTATAATTTGAGTGGTGAGACTTTTAGGTATAAGATATTTGTAGTACTTTTGGACTTTATAAATGTTTTTTCAAAATGATTCCATGAGGTATTTGTTGCAGATATTATTATCCCTATTTTATAATGGAGGAAAGTGCCCAAATTCACACAGTTAGTATGTGTCAGAATAGGTCTTCCAGATCCAACTCTGACTCTTTCCTCATTTCACCATGATGAGTTTCAGGTAGTCTGGTACTGTGTTGTTGTATATATCATTAAGTGTACAAAAGATGAATCTGGGCTGCTGGGTAGATCAGGTTCTGACTCTAGTTTGAGATGATGTGTGTGTGTATATAGACATGCATGTGTCAACATAAATGTACATAAGTATAGGAAGATTTTCTTTGCACTTAAAAAAAAATGAGGATGTTGCCTGGTGGTACTGTTTTTCTAAGGGCTTTGAGGCATTCATGAGCAGGATTGCATCTTTATTTTAACAACCTGTGGGTGCTCATATCACAAATTATCACCCCAGTGGATTCCCTTCATTTTGAATTTGAGCTCTTGCCAAGAAAAACATCTTGATGATAGAAAGCTGGCTGAGATACAATTGATTTTGGATTATAACCTGAATTTAACAGCTCGGGTCAAAGGGTACTTTTCCCCCACAAAAAATGCTTATGTCTTTTAGAATTCAACTTAAAAGATTAGCCTAATTAATTTTCCTAGATTGGAGTTTTTACAAAATCTTACATGTAGATTCATTAAGAGTTGAACAATAGTTGTATCTTGTAAATATGTTTTTAAATCATTTAATATTTTCAATATAGGAAGTCCCCAGTTTGCAAATGGGTTATATTTATTTCTCAGTTGTCAGTTCTGAACTCATTATAGAGTCAACATTTCAAATGGCAATTAATTCTTCAAACCAAACAAATGAAACCCATTTAATTTATAATGTAATCTTCCTATATTGCTTACAATATATTGTTAACTTCTGGATCCTTATTTTAGTATTTTTAAAGTAGTTTCTGATAAAAATATTTTTGGATAGAGATACTCTCATGTAGACTCTCATGTATAAGATTCCATTCCTGGGGTCAGCTCCTCTAATCTGTTCTATTTTTTTTTTTTTACTTTCTTCCCCTTGCTCTTTTCCCACTCCCCAGACATATCTTTTGTTTATAACAATGAGGACTGTTTTGAAAGAGTGTCAGGATAAACTAACTATATTATATTCTGAGCTTCCCTAAATCTGAACCTATCTGCTCCCTCTCAGAAGGTGATGTCACCTTATAAACTTTACTGTTATAAATTCCTTCTTCTCCCCAAATACTCAGTCAAACCATTTTAGCATCATCTACCATCTTTTTCCTTTGCTCCAACTTCAGAAATTTAGATGGTTGTTCTTCCTAATGCTAACCCTTCTACTTATTCCCCTTAATTCCTAAGAGGAACTTGCCCTTTTGATCTTTCCTTTTCCTTTCTCTAATTTGTACACAACTTTCCTTATTACTGGCTCCTTCTTTTGATGCCTACAAACTCTTCTTCACCTGATACTGTCATCCCTTCAGGCTGCTGCCCTATATTATTTTTTTTCCTTTCAACAGTCAGATTCATTTATAACAAAACAAAACCATAGAAAACAATAACAACAATGAGCTATCAACATGAATTGCCTCTGCTTCCTCATTTCCCATTTAGGCTTGTCTGAAACTGCTCTCTTGAAGGTTACCAGTGATCTCCAAATTGTTAAATCTAATGGCCTTTTCTCATCTTTCTTGACCTTTCTGCAGTTTTTGAAACTTTTGACCAGCTTTCTGTTTTTTGGATACTCTCCTCTTCCTGAGTTTTCACAACACCCTGTCATACCGATCCTTCTGGGTTTACTTTGTTACATTATCTGTCTTGCCCTTTATATGTAGGTGAACTCCAGAGCTCTATCCTGGGCCATCTGCTCTCCTAGTAATTTCTCTCTTCATAATCCCATGAATTTGAATAATGTTCATTAGCTCTCATAGATTCACCTGTTATCTTTAGGCAAACATTCACAAATCTATTGATATCCAGGCTTCCTATCTCTTGAACTGTAGTCCTGCTTCTCTAAATGTCTGCAGGACATCTTTACTTGAAAGTGCTATGGGTACCTCAAACTCAATGTATACAAAATAAAATTCATCTTTCTATTTAAGGACACCTCTCTTCCTAATTTCTATCCAGGATGTTACCATTCTAATCACTGAGGTCCACAAAATGAACTAGCCTTGATTCTTTATTCTTACTAATTCTGAACTCTAAGCCAATAATTAGTCACCAAGGATTTTTTTTTTACTTTGGGATAAAAGGCAAACTGTTCTTTTTGGCACTTAAAAGCATCCTTTCATGGTCTGACTCTGTCCTATTTTTCCAGACTAATTATGCAATATTTCCTCTCATGTATTCTACATGCCATATAAACTAGCCAGACACAATATATCATCTCCCTTCTCCATGCCATTGCAAAATCTGTCCCCTAAACTCACTGTCTTATTTTTAGATAGCCACCCCAGGTGTATTTTTTCTAAAAGAAATAGTGTAAGAGTGATGTGTGGGGCAGCTAGGTGGTGCATTGGATAGAGCACAGGCCCTGGAGTCAGGAGTACCTGGGTTCAAATGCGGCCTCAGATACTTAATAATTACCTAGCTGTGCAGCTTTGGGCAAGCCACTTAACCCCATTTGCCTTGCAAAAACCTTAAAAAAAAAGAGTGATTTGTGTTATGTTGAACAGCTTATAGACAAATTGCCCCACTGAGTTTTCCCAGTTCCTACTGAAGAAATCTTTGAAAGGATAACAGACTACATCAGGAATCATCCTGTAATCTGAATTCTTGATGTAAAAATGTCAGAGGTTTAGAGTCAATTTATATGCCTTTTTTCCCCCTCAGAGAATAAAGATTTTCTTCAGAAGCACTCATGAAAAGAGTACACTTCTGAAATAATACACAACCTTGCTTTGAGAGCTTCAAGTTATCCATAAGTTTCTTGGCAACTATTTTAGAAGTTTAGGAAAAAAATGTCCATTTGACAGTTAATTTGAAACTTATTTGAGCATCCAGTTTTCTTCAGATAGAATGGTGACTCCTTAATATAAAATACATCACCCTCTTGAGATTCATTTTCCTCATCCACAAAAGTGGGATTATACTTATTGTTATTACTTATATTACATATTTCAGAGGGCCTCTGTGACTAGTAAATAAAATAATATTTATGCCTTGTGAAAACTGTTGTTTGCTTCTGTCATATACTTTATCCTGAGGTTGCCCCTTTTTGCGGTCTTTTTTACAGTCCTGGCATTAAAGTCAGGAGGATCTGAATTCAAATATGACCTCAGACACTTGACACTTACTAGATAAGGAACCCTGGGCAAGTCATATCTGGCCATTGGACCCAGATGGCATGGGAGAAGAAAGTGAGACTAAGTGACAGTACAACCCCCCCCCAATTCAAATCCAATTCATATGCATATCATGGCATCACCTTCCTGATGTTATGGTCTTCTTCTAGAACTAAGGACAAAAAAAAAGCATTTGATGTGTTCAGATTCTGAATTCTAAACTCTACAGAATGTCTCTGAAGTAGGCTGATGCTATTCTTTTGTGTTAATTCTTTGAGATTGAGAGGATTCATTTATAAGTGTTCACAAAAGTGTAGATGATTTTTGAACAACCCTCTCTATCTTCTACATAGCTTTAAGTAGTTGGTTAAGAAAGTTGATGTCCTAGGTAAATCTTACATTTTTCCTTACTCTAACTGGTGTGAAATTTTTGTATCCCAGGTCATCTTAACACATCAGCAACATAATATACATAGAAAAGAACTTGTAGTTGGGGTCAGAGGATCTCATTTCAGATTCATTTTGTCCTACTTATATAAACGACTTTGGCTAAGTCATATCACCTTTCTAAACTTATTTCCCTTACTATGAAAAGAACCCTGAGAGTTCAAGTAAGGTCACAAGTAATTAGTAATAGGATCAACATATAAATATCTGGTTGTTTTTATTCTAAATCTATTGCTTTTGCCAAAGCTACAAGATAATAAACTCCAAAGAGAAGAGATCTTTTGTATCTAAATTGAATTTCTTCTAGTACCCACCCCAGTTCTCTGGATACAATAGGTGCATAATTTACCAGTTTAACCTCCTCCAAATTCTCAAGGCAAAAAGTATTAAACATCTGAATTTTTTAAAATAATCATATCTCATACAAGGCTTATTCCCATTTAAGTAATACAACTGTAATTCTCCCTCAAGCTGTTTGACCCTGAGCAAGTCACTTCTCTCTCTCTCTCTGTTTCCCATCTATAAAATGGGCTTGAGGATAGCACTTTACCTCACTGAGTTGTAAGGATCAACCAAAATAACGGATGTAAGTACTTTGAAACCTAAAAGTACTACAAAAATGCTACTTTTTATCTGTCCCATTATTCTTTAGTTCAGCACACAAACTTCTCACCAGCAATCTCAGGTACTATATGTGATTTTAGCGTACAATTCTGACTACAAACAGTGAATAAATTCCAAAGAACAACAAGTGACAAATACCTCACATAACAGTTTTGGACTTTGGAGGGTCATTGCAAAATATAGACTGTTTTGAAAACTCTTGGGGATGAAAGTTGAAACTGTGCAGTTTATCAGCATCTGGGTGGTGTAAGCTTTATGCAGATACTGACCTTGGGAGCAGAGCACAGTCCAGAAGTGATATTTTCCTAATCCATGCACATTTCATTATCTAATGTATTTATGTTTGGTTACTGTTGACATGTGGGAAGCTATATCTCTAAGGCCATTTGCCTCATATTAATAGCAGCCTTACTGACATTGACAATATTGTAGCTTGAAGGATCTTGTTGAAAGCTAAGATTGCATGATTTTTTTTTAAAAAAAGGCAATTTTCCATTTTAAGTATTTTACATTTCTTGGTGTTTTATCAAATTAAAAGAATTAACAACAGTGCATTTTGAAGAGGCACAAAGTTTTGGTTGCAACAAAAAGTTGCTAGATTTGGAGTCAAGAAGATATGAGTTTGAATCATTCTTTTGCCTTGTACTTCCTTCTTTGACCTTGGACAAGTGGGCAAATCTCTGTAGACCCCGGTTTCTTCATCTGTAAAATGAGAGGGTTAGACTAAATAATCTATAGGATCCTTGTTAGTATAAAGTCAACCATCAATAAATAGCAGTTGATAGTTTAGTCCTCTATGTACAATAGTCAATGTATGGATTGTAATCTTAACATAAAATGCAAATGAGCAAAGATTGTCAAAGAAAATCAAAGAAATCTACAAGAGATGAACTATATGAAATTGATTATAATTCTATTTGTATGTTTAGGTATTTATTGTACAAATGGTTACAACTTTACAAAGTCTGAACATTGGGAACTAATTTTTTTTTTGCTTTTAAGAACTTTTTCCTTCAATTTCCATCAATGTAAAATTTTTGTATGTAATTATGAAAATGGGCAGTTAGGGCATTAAGCTTTTCCCTAAACTTATCTTTTCCTCTCTTTCTTTGCTCCTTCCTTTCTTAGATTTTATTAAATATGCCCTCTGTCCTATATTATGGTTATATGTTATATATTTTTGTGTGTATGTATATGTGTGTATATATATATATATAATTATAGTTATACTGTAGCTGATATTTGAATAGTGATAATATGGTTTGCAAAATGATTTACATGCATTATCTCATTTGATAAGTCAAACAGAGTGGGATAAGAAATTCAAGCAAGCCAGATTGCTTGCCTTGGGTTGGCTAGATGGTGCAGTGGATAGAGCACTGGCCCTGGAGTCAGTAGTACCTGAACTCTAGTCCAGCTGTAGACAATAATTACCTAGCTGTATGGCCTTGGGCAAGCCACTTAACCCCATTTGCCTTGCAAAATCTTTAAAAAAAATAAAGATTACTTGCCTTCATGAAGGAGAGAAGGTTCCTGATGTGGAGCTTGAAGGAGGGGAGCAATTTAAAGTCAGAGACATAAGTCCTATTTCAAGCACAAAAGGTAGATAAAGATTTGAGAGTCAGCTACGTATAGAAGGTAATTCAATCCATAGAAATGGATGAGATCACCAAGAAAGAGGTAAGAGAGAGAAGGTTGAAGACATCCACAATCTTTAAGAGATCCCCTTTTGGGGGAAGTGAGGAGAGCAGAAAGTGTACTAACTCCTCCCTAGCCTTTAAAATGGGGTAATAGTGACAAGGTGGATAGAGTGCTGACCCTGGAATCAGGAAGATTTGAATTCAAATCTGGACTCAGACAGTTATTAGCGGTTTGACCCTGAGTAAGTCATTTAATCTTTACCTCACTTTTCTCTTATGTAAAATGTAAAATGGCAAACCATTCCAGTATCTTTGTCAAAAAAAATCTGAAATGAGGTCAACTGAAAAAACAATTGAACAACAACCTTTTAAAATGTCTCTGGATTTTTTTGATATTTTATTTTAACTTCCCATGAAAGTTTTTAACATTCATCCACTTACATATTTATGTTACACATCTTTCTACCACCTGCCCTTCCTTCCTTCCCCTTTCCCTCAGTGGTAAATAGTCTGGCAAAAGTTGTACATATACATTTCTGTTTAACTTATTTCCATATTAGTCATTTTGGGTATGAGGAATTAGAACTACAAGAAAAGAAAGAAAACCTTGGGATAAGAATGAAAAACGAAAGAGAAATTTTTAAAAAGTGAGCATAGTACACATTCTGATTCTGTGGTTTGTGTGTTTTTTTCCCCCTCTGGATGTGCATGGTGTTGTCCATAAGTTGTTCTAGATCTCTGAATTGGTGAAAGGAATTGGATCAGGCATAGTTGATCAGCTCACAATGATGTTGTTAATGTGTACATTGTTCTCTTGATTCTGCTCCCTTTGCTCAAATATCTCTGGGCTTAAAAGAATAGGGTTTTTAAATCCTCCTTCTACCACTGACTTACCACATGATGTAGTCCAAGCCACTTCTCTTTACCAAAGTCTCTTTAACTTAAAAGATAATAAAATGAGTATTTGTGCTACCTACCCTCTCAGGATAGTTATGAGGATCAAATAAGATCATAAAGGGGTGCTTCCTACATATTTAGAAATGGATTATTTTTATGAAGAACTAAGAAATATATGCTATGATTATCCTCTAACAGCCCCACACCAAAGCTGTTTCAAGTTATGGAGGCCACCCTTGCTTATGACAGATTATGCCAGCAGAAGACAAAGTCTATCAGATTCCACCCAAACCAAAAGGCTTTAAATATGGGTCTGGCAGTGGACTGCATATCTGCCCTCCACAGGCCTGCCTAGCTCTGTTTGGAGAGGCTGCTTAACTGTGATTTTGCCACCAGCTGATCATTTTTTTGGCTACTGCAGCATGTGAAACCAGTCTACTAAGGCTAGAGACTGTGGCCTGTGTCAGTGGCAGGGGAGAGGAGCCCAAACCAATGAAAGTCATGGATCCTTTGAAGTATTATTGTTGAACTCCTACTATAGCCATTTGTAGAACCATAAAATCTTAGAGAAAATATGAAATCTTAGAGTGTTTTCCTGGAAATTTAATAAGATCAAATTGGACCTCCCCATGGATTGTTTGCCCCTACTTCTTGGCTGCTCAATTGAGCTATTTAATCTCTGAAGAAAATGAATAGCACTATTTTGGTAGTTAGGCTGAAGTTTTGAAGGCTGAATTTTCTAGTGTTTCCCTCTTTAAGTTTAGATGCAAGCAAGTTTTTAACTCTTCACTCTACAATGAGATTAGTAGAGGCAAGTAGGTGGTGAATCACTGGACATTTTGTCAGGAAGAAGTGAGTTCAAATCCAAGTTCAGACATTTTCTAGCTTTGTGACTCTGGATAAATCATTTAACTTTGTCTCTCTCAGTTTCTGCAACTGTAAAAATAAGCATAATATTAACACCTACCTCCCAGGATTATTGTGAGGGTCAAATGAAATAATATCTGTAAAGTTAATAGTACAGTGTCTGGCCCACAGTAGACCCTTGACAAATCTTCTTTAGCCATACTATAAAGAGAGATTAATAGGAAAAGAAAGACATTTGCTATATGAGAGTAAGTACAAAGTGGATATATCCTTATGAGTTCATGTCTTAGGTTCCTCTGTCACTTGCATATTTAGCATGTTTTTTTAAGAAAGATATTATTTATTTTGAGTTTTACAATTTTTCCCCTCATTCTTTCTTCCCTTCCCCCCAACCCCCACAAAAAGGCATTGTTAGTCTTTACATTGTTTCCATGGTATACATTGATCTCAGTTGAATGTGATGAGAGATAAATCATATCCTTAAGGAAGAAAAATCAAGTATGAGATAGCAAAATTACATAATAAGATAACGGGTTTTTTTTCCTTATTTGAAGGAAATAGTCTTGGGTCTTTTTTCAAAATCCACAATTCTTTCTCTGGATATAGATGGTATTCTCCATTGCCAATAACCCAAAATTGTCCCTGGTTGTTGCACTGATGGAATGAGCAAGTCTGTCAAGGTTGATCATCACCATGTTACTGTTAGAGTGTACAATGTTTTTCTGGTTCTGTTCTGCTCATCTCATCATCAGTTCATAGCATGATTTTTTTTTAAACAGGGTGGATTCCCCCCTTCAAATTATTACCCAGGATTCTTGGAATTTGGCACACCTTCCTAGTTCTTAGTTTGTCAGGGATGGGGAAAGTTCTTATGAAAGAAGAACATTTGGTTTGTCTTTAGTAGTATTTATGAATGGTTTAGTAATATTTCTGAATGGTTTTTTAAAATAAGTTTATTGAGGAACTTAGAAACAAGATTGACCTGGACTCAAAATGTAAGAAAAAGTAGGGTTTTTGAAACCTATGACAGAGGAGTTTCATTTTCTTCCCTTTTTCATCCTTTGGATTTTTTAAAACATTACATACATACCTCACATTGGACTGTTACTTATGTATCCTTTTCTAATCCATGCTTGCTGATATTACTTTTATCACCCATCATCAAAAACTGATGGTGATTCAGGAAAATCATTGAGAGAAATAATAGACATCCATATTTGCTCACTCTAAATCATTTCCACAGGAGGTCAACCATTGAAAAATTTAGTGAATTAGATAGAAAACAAAGATTAAATTATCTGGACTTTTGAACTCTCATAATGCAATGATAATATGATATTTGTTCTGTAACCTGGGATAAGAGAGGAAAATACTTTCATATGACATCCATGGTATGCTTATGCATTGCTTTGAGAAAAAACAATTAAATGAAAATCTCAACTTATTTTTAGTAAAAGGATTCTGTCAAGATTGCTACAATTTTCTATAAACAGTATCTATTTTTGGAAAATCAAATAATTTTTATAAGAATTTATAAATAACTTAAGAATTATGTGTGTGTGTGTATGTGTGTGTGTATGGGGGTAAGGGGCTGATTTACTGAATTGATTTTTATTTTCTTTCTTTTTATTTGTTATTATAAAGAATGGTTTCCCGAATGGGTGACAGGAGGAATATATTCAGAAATGAAGGTGGTATTAAAAAAGATATCAAATATTTTTAAAGTTTTATGTTGAATAAGGCTTAGTCTCCATACATTTTGTATACTATAAATATACTGTTAAATGAATGACATTTTTGAAATTAGAGGGATTTTAACAGTTGCTTAATCATTTAATTTTAACAAATTATAAAGCCAGTGCCCACTGTAGTGCAGAGCAGCTCCTCCTCTTTCTATCAGTCAAGTGATCTTTATCCTGCACTATGTCATCCCTCTTCAAGGGCTCTTCCTATCTAATGATGGCCACCGATGATGGATATGATGGTCATCTCACCTATGAGTTTTCCATCTTGGACAAATGGTCACCTTCAACACATCCTATGCCATTTTTCTTTTGCTATTAAAGACCCAGTTATTTTCTCTACCATATTTTCTTTCCTAAAACCCCAAACTCATACCAGATTAAAAAGACTCAGTGCCTTTAATGGTATTACCTAACAGTTGGACTCAATTTGGAACATCTAGTAAATTTTACTCAAGCATAACTAAGGCAAATCCTATGTGGTTAATAAAGTTGTGGTTGTATTAGCCATACAAATTTAGAGGTTTTGTAGTAAACTAATGAAAACATTTCAATATAAAAAAAATCATAAAGCCAGTGATATATGTTAATGTAACAGGAAGCTATGCCTCTGTGGCCTTCATCATAAAGAAATCTCAGCTATCAGTTGCCTTTCTCCCCAACCTTTTATGTTTTAACACCTTATCTTTTCTTTTTTTTCCCCTTTTCTGTTTGAGCTCTGTACTCATTGGCAGAGAGGGCTTGTTAGCTAATCATTAAATGTGAACTCTTAGGGATAGTTTATATCTATATTCACCATGCCTTTCAAGTTTAGGTATTTATTAATATAGAAATACTGTGTCTTGAATACTATTTCCTCTTGTCTCTTGAACTAATATAATCCAATAATAGATTTTATTTCAATAACTTTTAATTACAACAGAAAGATTTTTATCATCTTTACTTTTTCTTTTCCTTTCTGTGGTATAAAAGGAATCTTTTCTTTCCATGCAAAAATGAAATAAAATAGCTCATTCACGTCCATGAACTTGTGAAATGACTGCTAATTTTCAAAATTCATTATAAAGAATTTCTAAGTCCAGTGTAATTTTCCATAAATATATTTAATTTCAATCTGGAATCTTATTCTATTTGTGGAATGATATTAAGATTTTAATAATCATTCACTGATACAGAAAGTGATGACAGAGTATAGTACAAAGATGCATACATTTATTTAAATTAACCTTTGCCCAAATCAATTAAAATTAAATATAAATTGATAAAATAAATGATTTACAATCTATTCCTTTTCCAGCTATACATAAAATAATCAAAGTTCTTTTCATTGAAAGGGAATTAAGGGGGGCGGCTAGGTGGCATTAGTGGATAAAGCACCAGCCTTGGAGTCAGGAGTACCTGGGTTCAAATCCGGTCTCAGACACTTAATAATTACCTAGCTGTGTGGCCTTGGGCATGCCACTTAACCCCATTTGCCTTGCAAAAACTTTAAAAAAAAAGAGAGAAAAAAGAAAGGGAATTAAGTGTTAAATCTGAAACCCCTGTTCTCAGATTATATCTGTATCCTTATGCAACATATTTCCACTTTATATGCTCAGAAATAGTATTATCTTAATGTTCATAAAAAAAGCTATTGAGTTTGTACCAAGTAATAAATAAGGTTTTGGTTCATATATATAAAGTGACAAAAGCTGCCAATTGCCAAAAAACAATTAAACAAACCAGTGTGGTCATATTATTAGAAATGGCATACTAAATACTAACATGAACAAAGTATGTGATAGCAGAAAAGTGACAAAATAGAACAAGGCTTCTATCTTCCTTCCCTGACCAAATTTTTGATTTATGATTAAATTGTATTTACGTTCACCTCACAAGTAATAGCCTGTGTTTTGGGGGGATTGACAATTGCCAGTCAAAGACAACTGAACAAGTCTCCATCAACTCAAAAGAGTGTGGGGGGGGGGGACCTCCTTGCTTAGGAGACTCCATTGAGATGAATGTACATGCCAACTGCAGCTTGCCATGAGAGCTGAACACCAAGCTACCAATGGCAGTGACAAAGGGCCAATGAGCGTTCTATTCTCAAAGTTAGGAGGCACAAAGAGTTATTGACTAGGGATATGGAGAGAAGGTTTTGTTTTTGTTTTTCTGTCAGTGTAAAGTAATGATTGTGTGTATGGAGTGTAAGTTGGCATGTAGTTAGTATAAGCCTGTTGCTTAGGGTGGCTGGGATGATGATCTTGAACAAAGAACAGGGGCAGAACTAACAAGCCCTCAGTTCACTTCTGTTTTCTCTGCCACAGAAATTGTTCTTTATGGTGCAAGGGAATAGAACCTTCTCCAAAAAATATTGGACAGGGAGTTGGAAGCCATAATGAGTGAAGAGACAGCAAGAGGGCATTTAGCTACCCTCAGAAAGTTTAAGTTATCTGATCTAGAACAATTCCTACAACCTAAGACACTGAATCAATCAGTGAATATGATTAGGCAGCTGTTATCTCAATTTTAAAATAAGCCATGCCCAACTCTTTATGGTCCCATTTAGGGTTTTCTTGGCAAATATACCAGAGTCACTTGCTATTTCTTTCTACAGATCATTTTACAGATGATAAAATTGAGACAAATAAGGTTAGGTGACTTTGCCAGGGTCACACAGCTATTGCGTATCTGAGGAAAGATTTGAACTTGGGTGTTCCCAACTCCACTGAAGCACCTAGCAGTGAGTCTTATCCACATTCCTTTAGGAATACCTGATTAAGAAAATTCCCAATGTCCTCAGAGATTAATTGTGCATTTCTTGGATTCTGTTGCAGCATCTATTTTCTGGCAGATTTGCTACATGGACAGTTCTATTCCTTTTCCAGCTATACATTTCTCAAATAATAATCCTTATACCACTTCTTTCATGAAGTACATCACTGGAAAAATTTTGCAGACTACCTACATCCAATAAGCATTTGTCCATTGCCCTTTGTATCACCTTTAATTGTGATTCTTCAGAAAATAGTGTTTCAAGATTTATTAAGTATTACTGGTAAAATAAAAACTTTGATCTTTTGTATCAGGAGTAGCTTGAGAAAATTGAAGACACTTTTTTTTCCCTTTTCACAGATGTAATCAAACCTGCTTTCTCTCTCACATTCAATTCTTAGACCCAACTCAGTTTATTTGCTGTGCTGAAAGGCTAATTCAATGGACTGACCATATCACAATAAACAATAGTCATTTTTCCTTCAATTTGTTTTTTTTAATATGGTACTTTAAGTAACTCTTTTTGAGTGTTTATGATTCTAGGGAGTTGGCAAGAATAATCTTTGTTTTTTTGGTTTTTTGGAGGGGGATTCAGCCAAGGCATTTATTTTATTTTTGAGCTGACAATCTCATTTTAATCTTAAAGATTGCATACAATAAGAATTATACATACACACACAAATTAGCAAAAAAAACACAAAGTCTTCTTGAAGTGTATGGGAAAGATCATGATCAAGTAAATCCTGTTGACAACAAAGAGGAAATTTAGGAAGCAATTGAAGGCAAATTAAAATTCATCCATGTTAATGCTATTATTAGGGCAGCTAGGTGACACGGTGGATAGAATGCCAGGTTTGGAGTCAGGAAGGCTCATCTTTCTGAGTTCAAACCTGGCATCAAACATTTATTAGCTATGTGACCCTGGGCAAGTCACTTAACCCTGTTTGCCTTAGTTCTTCCTTTGTAAAGTGAGTTAGAGAAGGAAATGGCAAACTACTAAAGTATCTTTGCCAAGAAAACCACAGATGGGGTCACAAGAAGTCAGACACAATAAGTAAGCAGAAAAAATGATGCCATTGATAAAGGTATCAAAAGATTCTTAAAAACCAAAGGTCATTACCTGAATCATCTTTTACAAAGATACTAAGGCTGTGGAACAGTCTCATAACTCTTAAGTACCATCTGACTTGTCCAGTTCACCATTTCTATGGATTTAGTGCAATATCCCTGCATCCTGGGTGATTTTAGTACATTTCTTTCCATTAAATACATAGAATACATCCAATGATTTCATGCACTGGAGGCTTCTCTCTTGCTCTTTCAAAATCTTGAGCATATAATCTTTATGTTTTAATTGATATTATCAGAACACAGTTTCTTTGTTGACTTTGATCAGAAAACCTTGTATGATCTTAAGAGTCCCTTTACACAGTAGTGTAGCTACCAGCCTATCTGCTATTTGTCACATATTACATTTTATGACATGTCTTCCTGGGTTTTCATTGATTATTCCTTAAGTCTGAAATGTCGCTCTCCCTTTTGTAATCCCTTGTTTCCTTCCAGACTCAAATCAATCACCATCTCCTAAATGAAATCTTTCATAAAAGCCCTCACCCCCCCAAAAAAAACCTCATTGATTCCCTAAGTTTATAAGCCTACTGACACATAGGCCTAGACTCCAGCAGTATTTCACTCAACTACCTGGCCTTGCCCTTCTATGATCATCCCTGTAGCTTTCCAAATCACAGTGGCCTTCCCTGATCACTTTTTCTTTAAGCTTTTTGCAAGACAAATGTGTTTAAGTGGCTTGCCCAAGGCCACACGGCTATATTAAGTGTCTGAGGTGGGATTTGAACTCAGGTACTCCTAACTCCAGGGCTGGTGCTCTATCCACTCTGCCACCTAGCCATGCCTCACCACTTCTTTTTATGTTGTATTCTCCTTTAGAAGGTTCTTGAGCACATATTCTGTCTGCATGTTTGTATTTATATCCCTAGCATTGAGCGTATAGCTCAGTACACAGTAAGTGCTTCATACATACTTTTTTCTTTTGTTGTATTTATTTAGAATCTATTATGTTTACACTTTAAAATTTATATATAAGTTTATATATATATGTGTATGTTCTAATTTTGTGTGTGTGTGTGTGTGTGTGTTGTCTTCACTTTATAATGTAAACTCCTTGAGGAAAAGAGATGTTTTGTTATTGTCCTTGCAATCCTAGTGTTTAGCACAGAGCCAAACTCAGAGTAGTTAATAAATACTTGCTCCTTGATGAGAAAAGGGCTCTTTGCTATAGGTGACCCTTTGAGACTACGTTTTGATCCACAAAGCAGATGTGGTTTTTTAAGTAATCAGCATCTTTTATCCAATCATTTCTATGACTTCGAAGGACTGATTGTTAATAAAGCATAATTAGGAAATTCCTTACTCTTCCTGACCTCATATTCTTATCACTATACATATATTCTTACATATGTTTTATAAATATTAGGCAATAAATATATTTTCATAGTTATTGATATTCTCTAAGGTTTTTGATGTTTTGGTAATAATATTTTCTATTCTTTTTTCTGTTATTATTAATTTATTCCCTTATTTAGTATATTTCATATTTAGCTCCAAACCCCAGGATAGCCTGCAAAGTACAGATGATCAAAATTTATGTTTTTGTTTTTATTTTTGCAAGGCAATGGGGTTAAGTAACTTGTTCAAGGTCACACAGCTAGGTAATTATTATGTGTCTGAGGTCGGATTTGAACTTAGATCCTCCTGACTCCAGGGCTGGTGCTCTATCCACTGCACCACCTGGCTGCCTCCAAATTTATATTCTTTTGGACAGAGCGTTCACATGTAAGGGTATGACTCTTCACATGGATAGAGGGGAAATGGAGAGGGGAAGAAAGAGGAAGAAATAGCATTGTCCAACTGGAAATGGAGGACGAGAAAGACCCTGAGGAGTAAGAAATAACAGCTCCTTCCTAGAGAGGCAGCTACTACTCCTCACAGATTGTCATTCATCCTTGAGGACCAATAATGTCAGAGGGTGCTGTCTTGACTTGCAAATGAATTGGGTTTAAGTGAGGCAGAGCTGTGCAAAGTCACCACCATCACTCTTTCCTGTAGTAATTGTTTCTGTTCTGGCTAGAAACTCTTGAGGGCCTTCCCTCCCAGATGAACTCTTTTGTGACTAGGCCCTGTTTGGTCTCACCTAACCTTTAATGACTGAATGGGCATTGCTTCAGAAAACTGAGACCCAGGAAGGACATAGCTTCAAAAGGCCAAGGTCTCTTACTGCATCTGAGCCATTGTCGATCATCCTGACACTAGATTCCAGTGACTCTGGAGGAGAGAGTAGGTCTGGTGACTATCTAGCCCCACCTTACTCAGATCCAATCCACCAACAAATCAAGAGTTTGCCCTCTGGATGTCATGGTCCTCTTTCACAATGAAGAGCAAACAACAATACTGTCGTAGATAATATCTCCAATATTGTCATCTACATCCATTTTTTCCTTTTGTACTTAGTCCTATCCAATTATTCTTTTCTAATTTTATCTTCACAAGTTTTATTTCTATTTTCTTATATAAGATGTGGAAAAAATGATGTGTTATCTTCTAAATGTAGGACTTCCATTTTCTTGTCACTAAGTATGAATGGAGACTGTTTTACAAATGGCAACAAGTCTGGTCCATTTTTATGTTTTTGTTGTCTTCTTTCTATTGCCATGTGTAATCTTGGATTTAATAATTTTGAGTTTACCTGACTTGGTTATTTTTCTATGCCTAGTTTTCTTTAGATTTGTTTTTGCAACTATTGTCTTTTAACATTTGATGAAGTGATACTCTATTGTCTATTGTCTAGCAAAATCAAAGATTTGCTATCTAAGAGCATTGTGGATTCTCTTGGCCTCTTTGGCTTTATAACAATAAAAATTTATATAGTAAATGATGATAATTCAGGGAAATATAACCTTTTTCTATTTTTTTAATTTTTTATGTCAACAACTTTTTTAAGGAGGTAAGTTTGAACTATTGTAATTATATGCTGTCTTCTCACCTCATTCTTATTTGATATTGAGTTTAACCTTCTTCAGATAGTTGAGGGAATTCCTATAAACATTCAGCTGATTTTGAACTGACTTCCACATCAGATAAGATATAGTTAGTTTCATATTTTTACTGTTCAATGTTTGATTTGTACCAATGACAATCAGTCTGATTCATGGAGAAAGCATGTTTGACATATGGGGTAAAGCTTCATAGTTATCTATAAACTGCTGGACTCTCTTGTTTCTTTTCTCTGAACAGTATTTTTCAGTGTGCACTTGTACACTTATTGTGTTTGCTATTTGCCAGGCACTCACTACTACGTGAAATGACCAGGTGTACCTTGAAATGTTGTTTCTTATTGCCTCTGGATGTATGATGAAACAATTCTACCAACTTGTATTTGCCTTTTAAAGTAACAGCTGTCATCCAGTCTTCCATTTAGCTGCAATTACTTTATATACTCTGGTTTCATTTATGGCTAGAAAATCAATACTACTGATTCATTTTTTGTGATAATGCATAAAATTTATTGCTAATGGAGAAAGATCTCATATTTAGAGTCCCACTATTTAAATTCCCTGTTGTTGGTGCAGAAGAAGCAAGGGGATACACAGTACTAAGAGTCATTGGATATTTTTCTTGAATTCTTTAGTCACAACAGTCCTTGAAGTAGTCACTTAAGAATTAAATCTACTAATGATGTGTCCCTTCATCCCCAGAGAAGTTTGATGCATGGATAAGTGTTCTCAATATGAAACCATATTTAGAGTCTTTTGTCTTAGTGGAGTGAGAAGTAACTTGTTCTCTGCTAGCATAGTCCTTAAGTCAAGGTCTTTTCCATGCCATGATGACATAGGGTGAATTTGTCAGGGTAAATTCTAATAGCTGTTTGTTTTGTTTTGGTTTTTTTTGGACTATTCTTATCAAGCTAGCGCTTTTTTTCCTCTCAAATTCAGATTTTATGTAGTTTGTTTTGACTGCCCCATGACAGAACATTCATTTAATTTAAAAATCACTTAACTCAAAATAATTGAAAAATCAAATAAAAAATTTCTGTTTTTGTTTTACATGACATTAATTGTAAATAAGCAAGTTAAGTTCCTTCTAAATAAATACATTACTGAGATAGCTATAAATATAAGTAATTCCTCCCTTAAAGGATCAACTATTAAAAGAAAGCTTAAATGTAGACTTTGATTCTTCTATGGTCCATGAACTTATCATCCTAAATATTCCTCTATCAGTGCACATTACAAGGCCTCCATTTAATAATTTCTTATCCTGTGTAATTCTTATTTCTATCTTTATATAACTCCTGCATAGAAGATCAGCAAGATACTATAGACTTTCTTCTGGTTCTTTATAATAGTCTGTGAGAACAAATTTTGAAATGTTATCTATTTATTATGAATGTCACAGTTTTTGAAAAACAACATAAACTTCCCAGTTTTGATTTTGAAAAGAGAAGGTAACCCATAAAAAGTGAGTAACATTTGCAGACTATCTTGAATGTTCATAAGTTACTGACTATCATTCTTTAATGTTCCATCAGTTATTAGAGTAAGAGTATAGTAAAAGATATATGATCACCAAATTGTCATAGTATAAATTTTACTTACAACATGAGGTAGATAACCACTCAGTTGAAACTGAAAATCTTATGTGTGCATTTTCTTAGGGTTAAAAACTATTTGTGAACTAAATAAATGTTTAGAGAAATCATTAGTGTTCATAATTTATTAGCCTATGTGCTAAGAGAGATACAGAACCTGGCTACTGTAGAATCTTACTCTCATGCAAGCCTATTAGGGAAAATTGGGGGAAAGGGCAAATAAAAATGACTAACACAAATGTATCCTAAAGGAACAAAAGAAAGTACTTTGTGAAATTTCAGTGGAAAAAGATCATTTTCATAAATTAAGAATCAGTTTGTGATTAAATACCTACAACTACAATTTTTCTGTAGACATATCTTATTAGCAGACTACAGATTAGAGTTTCCCATTTGCTATCAGACAGAAGTGAAATGATGTCAATTTTACATTTTTAGCAACTTGATCCAATTTTTAATGTCATTTTCAATCTGTGGATAAAATGTATGTCTATGATTACCTCTTTTTGATAACCAAGGAATTTCATCCAATTTTATTTTTTTTATTTAACTAATGTTTTCCCTTGATTTGATGACTTTGTGTACTCATAAAGGAACATTTTAAAAATATATTTAGAGAGGGCAAAAACTCCCTCAAAAACTCTATATGTTTATATCATCATACCCAGGGATCACTTTGTTGATGACCACATTTCCCCATGTATAAGATTCTCCCATGTATAAGATGTACCTTAATTTGAAATTTATAATTTGTAATTTGAAAAAAAAAGATGTCTTACACAAAGTTATTGAACTCAAGTTTTATTCATCATGAAATTCAAGGACCTTCTCTGCTCATAGCTTTGAGGCATCTTTTGGGCAAGTCTGGTACATGGACACATGCTTTAGTCCGTTACATTTCATGAACCTGAAGAACCAATGAAGGACCTCCTTTGAAATCAGGAACTTTTTTTTATCAACAGTTCTTCTTGCCTCATGCTGAACCATCTTTGTGGACATAGGAATTCCAATGGCCCTTTGCTGTTCAATCCATCTCTTCAATTCCCTTTCTAAATCACACCATTTTTCTGACATGCCTCTTAAGTCCTTCTTCTGCCGGGGTCTTTTCAGTAGGGTTTCTTCTTCCTGTAACCAGTCTCAGATTGTTTTGATGACCAGCTGACATTCAGCAGCACAATTTCCATTCACTTTTGCAAACTGGATCACTTTTAACTTGAATTCATCACTACAAAAATCTTTTTCTTAGTTATTTCTGGGCAGAACATGGCCAAACGTAACCTAATATACTAGTAACAAATGTGAAAAATGATCACAAACACATCAAGCAAAGAAAATGCAAGTAAAATAATCTGCAACCACTGTAGCTCCCAGTTTTTAGACCCCACATTTTTCGAAAAAGGGTGCATCTTATACATGGGGACATATGGTAATATCATCAGTTAACTTCTAGGAGAATTTTTATGTGACTTGCTTTCAATTGTCTTGAATTGTCTAAATAGTTAGTCTCAGAATCAAAGCTACATCTATTCCCTTTCAAAATGTAGTGATAGTCATATCAAGAATGACTTGTTAATCAGTGATAGCATCTTATATCAACCAGTGACATTTTGTATAACAATATGTGGACCTCTCAAACACCTAAAAGAATAGTTTTGCTGCCAGTGAGTGACATAGACCTTCTTGCTGTTCTTGAACACTGTATTCCACCTCAAAAAATTAGTGCCTTTTCTCTCTCTCTGCCTAGAATGTTCTCTCTTCTCACCTCCATCTTTGGCTTTCTTCAAGCTTCAGCAGTAATCCCACCGCTTCCAAGAGGCCTTTTCTGATTTTCTGAGATTACTTCCCATGTATCTCATATAGTTTTTGTGTGTACATAGTTATTTGACTGTTTCTCCTCTTTTAGAATGAGAGCTCCCTAAGGCAGAAACCATTTTTCCCCTTTCTTTGTATCCCCAGCACATTTGCTGGTACATAGTAAATTCTTAATAAATACTCAAGGGGGTTGGACAAGATGACTTCTAGGGTCCCTTCCAATTTTAAATTTTTAGGATCATCAATCATAAAATCAAATACTACAAGAAATTTGATCTGGGAGAACTCAATTCTTCCACCTCCTAAGTGAAACATAGGGTGAGCTGACCACAAGCATTTATTGAAAGCCCTCTCTGTATCAGGTAGAAGTACTGTTATGCCCAACTCTGTGAATACAAAGAAAGACAAAAGAACAAAAGATCTCTGTTCTCAGGAAGCCCCATGCAAACAAGGTCTATACAACATAAAATGAGACTAGCTTCAGAGGAAAACTTCCAAGATGTAGGGGTGCTGGGAAAGGTGAGAGAGAGGAGACAAATATCTCCTAGGGCCTAGGCAGAGTGCTAAACGTTTTACAGGTAAGAACTCATTTTGTTATTCACATTTTACAGGTGAGGAAACTAAAGCAAACTGAAGTGAAGTGACTTGCCCAGGGTCATGCAGCTAATCAGTGTCTGTAGTCAAACTTGACCTCAGGACCTCTTGAATCCAAGCTCAGCACTCTATCATCTTTGTCACCTCTCCAGAAAGAGAGACAATTTAGCTGGTTTCTTTCCTCTGTCACAAAGTTAATAAAAATTTAATCTTGCACCACTGGGATGTGATGTTGATCTGAAACAAGGTTTCTTAGGTGAGCAATATCTTCATCTCCTTTTCCTGAAAGGCAAGAAATGTTTCACTTTTATGTAACACAAGGTGGTACTTCCAAGCCCGAAGTACAAAGGGTTATTATACTCTCCTCCCTATTCCCTCCCAGCCCTCACAAACCATACTTATTGGGACAGCCAGAGCTGGGTCTAGATCCTTCAGCCCCTCCCTATTCCCTTCACAAAAAAGGGACAGAGTTTTAGTCTCTTGAACTCAGTATTCAGATTCTCAGTAGCAACATGACTTCATTGGCTTATTTTTCTCAGGGAAATCTAAGTAAGGCACAACTTCAAGTTTTAGAGTTCTGATTGGGAAAGCTGTTAGATCATTCATAAAATTATATTATAATTCATTAGCCAGCAGGGAGGTTTTTTTTAACCTCTGAAGTAAGAGCCGCACAGATAGTCTCTGAAATTAAAAAAACTCCTTAGAGCCATGATGACACATACACTCTGACCCCGTGATGATATGCCCATGGGCAATGAGAACAATGCATTTATTTAAAAAAGAAAAAAGGAACCAGGCTTACAAATTATCATTGGCAATGGGGAGGGGGTGGGAGAAATGGAAAAAAAAAAACATGTTGCTAAGAGTTTTTTAAGTTCTCCCTAAACAGAGAGGAGAAAAGAGAGGAAAGAGAAGATAACTTTCCTGCTTGACTTTACAGATGAGTAGGAGAGACCATTGCTGCTCATGTCCTCTTTCCAGTTAGATTCTTTGGTTCCCATTTACCTGCTTTGGATGTTGACGCTGGTCATCTCCTGGGAGCCCTATTGCTTCTCCCAAGCTGTGTTCTGCTCCCAGGCCTAGACACCCTTTGCTCAAGCTCTGTGTGCCACAGTATCTTGTCCCCAGTCCTCAACAAACTCCATCTTCTTCTGGTCTAACACCAGCAGATGGAACAGGACTAAAATCCCTAAGATTCCTAGCTGCAGTGGTTCACAATAATCGCCCTCTGCCTCTGTGGCATTATCTTCCTCTTTGCACTCCCAGCATTGTTACATAATTGGTACTTAATAATATTTGTGGATTGACTAATAGCTTTCCAAGACAATATTGTTTACAGAGATGTTTCAGTGCTGAATTTGCTGTCGAGAACTTAATTTGACACTAAGTTGTGTGAACTTAAACAGCTCATTCTCTAAGACCTTAATTTCCTTATCTCTAAAATGAAGTTTAGTTCTATGATGCCATAACATAGAAAAAGTCTGTAGTGGCATGTGACTCTATTACAGATACAGTATCATACTAGAAACCTTAGTGAATTTAATGGTCCCTTTAAAGAATATCTACTGTCCAAATATATACACAATTAGAAGTTTTAGGCCTTGTTTAATGACTCTAAATCTTAGCAGAAACATTTTAAATTAAAATTGTTTTAATAGGACTAGAATTTTTTTAAGTGAACCAGAAATTGTTTTGACCAAAAAAAAATTATTTTTTTAAAGTGCCTTAAAAATACCCTTTACCAATTTAATGGTTACCTACAAAAGTCTTAAAATTTTTTCTCCCCTTATCTGTCAATAGTTATCTTTCTTGATCTAACTCCTTTTGGATTTTCTGATCCTAAGAGATAAAAATTGAAAAACCTAGATTTTTGATCCAGTTTTATAAAATGCTTTACCTTGACCTAGGCAGTGTGCATTTTGGACTTCCTTTAGTCATTTGTAAATTCAGAGGATTAGGTTTATGGTCGTTAAGATCATACTCACTTCCATCTCTAAAATTTTGTGAATCACTTGTTTTCTGTTGAAAAACGATGATCATCAATTTTACAAAAGTAGTTCAACATTAGAACATATTTTATATTAAAATTTTATTATATGCATTCTATTTGACATCTAACACACAAAGCCCTTTATCGACTTCTAATTATTACATAGAAATAAATTATTATAATTATTATAATTATTAAGTTTTAATAACAAATAAAAGCAGAGATCTCTTGGAACTCAAATTTCTTAGCTTTTCTTGCCTAAGTTTCAAGACCATCCCACTATGGATTTTTCATATATGACATGTATTATGTTTTCTTCCTGCTTCCTCTGCCCATAACTTTATTGTTTGATATAAGCCCGGGCATCTGATTCTAGGGAACCAAACCCTTTAGTTTTACATATCTGAAGTCTGATTTGATAAAGTCTATATACAATACATATTGGTTTTCCTATGCAAGCTATCTTTGGATACAGTATTTGAATAAATACTACTTTTTTTGACAACCTGAGGAAGAAGCATATACAAATGATCACACTTCTTCATGAGATGGAGGCACTGAGGACAGATTGGAAACTGACAGAAACTAGTCTCCTTTGTGCAGTTAGTAATTACACTGCCATAATCCCAATTTGCAGCTGTCTTTGGCTTTCAAATGTGTTTTTAATTCTAGGAGGCGAAACTGGCATAGTTATCCATATCACCTGCTGATTTGCATGCCGTGGTAAACATTGTGGTAGAATAAGTTAGCTGTGGGTTCCACCACCCCTTCCATCTCCCTAACCTACTCCTCCCTCCCCCCTACAAAGCATATACTTGGCTTGTTCCCCCCCCTTTGACTAGGGGGATCAGTCCACTCCACTTCATCCTCAGCTCCTTTTCTTCCCTTCCCACTATCATCTCCAGAGATTTCACCTAGTTGTTAGAGGTCTTTTTTGGTATGTCTCCCTGAAAAAGAAAATGTAAACCTCTTTAGTCTCAAATGGATAGTTTTGGAATTACTCTGTCCATGGCCTCAGTTTCTTCTACTGTTAAATTAAGGACCAAAATAACTCTTCTCAAGTTCACTGTGAGGATTAAATGAAATAATAAAGTGCTAAGCACAGTGTCTGGAACATAGTAGGCATTATATAAATGCCATATTATTATTATCAGTGTCATAATTATTATTATCTGCTCAAACAGAACAGTTAATAACTTCACTTATCTTAACTATTAAGGGAATTCACAAAAAGAAATTCTATTCTGGAACTGATTCTCACTAACAGAGGAACTAGGTCCTGGTTGAGAATTCATCACCAACTTTTATTTTTAAAAAAACACATACTATATATACATCCATGTATATATACATATACTATGTATATAGTATATGTATAATGGAACAAGGACAGATGATAGAGAACAAAAACAGAAGTGTGGCACTATAAGAATAGCATCCAAAGTGCTGAGGCTCATGGTAGTAAAAAATCACAAAGGACATCAAGAAGAGTGGTTTTGGCTCCCTTAGGGAAAAGAAGATCATGGAAATGATAGGACTATTCCTTGTGGTAAATGAGCTAATAATGCAAAAAGAAAAAGCTGAGATGTTCATTCTAATTTTACTTATATTTTCTTTTCCAAGGAAAATAGTTTTCGTACTGAAATGGACCAACAAAAATGACTAAGGAAGCATTGATGAACACTGTTAATAAGGAGATAGATAGTAAGATAGTGCATGTGCCCTTACGAATTAAAGTGACCTTAGTCAAATGAACTTGGATATAGAAAGAACTGGTGGATGTGATTTCTGAGCCATTTTCAGGAATATTTGAAAAATCATGGGAAACAAAATTAGACAGGCACCAAATGTTCCAATTTTTTTAAAGGCCTGGGATGGGGGATGGGGAGAGGAGAGAAGAGAAGAGGAGAGAAATAGTTTGCACAGTCTAAGCAAGTAAGTTCAACTTCAGTTTTTGACAATTCTAGAACATATTCCTAAGCATTGGATAGTGAATACCTAGTAAATGAAGTGATAGACAGAGGAGCCATCATAACTTAAGCAAGAACAGATCTAACCCTGGCTCATTTTTTGACAGGCACTAAACTTTTGGGTCAGGGAAATAAATGTTTTAGGTATATTTTACCTAGATTTTATCAAATCATGTAATAAAGTATCTCCTTATTCTTGTGGTGAAGATAAAGGATAGACAGTTGTACATTAGATAGATTTGGAACTTAATGGTAGAATTCAAACTAGTTTGATGACAGCTTGGCAAGGTTAATCCCAAACTCTTCTCATTTCTCATTTTTGCCAGTTTGCATGGTACAAGGGGAAACCTCAGGTTGGTTCTTGTGAGACCTCTGAAGCCTCCTCCTTGCTACCTCCTGATGGTATATCTGATTTCTTCTCTATCCCAGTCCTAGGATAGCATGGCAACAATCTTCCCCTTGCTCCTGTTTCCTCTTTCTCTTCTCTCTGCTTACTCAAAGGAAACCCCAGAAAAGATCAAATCTTGACAGTCAGAACAGCAGTGGAAGCTAAACTATTTGCCTTCTCCATGACTAACTCTCTATGGTCCATTTCAGCAATACCAAGCCACAGTAACTCCTTGTGTTTTAGAAGACTCATAATTTGGAATCAGAAAGCCTGGGTAGGGAATTCTGAATTGACTTACTCCTTATGAGATTTCAGTAAATCACTTCACTCTTCAGGCCCTTGCCTTGCTCCTCCCTCCTCTAGAAGATGAAGGGTTAGGCTATCTAAGGTCAATGGTTCCTTCTAGCCCTGTGATTTTTCATCTTAGAGTTCTGGGCCTGAAGTTTGTTAGTTCAAAACCTGCCTTAGACACTTACTAACTAGGTGACCCTGGCTATGTCACTTCATCCAGTTGACCTCGGTTTCCTCATTTGTAAAATAAGCTGGAGAAGGAAATGGCAAACTATTCTAGTCACTCTGCCAAGAAAATCCCAAATGGAGTCAGGAAGAGTTGAACAAGACTGAAACAACTCAACAGCAATAGCATCTACTTTCTAGGGTTGTTGTAAGTTCAAAGTGAAATCAGATTTTTAAAGCACTTTGCAAACTTGCAAAGTGCTTTATAAATATTGTCTATTATTATTATTATGACAATCCCAGCAGTGGTTCCACTAATTCTTTTATCCCAGGTATACTGTTGTTCTTATTGGCTTATTTATGTCTGTTTTGCCATCTTCCTGGACATTCTCCTTCTCTTGAATTTCTTGCTCCTGCAAATATACAAATAGTTTTATCTTCCAATGGAAGTATCAGAGGCTCAATTCTCCCAGGTCCTAAAATCAGCCCAGGTTCCCTCTACTATGTGTTTCTCTGCTTTCTGTAAAAGTCCCAAGGAAGACTTCACTACCTTTTATTGCTCATATTATAGCCTCTGTTGGATCTCTTGTGAGTTCTCTCTTCCTTCCCTTACTTTATATCCCTGGTTTCTGATACATAGTAGGTGCTTCTTGATTAATTGTTCTTAAACCAATTAACTTCTGAATAGCTCATTGTTACAATTCCAATACTACCTGTAGAGGGCAGTTCTTAACCATGTCCTTGCTGCACATTCTGTTTGTTGGAAGTATTAGAAAACCCTCAGATACCCACACCTTTAAAATATTACCCTTTTGCAGGAAAACGTTCCTGATCTCACTAATATAAGTGCTTTTTCTTTCATCATTTAGCCTATGTAGGTATGCATTATCTACATAATTTGTCCATAGCTGTTTGCATCTTGAGAGCAAGGCCTCATTTGGACTTTTTTTTGTTTGCTTGCTTTTTTTTTTTTGAGGGAAAGGGATGTTGTCTTCTTTTGTATTGGATGTTCTTTATTGGCTTGCTTGTTTTTGTATCTGGGCGGGGGGGGGGGGGGGGGGGGGGAGGAGGACACACAGTGTCTGGGAAGTACTTAAAAATGCTTGTTGAAGGGGGGAAACTAGGTGGTTAAAATGGATAGAGCCCCAGTCCCTAGAATTGGGAGAACCTGGGTTCAAATTTGACCTCAACACTTAATTACCTAGCTGTGGGACTTTAGGCAAGTCAAATGACCCCATTGCCTTGCCAAAAAAAAAAAATGCTTGTTGATCTGACTTTGGGAAACACATCTGAATCAAGACTTTTTCTTCTTATTCCATCCCTAGCAAATATCTATATTGTCAACAAAAATCAAGACAACTCCTGTCAATAGTAAAAACAAGAAAGAAAAGAAGGAAGGAAGGAAAGAAAGAAATAAAGAGAAAAGAAAAGGAAAAATAAGAAAAGAAAAGAAAGAGTAGGGAGAAGAATTAGGGTCTTAGAAAAGAGACCGTAGAGTTTTCCAACTTCCTCATTTTACAGATGATTGAAATTAAGAGCAAGAAAGGGAAAGAGATTTGCTTAGCATCATGAAGGTAATAACAGAGGCAGCTCTTGAATCCAGGTCCTCTGCCTCAAAAAAGGAGAGACTGTCATTGACAAATGTGCATTTTCTTTTAATTCAGCTATATAAACAATCTATACCATGAGTTTGTACTTTTTGGTCCACAGGAAGCCTGAAGATCATAGTATTACAAATACTTTGTACTCACAGAAAAACCAAATGTGAACTTCTGTGCTCCTTAGTGTCAAACATTTTACATTACATGATTAATTAAAAAGGAGCAAAAATGACCAAAATGGTCACTTTTTTTAATGGCCCTTAAAATGTGCTGATTTAAATGAATTTATATGCAGAAATAACAAAAGAGATCATTTGGGGATTTAGTCACACTATTAAATGGAAATAATAGTCTAAATGCACTGAAACCTTGATATAACCTAATCCTTTGGGTTTACTCCACTGAACCATGTCACAGCCACAACCGCACCATAATGGGTTTTCACAGCTGGACCTCACCCTCCTAGAGGTGAGGAAGGATTCTGAGGACACAGAATGTTTATGTCTCTTTAATGTATTTTTTTTTTTTTGGTATGAGAAAATTTGGTCAAGAAGTTGCTTTTGCAAACCATAGTATCAGAGGTAAGTTTAAATAAAGATTCATCTTACTTCTAGCATTTATTTATTGCATTATTGTGCAGTATCTGTAAGATTCTCCCACTCATCCCTTCTTATTCTAGTCTTCCAGTTCTGGGGCAGCACATTGCTGCAGCCATGACTCTTACCTCTCTTTGCTCTTGGTTCCTTCTATTCCTAAGCCCCTGGGGACCATGTCATGTGGTGAGATAAAGGGTGGGAGGGGAGGTTGTTAAGAGGATAAAAGAGTGAAGAGTATTGGGAAAATATATAGTGACTTAATTAAAAGAAGTTAGTTTGTGGTTTTTTTTTAATCATTCTACATGGATGTTTTTTAGTCTTATATAATCAAGTGTTTCTCATACAGGAACTTAGAATGTTAGTATATAGCCTTTGTGTTTGGTCCTCATCAAAATCAGGCAAAGGGTGAAATGAAATCAATCTTCTTTTCATATTAAAAACCAGTCATGGATTCTACCACAAAATAGCCCTGTTTCTCTAGTTTTTGCCTATTAAATTTTCATGAAAATTTTTGTTTTGGCCAGTAACTTTGGGCATTGGCTAAAATAAACTGTTTTTTATTCTCAACCTAATGAGAAAGAAGTCTGCCTGCCTAGTATGGAAAAGGATTAGTGCAAATTTTGTGGGCTGTTAAAAAGTTTTGGGGGCCTGTGATGTTTTTGTTGATTATTTTTTGGTTTTTGTACATTTGGTTTTCCTCTACCTATCAATCATTTTCTAATATACTTCCCTTTCCCCAACATATACATATACATATATATATATACACACACACACACACACACACACTCTCTCTCTCTCTCTCTCTCTCTCTCTCTCTCTCTCTCTCTCCACCATTAAATATCCTCCCTTTTAACAGAGAAAAACAATTAAGTGTAAACAGTCAATAAATATTTATTGACTTTCACCCCCCCCACCCCATCTTTATATTGAAGGAAGATCTGAGTGATGTGCCCTATTCTCTGGAACTAGTATTATTCATTGAAATTAATCTGATTTCTATTGATTTTTATTATTCTTTTCCTTTACATTATTGCTCATGCATATTGTTCTTTTGCTCTATTTTCTTCATTTTGCTTTAAATCATATAAGTAGCCCAAGATGTCTTTAAAAAATTTAATCTTAAGAATAAGGATAGGGGTGACTAGGTGGCACAGTAGATAGAGCACCAGCCCTGGAGTCAGGAGTACCTGAGTTCAAATTCGACCTCAGACACTTAATAATTACCTAGCTGCATGGCCTTGGGCAAGCCACTTAAACCCAATACCTTGCAAAAACCTAAAAAAAAGAATAAAAATGATGGCATTTCATATTTATATTACATTTTAATGTTTCATGAAATATTTCCCTAATATCCTCTAAAATAAGTAGTGCCTTTAACAGTGAAGAATCTAAGGCTCAGAGATTAACTGACTTTCCCAAACTCATACAGCTAGTAAGTATTATTAGATTTGTACTTGAACCCAGACCTGCAGATTTTAAAGTCCAGTGTTCTTTCCACTTTATCAGACTGCTTCTTCTTGGGCATGTGTAAATCAGTTGTTATTCATAGTTATTGGGTATCCAAATGGTGCATTATATAAACAAATTAAAAGTGGAGTCCTTTTTTCTTTAAAAGTGTAGTCCTGTTCTAAATAGAAGGCACTGTACCATGAATTCTTTTTCTGCAGTCCACAAACAACTGTATTTCAATATAATTGGTTTTCTTTGTAATCTATGTATTTCATTTCATACATTTAAAACATTATCCTCAGGAATCTGTGAACTTCACCAAACTGCCAAAACAGTACTTTTTACAAAAAGGTTAAGTACCCCAATGTTATACTTTTAATGCCCATATACTATTACCCTAATTTCAACTTTAAAATATATTATCAAGGCATATTTTTGATTACTTTTAAAACTTGAATTCTTTAAATCTTGAAAGTTATTTGTAAATAACTCATATACAAAACAAGATTAAAGAAAACATTCAAATGATTCTTGTTTGTTCTTCTTCTAATTTCACATTTAAATAGAGTACTTGGAGAATTAGTCCCATGTCTAGTTTGCTTTCTTCTTACAGTAAATACATAGTTGGTGTTTATAGGGCCTCTCCATAAGCTTTGCAGGCTTTCATTGGCTGTGGTTTGGTAATTTTTTAAAAAATACATAAATAACAATGGATTCTTTAAATCATGTGATGCTGATAATTATAGCTTTATCATACTTTTTTCAAAATTCTACATAACTGTATTTGACTTATCATTCCAAAAAAAGAGGAATTTAAATGAGACTCTAAAAATGCTAGGAACAGCTTTTATCAATTTACATAGTGTACTTATTTTTTTTCATATATCTGAAACAGTGAAATACTAGTCAGTTAAGAAGGGGATGATATGGTAGAAAAGACTAAATTGATTTTTACATTGATGAAATGCTGCATTTTAATGATGTTACATCTCTCCCCATTTGCCTTCATGAATACTCTCTCCCTTCCTCTTTTCACAAATATTTGTTAAACACCCACTATATGCAAGGACTCTATTTGGTACTAGATATACAGAAATATATTTGTCACAGACAGCTCTTATGAAGCTTATGGTTCAATGGGTAAGCAGAAGAGTGTAAAATAATCTTCATGTAAAGAAGAGTAACAGAAGTTCAAAGGAGAGGTGCTGGCCAAATGCCCAGAGACATTAAGTGGGGGGGGGGGGGGTAATCACTTGTTTCTGTTACAGCCAAACTAGATTCTTCCCAATCCCCTCTTGCCTTTCCTCATTTTTGCCTCTTGTATTTTCTTGTTTCCTTCCAAGCTTAACTCAGATGTCACTTTCTCTGTGAAGCCTTCACTAATCCTTCTGACTGGAAGCAATCTGCCTCTCAAGATTTTTCAGCGTTTTGTCTTTTTTTTTTAACCTTTTCTCTTATCTCTTTCTGGTATTACTCTGATTATGCACATCTCTTATCCCTTCCTGTTAGATTGTGAACTATTTAAGGGCTGAGTCTCTGTCTTATTTAAAGAGTTTGAGAGGAGTAAGTTTATCCCTTACTACCTAACAAATCAATACTACAGTTCTTGATGAGGACATTTCTGTCAAGTTCCCTACCCATCCTCTCTGACTTCCTAGATCAAAACCCTCTCTACTTACCACCGCTCTTTGTGACTATCTTTTTCTTTTGGAATATAAACTCAGCAGGGATTGTCATTCTTGCAAGTATTTAATTCCCAGCTTTTGGCATGATGGCTAACACATGAATAATTGCTTTTTATTCATTCATTCATTCCATGACCATATAGGGACCTTCCATTTTGCCACCATCTCTCAGAAGCCTCTAGCATCATAGATATAGGACTGCAAGGAATTTTAGAGATTCATCCCTTCCAAAATGCTCATTTCACAGATTAAGAAACTGAGTTTCACACTACTGAGTCTATACCCTAAAGAGATCATGAAAAAGCGTAAAAACATCACTTGCACAAAAAATATTCATAGCAGCTCTGTTTGAGGTGGCAAAGAATTGGAAATTGAGTGAATGCCCAACAATTGAGGACTGGCTTAAAAACTGTGTTATATGTATGTTATAGAACACTATTGTTCTATTAGAAACCAGGAAGGATGGGAATCCAGTGAAGCCTGGAAGTATTTGCATGAACTGATGCTGAGTGAGATGAGCAGAACCAGAACATTGTACACCCTAACAGCAACAGGTGATGATCAACCTTAATGAACTTTTTCATGTCATCAGTGCAACAGTCAGGGACAATTTTAGAGTATCTGTGATGGAGAATACTATCTGTATCCAAAGACAGAATTGTGGAGTTTAAACAAAGACTATTTATTACCTTTAATTTTAAAAAAGTTATCTTATTATGTAATTTTGCTATCTCATATTTTATTTTTTTTCTTTTAGGATATGATTTTTCTCTCAACACTCAGTTTTGATCAATTTATAGCATGGAAACAGTGTAAAGATAAACTGCATTCTGTGGGGAGTGGGGGCAGGGAAGTGAGATTGGGGGAAAATTGTAAAATTCAATTAAAAAAATTAAAATTAAAATAAAAAAGAAACTGAGGTTCAGAGTAAAGTTACCGTCCCAAGTTCACACAGCTAGGAAGTGGTTGAGGCAGAGTTTGAACCCATCTTTCCCTCATTTTAAGTCTGACTATGCCATGCTACTTCCCTCCTCCTTTGGGATTCAGTCTATCCATATTACTATATCCAGTATCTCTTAGCAGACATTTGCTACCTCTGGGTGGGTACCGCTTTACTTTCTTCAAATGCTTAAGTTATCTGATTTACATCTTTTACTCTCTATTCTAACTCTGTTTTGATAATTCTCTAAGAACTTTATAGAGAGAATCCTCTTCCTTGGGGACTTAAATATTAATGTTGATCAGTGATATCATCCTCAAATAGAAAGGGATTCATACCTATATACTGCATATTGACTTAGAAAAACCACAAATTTACATTATCTATCTTAAAGTTTTATTTTATTAAATATTCTCCAATTATATTCTAATCTGGCAATTTCTGGGGTTGTTAGCCCTTTGAAAGCCCTAAATTCTCAGTTTATATAGTCTCTAAACTTATGTGATCTTCAGTTTCATTAGTTCTTTACCCTCTCCCCGCCAGTCATACCTTAGATGTCACCGTTACCAACTTTGTGATCTGAAACACAGTAATTCCTTTTACTGATGTTAATCACTTACCATTTTCTCTTTATGCATTTTGGTTCTGAAACTCAACCTCTATAGTCAGTGATAATTTATGAAGCACCTACTATAAGCCAGGAATTATCAAAGCAGTGGGAATATAAATAAATATAAATAAAAAAGATAATCTCTGTCCTCAAGGTGCTTTAAATCTAATGCCAGGAAAGGATATCCCAACAGGAAGCTGAAAAACTTTCCAAAGCAGGAGAAGGAGGTAGTCCCTGTGAGGGCATGGTGGATAAATCTAGGAGTCCCAAAGTAGTAGATGCAGATGAGAAATGAGAGCTGCCTCCTTTACTGGAGGTTTCAGGGTCAGAACTCTGCCCTTTGCCCTCCAATTTGAGAAATAGAGAAGAGGGACGAGGTGTAAGCGCCAAAACTGATAGAATAGTGAGTTCCCATTGATGAAGTTATTGGAGTATGGTGCCTTGTAGAGGAGTCAGAAGAGTACTATTGTGATGCAGCCAGAGTAGACATCTCATCTTCTCTCTTCTCCCAGACCATCAGCCCAACTCTGACTTCATTTTCCTAACTTCACAGTCTTGACACTATAGTTTACAATCTGAACTACATTGACTATTGCTCTCTTGTCCTAGAATTCTTTATATTTGCCAAGCTCCAACTATGATTTTTTCCCATCATCCAGCCTTTCTGTTTCTAATCCTGAGCTGTTGACCACTACTGGAAGGAGTCATACAACTATGAGTATCAAATCAAGTTCAAGTTGCTTTTCTCTAATCTCAACTTGACCCTCACTACTTGGTGGCAGTCATTTTTATTATTTTCAGATTTTCTACCTCATTCCCTTCAGTGTCCTTTCAGATCTCCTTCTCTTTACTTAAGTTTACAACACTACCTTCACCCCACTTCTCCACAGATGGTCCTTGTCTTCAGCATTAGGAACATCTCTCATGAACTTGCTGTATTCTCTTTTATTCAATACCTTTCTTCATTATCCCCATTTACTCAATCAATCAACAACAACAAAAATAACAGTTTCATAAGGTCAATAGGAAAACCACTAGCAGCTGCAAGATTGTTTGAGCAGAATTTTGGAGGAAACAATGGATTTTTTTAAAGGCAAAGTAGTGAGAAGAGAGTCCATCTAAGATATAAAGAACAGCTAGTACAGAGACTTAGAAATAGGAATTGGAGTGTTCTGTGTCTACAACAGCAAGAAATCTAGTTTGACTGGACCATAGAGAATGGTAATGGAAAAATAATTGGGGACCAGATTGTGAAGGACTTCAAGAGACTTAATAGTGAAATTTATGTTTTATTTGAGAGGTAGTGAATAGAGTCATTGGAGTTTATGGAGTATTCTGGTGACTTGATCAGATTTGCCTTGTAGGAAAATCATTTTAGGAGCCATGTGGAGAATGAATTGGATTTGGAAGAGACTTGAGTCAAGGAGACTAACTCAGGTTTTTGTAATAGTCTAGGTGGAAGATAATAAGGAAATAATGCAATGAGGAAGTGATGGTTGTATGAGTAGAGAAGACTGGGACAGATGCATGCAATATTGTAAAGAAGGAAACAATAAGCTTTGGCAACATATTAGGATAAGGGAAAGTGAGATTGCAAACTTGGGAACCTGGAAGAATTGAATTCTCAGAAACAGGGAGGTATAGAAGATGAGTATTGTAGAAACACAATGAATTCTATTTTGATGAAAATGTTAAATTTCAGATGCTAATGGGACACCCAGAAAAATACAGAGCAAATGCATGTCTGTATGTTCATATGTACAATAAATATATATATATATATATATATATATATGAGTTTCATAGATTTATTCTTATATGTGTGTGTATACATATATCTTTAAATGACTCAGGAGCTGAAATATAGATACAGGATTAGCTTAATGATAGACATTATCCTGTAAAAATTGTAGTTTAATACACAAAGGAATTTGGAAATATAATTTAAGATCCTGCATCCCTAGACTTGGATTCATTTTCAAAACTGTTTGGTTTGTTTTAAAGTTTAAGTGTGACCAACTGGTATGTGATCAAAGAATCATAAAGCCTTCACAAATCATATGAACCAAGTCTTTTGCCTTCAGGCAGCATCATAATTGCATCATCTAAAATAACTCTGTCTTTAAGGTCCCCCAGAAATGAGGATTGCATAGATTCCTTGGAGAGATATGTTTTAATCACTGACAATGAAAAAAATGCTTTCTTCTTTTTTTACATTTGAGGTGCATTCTTATTCATTCATTTCATAATCCTTAAAGCATTACTAGAAGCATCAGCTTATATTTTACTTTTTAAAATAAATTTTAATTTCCCTTGACATATATATATATATGTATATGTATATATATATACATATATATATATGTTTGAATATACAAAAGCTTATGAAAATGAAGTAGCAAACAAAAAAATTGTAAATGATGGAAGAGCAAGTTGTTGAAGAGATTGAGGAACTGGACTTAGAATCATGATTTAGATTCACATAACACCTCAGACTCTTAATGAACATTATGACCCAGAACAATCCATCAAACCTTTCTGTTGCTCTTTTTCTTCATCTGTAAAAATGAAATTGGCTTCAGTGGCCTCTTGAGTTTACTTCCGGTACTGAATCCATGCTCCTATGATCCTATAATCATCCATGTGTCTGTATACTTGGTTATTTACTAATTTTTAAACCCCAAACAAAATGTGTATATTGCATTTAACATGGTTAATAACCAAATCCTCTTGCTTGTTTCCATAACCCCTTTAAGCTTCTTTTTCCTGTGTATTTAACATGTATTTGTTGCTATTATTATTATCTTTAATTATATAGTTGTTAATTATATAGTAATGTGTAATTTTTTTTGGTTTTGTTTTCTTCATTTGGCATCAAATCATGTAGGTTTTCCTATGTGTCTTAAAGTCTTCATTTTTGTTTTTCATATGGCCCACTAATGCTCCTTTGTATTCATATATCACAATTTATTTTATCATCTGGGTATTCAGTCACTGGGTCTCTCCCATTTTATGAGGTAGGGAAGAGGAATTATAATATTTTTTTTATTTTTTCCTTTTAAATACTATTGCTAATAATGTTTTTTGTACAGATTCACCACTTTTTTCCCCTTTCATTAACTTGATTAGGTTATAATCAAAGAATTTAAACATTTTGTTAACTTCTCTTTTGTAGTTACATATTGCTTTATAGATGCCCAAATCATACTGCCAGTAGTATATTAGTATACCTGTTAAACACTCTGACATACTAGTATCAGATTTTATTATCTTTGCCATTTTTATGAGTATTAGAATCTTACAGTACTTTTAATTTATATTTCTCTAAATAGAAAATTCAACTATTTTTAATATGGCTAATCATTTTGACCCCTAATCAATTGTAGGATGGTTCTTACTTGAATAAATGTGTGTCAGTTCCTTAAAGGTTTTATATGGCAAACTTTTATCACAGATATTTAAATAAAAATTTTCCCTACTCTCCCCCATTCTTTTTTTTTTTTACATTCTGGGCATAGTGGTTTTTGTTTTGCAGGAGTTTGATTTTTATGTTAAATCTGATCTAAAATGTCATCATTGTCATAGTTGATTAAGAACTTATCTCTACTATTTGAAAGATAAAAAGTTCATTATCCTCCAGTATTTTTATGATTTTTTTTATATTTAAATCAATGTTCCCCTAAGTAGCATATAATTGTGATGGGATACTATTATATTATAAGAAATGACAAGAATGGTTTCAGAAAAACCTGGGAAGACTTATATGAACAGATGAAGAGTGAAGTAAACAGAAAGAAGAAAACTAAACAACAATAACAATATTATAATGATGATAACCTATGAAAGACTTTGCTACTCTGACCAATGTAATGATCCATTGAGTCCAAAGGACTCACTAAAGAAGGCTACCCACCTCCAGAGAACTGCTGAACTCTGAATGCAAGTTGAAGTATAATTTTTCACTTTATTTTTCTTGCTTTGTTTTGTTTTGCTTGCAACAGGGATAATATGGAAATATGTTTTGTATGATTTCACTTGTATAATTATTTTTTACCTAAAAGTTATGGAGATGTGTGACATATTCAAAATCACATAACTAGTTAGTGCCCAAGCTGAAAGGAGAAACAAGTCCTATGATTCCCAAGCCAGTTTTCTCTTCATTATATCCCACTTTGTTTTAGTTGCATCAAGATTCTGTTTGTAGCCTCAATACAAATCAAATTTTTAAGAAAATTTGATTAAAATGAACTCAATAGTCTTGGATGTCTTATGCCACTTTACTGAAATATCCTGAAATATCATTTTATAGACTGCATTTCTTTACTTGCAAAAAAGTTTCTCATATAGTCACTGTTGGCTGAAATTTTTTCAGATTTTTGAAAACCCTGGATTTAAATTATATTACAATATTCTCCCAGTTAATTGTTAAAATAGGATGACTTTGATGTGTTAAAGAGTTTATTGGTCATGATTATGAGTATTTCATTTTATGCAAAATAGTACTAGGGCTACCTTTCTCACAGGATAGCTCTTTGTGACTCTTAAGTACTATAACCTATCCAGAGTCAGTGAAAGAAAGGCAATTTGAACCCAGAATTTACCTAAAGTTCAGCTTGCATCATACTGACTCTATTTTATGTATTGTCTCCTCGGGAACTTAGAAATTGTACTCAAAACTTTTATTTACTCTGTTACCTTTCAGGAAAAGTTTAGCTTCACCAGCCCTTACCTCTCCTCTTAGGAAGAGATTGGGTATCCCCTTCTGTCAGATGTTCTCTTGGCAAAATATGACTTAAGCTTCTACCTCAGCTACCTAACTCTTTGGGTGGATAGGAAAGTAAGTGAATAGTTGCTTGTAGTAAATTCTCTTTCAGCTACCTTTATCATGATGTGAATTCTACACTAGTTGATTCGAGGGAGGGGGCAGAGGTGTAGGGGTGTGTGTGTGTGTGTGTGTGTGTGTGTGTGTGTGTGTGTGTGTGTGTGTGTGTGTGTGTTTCCTGAAAAATTTTAAATTTATTCAAAGAATTGTGATTTTTGTGTTTGTTAGTGAACATTTTTCTTAGCCTTTAACTAAACATTTACTGGAATGTGGATATTGTCATTTGTTTATTTTTGAAAGCAATGGAAAAATTATTAATGAAAAGTCAAATTCCAACAAAGTGAATTTCAATCACTGTGGAATAAATACTTCTTTTACCAAATCTATAATTTGCTAAAGTTGCTAAAAGAATTACTGAAAGATTACTGTTAAACATACTTTAATTGATCTAGCCAAGAAAGTTAACTTCATAAAGTCATTAAACTGGGGATTAAGCTTAAAATATCATTTCCAAAGTTATTGCTTATTAGCTTTTTAATACAATTACAATGTATACTACTTTCTTTGTATCGTACAAAATTGTAAAATGCTAATTCTTCATTAAGTTATAGAAATATTCTCCTTGTTCAATTTACTATTATTTTAGACCTCTAGTCTCTTATTTTCAGGGATATGAAACTTCACAATAAATAGTTCTCAGAACACTGTTTCTAATAGTCTTATTTGATATCAATGTAATAACAATAAAACAAAGATCAGCTAATATTTCTATAGTGTGTCAGATCCTATGCTAAGTACTTTACAATTTTCTGTTTTAATCCTCACAACAACCCTGGGAGGTAGGTGCTATATTATGATCCTTTTTTTACAGATGAGGAAACTGAATGTATTGATCAGTGTCTGCGTCCATATTTGAACCCAGCTCTTCCTAACTCAAGGTGTGGTCCATCTATGGCACTATCTATTGCAAGGATATTTGTTATAAGTTTCATTTTATTTTCTCCTTCAAATACATTACTGCAAGGATTGACAAAAGATGAATACCAAAACTTCCTTTTTAATGTGATAGTAGAGGAGCAGTGGACTTTGAGGGCAGTAATCAAGGGATACACAATAAATCTTTTTTTGTTTAAAAAAAATGAAAACAGGGCAGCCAGGTGAATAGAGCCTGTGGATAGAACACCAGCCCTGGAATCAGGAGGACCTGAGTTCAGTTATGATCCCAGACACTTAAGAATTGCCTAGTTATATGACCCCGGGCAAGTGACTTACCCCATTGCCTTAAATAAAATAAAAATAAATGTAAATAATGCTGGAAAGTTGAGTTACTTTAATCAGTTAATTTAATTGTAATAGTTGTAATAGGCTAGAGTTGGTTACTCCAACAGGCTGGCACATTGCCTAGGGTGGGAATGGGGTGTAAAAGAGCTAATTGAGATGCAGGGATGGTAATTTTGGAATAGGTGCTGAATGGTTTATTTAAAAAAAAGAGTCTATGGTCAAGAACGGGGTGAGGAATTTTTTTTTTTCTGAAAAGGACCATTTGGATATTTATAACATTATTTGAACCATACAAAATAAACAACTTAAAAATTGGTCTGTTAAATTTGATCAAAATCTAGATATAGTGAATTTCGAATCTCACCTGTGGTTGCCTTGGCCAAGCCAGACCAGATGATTTCACAGGCCTGAAAGCCAACAATTCCCTGTCCCTGATCTAGAAGAAGAACTGGATTTGGAATCAGCAAACTAGACTCAAAATGACACTTATTAACTTTTAGATTGTGAGCAAATTGCTTTATCTTTCTGAGATACCCTCCTCATCTTTAAGTGGTAATAATAATAGCAACCACTGGACATCGTGAGAACATAATAAATGTAAAGCATTTTGTAACTCAATCTGTTACATAAATTACTTATTTTTATTAATCTAGTTTTTACACTAAGTAGCTACATGATCATGAGTAAGTCCCTTGGCCTCACTGAACCTCAGTTTTCTCAAATGTAAAATGAGGATAATAGTATTCAGATTACTTTCTTCATAAGAATAAAAAATTTTTTTTATTTGAGGCATTGGGATTAAGTGACTTGCCCAAGGTCACACAGGCAATTATTAAGTGTCTAAGGCCATATTTGAACTCAGGTCCTCCTGACTCTAGGGCTGGTGCTTTAGCCCACTGTGCCACCTAGCTGCCCTTTCATAGGGTTTTAAAGAAAAAGTTTGTTAAACCTTAAATCTTGTTATAGCATGAATTATGATTGAAGGCACCAAAACAAATTACTGTGCAGATCTTCTGGTATACCTGACATATATTACTGAAGTCTGAACTAACTTATATAATTGATAAGCCTATAAAATCAGTAGGTAAGTGACAGTTTTGGAAGAGATCTGGACTTAGAATCAAGAAGACCGTAGTTCCAATCCTTCAGATATTTACCAGCTATGTGACTATGGGGAAATTAGGGATAATGATTGTGTCTACCTTCCAGTTTTCTGTGAAGTGTTACTGAGATTACTGTTTTGCATACTTTAAAACACTATATAAATAAAAGCTAGTGATGTTGATGGTAATGATGATAATGACGGTGGTGGTGGTGGTGGTGGTGGTGGTGGTGGTGGTGGTGGTGGTGGTGGTGGTGGTGGTGATAATGATAGAAGGGAGTCTTGAAGCCAGGAAGGACCTTGGTTCAAGTTCTGCCTCTCTCCCTCTAACAGATACTGGTTTTGTGATTCTGGGCAAGTCAATTAATTTCACAGTACTCCAGGCAATTCTTTAAGATTACAAATTTCAGGGAAAGTTCTGCACTGGCAGGAGGGGATTTCCTATGCCAGAAGTCAATAAGCATTTATCATGTGCCTGTTTTGTGCCGGGAATTGTGCTAGGTACTTAGCATACAAATGCACATATAAAAAAAATTAACCAATTCTTATTTGTAAGGAACTTATAGTTTAATGAGGAGGAAAACAAACATAGGAATAAGTCTTAAAATAGAGTAATAAAAATAAATATGTGATCATTTAGAGCAGGAGAGCAGGAAATCATAGATACACTTCCTATCTCCTAGGAATGTATATTTGAAAACATGATTAATAAGCTACTATTCTTATGTTGGTTTATTTACAGTTTTCATTCTCATGATGATCATGACACTCCTCTGCTCAAAAACTTTTAGTTAATCCCTACTGCCTACTGAATTAAGTTCAAATTCTATTGTCCAAGATTCTATGCTTTCTGAGATCCAGTAGTGACTCTCCCTTTTCAGGCTTATATAATATTATTAGCCTTTCAGCTGCTCTATACTTCAGTCAACCTGGAGGTCCCCCTGAACTTGCATAGCATCTTCGCACTTTCCTCCCTTTGTGTTCCCAGTCATTATCTCCTTTCTAAATGTTAGCTGTGAAATTCTTGACAGTTCTTTAAAGCCCAGGTCAAGGCCACTTCCTATTGGAAGCTTCTCTTGACTATTCACCCCCTACCCTCCTATTCAGATCAGGAATGACCTCAGATATCACATACCATTTATTCCTCTCTAATTTATTATTATAGAATTTTATAGCCATAATGATCTTACTATGGTCATTAATTTTGTAGTCATATGGATTCAAAGATAGTCATTTACTACATATATATGTAGTCATATGGTATTTGTTTTTGTTTTGAACCTACATTGAGAGTTATATCTAGAACTCTACACAAAGAAAGTGATATTTAATAAATGATTACTAAATGCTAAAAGAATAGATCCAATCAGGGAAACAGAGAAATTTACATATGAACTATATGAAATAACATTTTAAATTTTGGTTATAATACCTTCATAACAGCAAGGATGACACCTTATTTGTATCATACTTTCCAATTTCCAGACCATCACCCTACATATTAGGAAATGTTTCTTGACATTTCTACCTCTTGGGACTCTGTGTGTGGCCAAAAAGATTGACATACAACTTATATTCCTTTCCAGGCTGATTACATAAATTGTGGACAGGAATAGAAATATTTTTTTTTGTTGTTCAGAAAGTTCGTGAACCTAAAAGCAATTTTACCCAAAAGCAATTCCAGTCTTTAAAAAAAAAAAGTCATCCCTATTGGAAACTTCTCCAGTCTATCTCTACGTCTCTGTTTCTCTGTCTCTGTCTGTCTCTCTCTCTCTCTCTCTGTCTGTCTGTCTGTCTGTCTCTCTCTCCCCCCTCTTCTCTTCTCTTTCACCCCCCTTCTCTCTCCCTCTCCTTTCCTCCTTTCTTCCCTCCTTCCCTCCCTCTTTTAATAACCATTCTTTCAAGATTTTTTTAAATGGTTGGTGGTTAAAAATAAATTTTATAATATAGATAAAATCATGTTTCTGCGCCAACCACAGTAGCCAGGAAAGAGATGCTATAGCTGACACTCTGAGAGCTTAATCTATTTTGTAGTTTGTGTATGTGGAAGAAGTAAGAGGCTGAGTTGGAAAAATAACTTAAACACTTGTGGAGTAGTGTTTGTTCATCACAGATATTTTATTTGGTCTCATACAAATAGTAAGATAACCGAAAACATTGTGCCCTCTTTTAAAGAGCTTTTCATCAGAATGTTGTTGAGTGTATGCTATTACTTTCAGAAAGAGATGCATTCAGGGATAGCTTTTGAATATAAATATTTTTACAGTAATTTCAGATTGGATAGAGTGGGTTTGGTACAATCAGCATGGTATGATCAAATTTGGAAGAAATTACAGATGCATTTTTGAAGCATTTTCTCCAGCATCTTGATTTTTTTCAGATGGAAGTATAAGCATGTTATGTTCCCTCAAACTAATCAGAATAAGAAACTGATTTTGCCTTTGCCAGAAAAATAGAACTATCATTTTTCACATTCTTATATTTTCCAGGTCAGTTTCAAGTAAGATTATATTTCTAGGACTTCTGAATTCCTGAAAACTCTCTAGTCTCTGTAGCAAGAAAGGCCCAAGTGAGCACTTGGGGGGTGGGAGGAATCTGTAACTTTTTATGCAGTATGTTTTGTGTTGTGCATTCCAGATACAGTTAACTTTTTGTGTGCGTGTGATTAGTGTGGAAAGAAATTAATGCAGTCCAGTATTATGATTTATGGACTGAATCCCTTGCCCACTGAAGACTTGCCAAAACTAAAAGTACTTTTTTTCCTTTGGATATTAGAAACAGCTACTGTTTTTGTTGATCTTTTTAACTTCTGAATAGGCCTATTTCAAGTCATACCAGCATGGGAGCTCAGATTAATAATATACTTATTCAACGAGTGATACTGAGTAAAACCATTGCTCATATGGGTATGACGGATAAAATTTCATAAAATTATTTTCAGGTGCATTAATGCAATTTGGGAAGCTGAGCGTCAAGATTTTTTTTTGCATGAAAGAAATCAAAGATTTCTGTTTATTGTATCATATTGCAGGTGTGCTCATAAGTTTAATCTAATTGCATTCTTTGGCATCCTAAATCATAGGACGTTTGACTTTTAAATGCTATAATGTATTTGCTGAATATCCCCAAAGGTTTTCATTCTTTGGTACATTTTGAAGTTAAATTTTGTCTTCCCTGAGACATCAAGCCTGCTTTGTGTTTATCTTTAATTTTATCTTAACCTAATAAATAGAGCACCTATAGTAGAGGTAGATTTCACATTTCCCTCTTGTTTTTAGTTGCAGCAAGCAGCCGAAGTTTCACAGCTACGAGGAGCCAGAGTGATTTCTGCTGAAGATCTTCTTTTTTTGATGCGAAAAGACAAGGTATATAAAAAAGATTTTTTCACTAAAGTATCCCTTCCAAAGGGAGGTTACCATTGGCAAATTGAATATTTTACACCTTTTTATACCTGAAGAATAAAATCCCCTAAGGTTAGTTGCCTAATGTTTCTTTTTTGCATGTTTCAGTAAAAACTGAATTGAGTTTTTAATTTTTACTGTTTTCCTTTAATAATTATTCAGAACCAATTCAGTAATTCTTAGACAACTGTCAATGACTATGTTACTCTAGCTATAAGAATAATTTTTCTCATAATATTATCAGTATCATTATTTTCCCTCATAGCAATTAATGATATTTTTTTAAAAAAAATGCCTTGACTTTCTGTGTGAGTTTGGACTTAAGTTCTCTGATCCTCAATTTCTTCTTGTGTAAAATGAGAGAGTTGGACTAGATGACATCTGAGGCCCCTCAACTGAGTCCTTGTTCTTAAGATCTTAATTTCGATCTCTTTAAGATAATTTTTTACTCATTTGTAATTATGATAATAAATTTTGTAAACCATGAATAATTTAAATATATAAACTTGTCTGTAATTTCCTTACTTTGAAATAAACTTCTTACATAAGTGATGTTCTAAAAAATACCCTGGTATTAATATTTCAAATAAAACATTTTTTCTAAAAAACTAAAATATATGAATTCTTATTGGACAATCATAGTTCACTAAAATAGTTAAAATGATGAAGGAAATTTTTAACTTTTGGGGAAATGAGTTATTTCTTTGGTTTTTTCCAGGTTTTTAAAATCTTTCACCTTCCTCATCTCCTGTTCATCCACCTTTTAGTATGTTAGCTGCCTTTCTTCCTTTCTTCTAGAGCAGACTGCCCTTTTGGTTAGACTAATTAGCTTCATTTCTTATATTCAATCCCCCTACCTATTCAGTAAAGCTTTTCTTTAGAACTGAGTAAAGATCAAAAAAGACTAGATCCTCCACACAATTTTTTGTGTTCATTTGTGAGAAATGCATGAAAGAAGGCCCATAGATTTTCACCTAAACTGATTTGAATCTAAATTTAACATGTATTTATTTTATGGGGGCAGCTAGGTGGTACAAATCACATTGCATTGAGTCCTTTTGAGGCAGGAATGGATGATCATAACAGTTCTTGCCTACAACAGTGCACATGGTGAGCATGTAGTCTTGGAAGTATGAGCTTTGCTTCTGAGATATTGTAGATTGTGCTGAGTGCTGGAAATCTAGGGATTCATTTGTGCTGCTGGGATTCAGTATAAAGCAGATTTCCATGCAATGTGGGGTTATTTGGAAGAGAGGAAAGGAAACTATTTGGGTAAGGGATACAACATTAGTCAAGAAGCAGTTATAAAGTGGGATATGTCTAGAAAGCAGGTAGGAGATCTGTCTCAATGGTATGAAGTCACATCATACTGGGAAGTAGCATGGGAGTCAGGGAAGGGACAGTGGATTGACAAGGTGTCTATGCATTTTCCTCTTGCCTGATCTTAAACAAGAAACACTTCTTTCTTAACATAATGTCAATTCACAGCATCTTGGAGCTGCAAGAGACCTTGGAAGTCATGACTTGGGCTTTGTCTTTGGTATGCTGAGCCAGTTAAATTCATTTGGGTTATAATACTGGATTTTCTCATACCCAGAAAGGAAGTTTCCCAATCAGCAAAAAAGCTTTTGTTTCTCCAAAACACCTTTCTATTTAACAGTAATAATAATAACATCTGAAATTTCTTTACATGGCATTTGAAGGTTCAGGTTATCAATACATTCTTTATAAGGAAGGCATTCTTCCTCATAAAGACCCTACAAATTAGGATCTTACAAGTACTCATGAACACAGTTTCTCCCTTTTTTACAGATCAGGAAATTGAGTTTCAGAGAAGTTAAGTGACTTGTAAATAGCCACAGTGCTAAAAAGTATTGGTGACAAGATTCAGATCCAAATCTCTACTGACTATACATCCCTCACTATTTCTGCAATAAACTGTCTCACTGGCCATTCTCTAAAGGACCACTATCTTTCTCAGCAAGGAAGAGCATCTAGAATACTACAAAGAATACTTAATCTCAAGATTGATTAGTTAACATAGAAATATTCCCCACCAAATTTCTTTCCCCATTTCTCATTACAGTAAATCCTTACAATCATGATAAGTTTCTTGAGATAATCATATTTACTTGCTGCCAGAATCCAAGACTTCTAAGTGACGTTAAATAATTTTTTAGGGTCAGAGCATTCTGTGCAGAGCTGTGTACATCTTACTGTATACATGGAGAAAACAGCAGGCATTGGTCTTCTCTTGCCCAAATCACTTATAAATCATGACATTATCTTTCAAAAATGAGGGCAAACAACAATCTATGAGGATAGTCACTGCCCCACTGGGGGACCCAACTGGCCAATTCCAATTAAGCAATGCAGCTCCATCCTTCCTTTCTTCCTCTCCTCCTTCCCTTCCCTTCCTTCCTTCCTTCATTCTCTACATCCCTCCCTCCTCCCTAACTTCTTTCCTTTACTGCTTCCCTTCTCTCCCTCCTCTTCTGCTGTCCCCATAAGGAATCATACTCTTACCTATGCATTTTCTGCCCAAAGGAATATAAATTTTGATTGCTGAAAACTTCAAGATATCTTGGGACTTATGGACTAGATATCTTTTTGTGGGCCATGCTTTAAACCTAAATCACCCTGGTTCTCATTTATTAACCAACAATAGGTCCCAGCCCAACCCTTGCTTGGTCATTGTTTGGGTTTTTGAAAGTAAGTGTGAATAGCAATGTTTTTGATAATCTGATAGATTATTTGATAATCTGAACAACAGAAGTGTTTCCTGTTTAAGATCAGGTGAGAGGAAAATGCATAAATTCCCTATCAAAACACTGTCCCTTCCCTAACTCCCATGCTGTTTCCTAGTATGTGACTTCATTCTTCCCAGATAGGTTTTTTTTTTGATTGGATGTAAAAGCCACAAGTTCTCATCCCATTGCTCACTAGCTAGACTTAAACATCTAGCTTTAAATCTCACATGAGGAAACTGAATAGCACCTACTCTTTTCCTAGAAATGCTATAAGGTTTATTTAAGGTAGTATGTATAAATGTACTTTGTAGATTCTAAAGCATTATGGTTTTTAACAGTGACTGTTGTTATCAGAAGTCCTTTTGTAGCCATGCCGGAATTGCTGGTGGTAAAGATGATGCTTTCTAAAGCCACATACTAGGGTGACTGTGCCTTATAATGAGCCAGTTGATGACTAGTGATATAGATCCACAAAAAGATCATTAGTTAACAGCCCAAACCAAGGAGATGCCTCAGAGGTATAGCCAAAAATTTTCCACACTAATATACAGAACTTTTTAGTTTTTACTACATTTTCCCTTTTCACAGACATATGCTCCAACTGACAAGAACAGTAGATTCAAGAAAGTCACCATTTTCTTCTCAGCAATGTTTATATTTAATATTTAAAGTGAAAGGGCTGAAAGTTCATGCAAAAATATTCTTAAAGTTTACATATGCCTGTGAATCAAAAATATGTTTCAAATAAGATTATTACCAACCTGTTGTCCTGTCACAATTTTAGTTTGTATAATTTTTCTTCCATTCCTTCTCTCAGAATATACTCTGAAACAAAAAAGTACAAGTACTCCAGTATTCTCTTCTGTGTGGTTATATCCTCTAAAGATGCAGCTTATATCCCATACATACCTTACGCATCTGTGTGATTCTAGTTCATGTTCCCCTATTACTTCCTCCAGGGAGTCCATTCAGCATACCAGGAAAAAGACCTTTTCAATCTCTCTTTATTTACCTAGTGAAGTTCATGACTGGTCCATTGGTTATCCCTTCATTTTTAAAATATGACTAGTCTATTTTTTCCATTCTTACATTTCTTTGATGATATGCTTCTTACCTTGTTTAATTCCTTGTTTGTAATGTTTAACAACCTGCTTACACTCAACATGCCCCCTCTCCCCAACCCTTTGGGTGATCATCAGAGATGATAGTGTCTATGACTTTAACTAGGTATCATAAACCTGAATCTTTTCTACAATATGATTAGAACAGGAAAGTGATAAAGAAAATAAAATCCTAAATTTAAAAAAGGTGATTAAATACAGTTTTTCCAGGGAATTCTTATACTATATTTTTATAAATATTTATCTTGAACAAATACTTAGAGGTACAGACAGGAACAGAAAAAAAATTCCAATTTGTACTATAGAATTAATTTGTAATGAAGATTATTCTCCCCTTACTTGAGGTTTTTAAACAAGGTTCTGCAAGATTAATTCTCAGGTAAATTATAGAAGGAATCTTCCATTACATTCATGTACCATCATTTGTGTAGGCATTTTTTTATGGGAATCTAATTCATTTCCATTGGTTACTATCACAAAAAAATAAATATTTTGTTGTATATCTAGACTTTGTTCTTATTCATTACTTGCTTGGAATTTAGGCCTAAATGTGGAATCTAAGGATCAAAAAGGACAAATATTTTAGTCAATATATTTGCATGTTTCCAAATTGTTTTCCAAAATAGTTGTGCAGATTTGCAGAAAATTTCTTAATAGTTTGCAATTCTTCATATCCTATTCTTATCTATATGGGACTTGGGTAAAGGCACATATTGTTAATTATTTATATATTTCGATACCAAACCCTGATCAGAGAAATTTGATATAAAAGTGCTTTTTACCCCATTTGATCACTTTCTTAATTGTTAGGTACATTAATTTTCTTTGTATAGAATCTTTTCAGTTTCATGTCAACAAAAGTATTTGTTTTATCTTTTCAAATTACCTCTATCCCTTGTTTGGTTAAGCATATATCTCTTACTCATAGCTATGAAAGATTTATGATCCCTTTATCTTCTAATTTTTTTTTGCAAGGCAAACTGGGTTAAGTGGCTTGCCCGAGGCCACACAGCTAGGTAATTATTAAGTGTCTGAGACCAGATTTGAACCCAGTTACTCCTGACTGCAGGGCCAGTGCTTTATCCACTGTGCCACCTAGCCGCTCCAGTATCTTCTAATTTTTCATAGTATAGTCTTTAATATTAAGATCTTGAATCTAATTAGAATACATTGTGGAATATGATAAGGTGTTGAGCCAAGCTTTCTAGAATTTCCATTATCCTTTTTTTTAATCAAATCAAAATAAAATTTTATCGAAGTTCTTTCCTATGTAATTTATGTTTTCTGAGTTTATCTAATATTGATTTTTTTTTGCAAGGCAATGGGGTTAAGAGGCTTGCCCAAGGCCACACAGCTAGGTAATTATTAAGTGTCTGAGACCAGATTTGAACCCAGTTACTCCTGACTCCAGGGCCGGTGCTTTATCCACTGCACCACCTAGCCGCCCCTAATATTGAATTATTTAGTTATATTGTTTCAGATTCTCCTTTGTCTAGTTGTTTCATTGATCCACCTCTTCTTTGAAATCAATATCAGATGGTTTTGATGACTGTTGCTTTATATTTTGAGATCTAGAAGTACTGTATACTAGAAGTGAAGTCTCACTTTATCTTTTCATAATTTCCCTTAATATTCTAGATCTTCAGTTGTTCCAAATTGATTTCATTATTGTTCTGTAAAGTACCCCTTTGATGATTTGATTGGTATACTATTGAAACTATAATTTAATATAGCTAGTATTGTTTTTATTATGTTGGTATGACCCAGCCATGAGCACTAACTATTCCTTTGGCTTTTAATGTTGTTCCTTATTTCTTTAAGGAGCGTTTTGTAATTGAATATATATAATTATTTTGTGTGCTTTGGTAGTTTGAATTCCATATATTTTGTACATTTTGTAATTATCTGGTGTGAGATTTTCCATTCTATAATTGCCCCTTGGATTTTAGCATATAGTAATGATACTGATTCATTGATTATTTTGTAGCTTATAATTTTGCTGAACCTATTGCCTCAAATTGTATCTTTGTTGATATTTTTAGAATTTTCTAAGTAAACCATTATATCATTAATGCTTAAGTGTAGATGAAGTTTTGATGATTATTTTGTATTATTTTATATTATGTATGATGTGCCAGGTGTTTAATCAAAATGAATATTGTATGCAGATTGATTGATTTTATTTATATTAATAATCTTAATTTTTGCTGACATTTCATTTTCTGATTTCTTTACTAAGCACCTCGCTCATAAGAGGCACATTATTTTAATTGAATTGAATAGTTTATAATGACCAATATAATACTTTGTATAATCTTTCCTAATTGGTTTATATTTTTCTTTAATAGAAAAAGCTTAAAAGACTCCTGAAATATATGTTTTTCCGAGACTACAAATCTAAGATTGTCAAAGGTATAGAGGAGGATGATCTTCTGGAAGGTAATTATATATACACCTCATGTTTGTAATACATATTCACATGTTTATATACATACATACATATGTAATACTGATAATAGTAGCTGACATTAATTGTGCTCTTTAGTTTCACAGTGCTTTATAGACACATACACTTGTAATAATGACAATAGGAGCTGGCATTTATAGTGCTCTTTAAAATTTCAAAATGCTTTATATACAGTATCTCATTTGATTGATTTATGCACAAATATATTTGAATATATGTATATTTGTGCACAAATATATTTTAATATATGCATTATGTACTACAAATTGAAAGTTTGTAGGGTAAATGTGCATGTATGTCTATATACTTATATAATCTCTATATATTTTGACACAGAAAAAATAATTCTGCTTGATACTGTCCTTTAAGAACCTTCAAAATTCTGACTTAGTTTCCTGCTAATATTTTCATTCTCCCTGTAATTAATGAGTAAATTGCTTAGTGTCATAATTTCATGGAACTAGGAAACTGGTGTTTATTAAAAGAATAATTGATAGGGGCAGCTAGGTGGTCCAGTGGATAGAGCACCAACCCTGGAGTCAGGAGTACCTGAGTTCAAATGCATCCTCAGATACTTAATAATTACCTAGCTGTGTGGCCTTGGGCAAGCTACTTAACCCCATTTCCTTGCAAAAAAAAAAAAAACCTAATTAAAAAAAGAAAATAATAATTGATCTTAGTATGTGATTTTAATGTGGCATCTATGATGAACAAAAATGTATGTGTATATAAATTTTTGAAATTCATTTGAATAGACATTTGTTCATTATCAGTGATACTGGGTCATATTTTATGAAATAACTAGAATCTGAAGTCACTTAATTTTGATTATTGACTGGTATACTGTTCCAATGCTATTTGAAATTTTAAACAGATACATTTTACAAATGTATTTTTTAAACTTGTCTTTCTTCAGTTCCATTTTAAAGAACAACTTAAAATTAGGTTAACAATATAGAATCAGGTGCGGCTAGGTGGTGCAGTGGATAGAGCACCGGCCCTGGAGTCAGGACTACATGAGTTCAAATCTGGCCTCAGACACTTAATAATTACCTAGCTTTGTGGTCTTGGGCAAGCCACTTAACCCCCTTTGCCTTGCAAAAATCTAGAAAACAAAACAAAAATAATAAAAAATAAAACAATGGAGAATCAAGCAGACAGATCTGGAGTTTGACAATATGAATTTTTCCTTAACTCTTGGATGATTCTGGGGAAAACTTTGAGCTGTAATATTTAACTTTACTTGACTTTTTCTTGGTTTTATTGAACTTCTACTGAAGGAGTAAAATATGTTGACAAAATATTTATATAATATATTTTATATAAACTTAAAAATGATTATTTAAAAATGTTTAGTTTAAAGGATCTTTGACCTAAACTAATTACGATTCTATCCATGACTCCACATCTAATACTCTTTCTACTATACACCATGTTTCCTTTTCTGGCTCCCAATTTCCTTATTTGTAAAAATTAAAACATGAGATTCAACTATCTTATAGGTTCCTTTTCAATACATTGTGATTCCCTTAAGTTTAGTCATTTGAAGTAGACATATCTAATAGACATATTTCAAATTATAAGTTATAAAAGATGTTTTAGTATTATAGATTTAAAACTTGAAGGGATTTTATAGATCAGCTAGTTGGAAGATCAGGATCTATAGTTGGAAGGGACCAGAGACTAAACACTTTTAGTCCAGCCCTTTTATATATCACAGATGAGGAAATGGCGGGGGGGCAGAGAAGGGGGAGGGGGAGAAAGCCTAATTGACTCACCCTCAATCACACAACTAGTGATGATCAATGACAGAGCTCTGGTACTGGCACTAGCACCAAATCTTCTCATTCCTAAGTCTGTTGTGTTTGTCATTATAGCACATTTCTCCATATCTGGTTTACTAATTTTAGTATAAAGGCAGATATTAGTTCATTCTGTCAGTTTTCTCTTGTTTAGATTTTCCATCAGATGAAATTACATAATCAACCCTTCCTTCAAGGATTTTATTTATACTCATATATATACATATTTATAGATATAAATATATATATGTGTACACACATGTACATATATAGATAACAAAAGGAGGTTTTGAAAGTCATCAATTAAATAACTGATAAAGATATTTAGTATTCATAATCAATGAAGTTTTGAGCAATTCTTAGCATTCTTATTAATCTAAGAGATACTTTTTTTATTGAGCCAAGTTGAATATCAGGTAGATAGCAAAATTATGTCATGTGAATAAATTAATTTGTGAGTGATTAGATCATCTCATACTCAGAGAAATCACTTACCAACCATCTTTGCTTCATAAAACTTACTGTTCTTTAACTTCAAATAATACTCCTTGTACTATACTGTTTCCTTCTTTTTTGTTTTCATTTTATTATCAAATAATTTATTTTTATAAGGCTTTTTTATTATATTTTATTGAAGACTTTTTTCTTCATTTCTTCTTATTCAGATTGAATGCCACGTTGTCATTTAAAAATAAAAAGAACTTAAACAAAAACATCTTTATCTGATAATGTATTCAATATTCTGTTCTAGTCCCCCTTCTTGCTATGAGGGAGAATTATTCATTGTTTAACTTCCTTTAAAAAAGTAGATTTTTAGAACAGCCATAAGTAGCAAATTTATTAATAAAATTACCCTCTTTTGCTATCATCCTTCAATTAAATAACATTCCTTATGAATAATACCTTATTTATGTTAACAGAAAGCATTTTCCCCATAAATCTGAAATTTACCTGCTTCTTCTAACTTTTCAGCTCCGACTGTCTAGAACTTTTGAAGCAACAACCAATGAATCTCCAAGTGACCTTGTCACTAAAAGTGCCAATTTACTTCATTCTCCTCTCCCTCTTTTCCAATGTCCTTCATCATTCATGTTATCTCATTATCGTTCATTTTGGGAAATTTTTGTCATGATCAGCCTCAAACAAAGTAATGTATTTCTTTCTCAGGAAACTCTGCAGGAAAGTCTCATTTATTTGAACTGCACCAATTTGAAGACCATGATCATTTAAGCAAAAAGGTATAAAGGAGGATAAATCTGGCACTTCAGTAATAGACTGAATAATAATAGACTAAAAAAAGACACTGAAATTATTTAAGAAAATTTTTATTTTTGTGTCATCTTCTGCATATTAAAGAGTAATATGATAATCAAAAATCAACTTTATCTATTCATTACAGCCAAGTATTTAATCTAATCGGCAGCGTTTAGTTAGCCACTATTTTGTGTAATGACACATACTTGGAAATGGTGACTGCTTCCTCTACCCTACCCTTCCATTCTTTTCCTTTCTATAAATAAAGATGCCATTCTCTCCTTTTCCTTCCCCTTTCCTTCTCTTCTCTTCCCCCTCTTTGGTTCTCTTCTCTCCCTCTAATCTCCATGTTTTGTCCCAGACTACAAACACAACCACCATTGATCAGTCACTGACCAGTCCATTCTCACAACTGAGCAGTACAGAAACTTTAACCCGCTCTATTTTTGCAATCTGAACAATGTGACCACTCTAAGCATCCTGGTGTCCCACTGATATCGAACCCATTAGTGCCAGATTTGATGTAGATATCTGATTGTCTTTAGCCCTGCTACAGATCACAACTCCCAAACAATCTACCTTCAGTATCCCCAGCAAGGGATAAAGTTGTGTGGGGGAGGGGAAGGAAATAAGTAATTATACAAAGTCTAATGTGCATGGCATTTTTATAAATAGTATTTCATCTAATCAACAACCTGTGAGGTAGGTGCTATTATTATCACTATTTTGCAAATGGAGATTAAGTAATTTGCTCAGAGTCAAATACCTAGGAAGTGTTTGTATCTGTATTTAAACTCAAGTCTTCCTAACTCTGGGTCCAATGTTCTATCCACTAAGCTACCTGGCTACACAGTAGGCCAGTAACGAGGAACCCAGGCAGTACTGCTATGTTTCTTTCCACTTCTGTTCTATGTTCTATTCCTATATTCTTTCTATTCCCATTCATTTTATGTTAGCTTTTCTCTTAATAATCTGACAATCCAGTAAGATGGAAGTTTTTTGAGGGTAGAGACTAGTTCTATTTTTAATGTCCCTAGAATAGTGTTTTGGGCAGCACTTAATAATTGTTTTTAATTGAATTGAAATTTTTAGAACTAATAAAATAAAATATACCTGAATTATCTTCCAATTTCTTACAAGTATTCTTTATCCCCTTCAAAATAACTTTGTTGTTTTCAGTCGTGTCTGACTCCTCATGACCCAATTGGGGTTTTCTTCGAGTGTCTTGCCTAGGGTCACACAGCTAGTAAGTATGTGAGGCCAGTTTTGAATTTCATTTTTCCTGACTCTAGGTCCAACAACACTCTTCCCTGAACTACTCATCTGTCTCTTAAAATAGTTTAGATACATTCAACACTTTCCCTTGCTTCAGGTTTTATTTCTTTTAATTCTCCTAGGGACTTTCCTGTTCCTCTCATTCCCTTATAATTTTTTAAAGCATTTTATCTCTTCTAAAGTATTAGATTTATTATAGACTGAATAGGCATAGGTCCAATGTAGAGTTTTTTGATTCTCCTCTAAACCTACCACATTTTTTTTTCTAATTGTTACCACTTGTAAATTAGACAATCTTGTATCTTAGAAGTGTTAAATATAATCAACTGACTTCTTAGCTCAGTATTTAAAATGAAGATTGTTCACTTGTTAACTTTTAATTACTGAATAATGGACCTTAGAGATTATGGAATTCATTCTAGTCTTCAAGTCCCACCTTACTTATTGCTTTATAAAATCTTCACAGGACAATAAATAGAAGTGATATGAGTCAGTTTTTATGATAAATGCATTCTTAAGAGATGCCATTGGAAAAACTAAAGATTAGGTGTGCAGATTTTTCTTTTTCTCACTTTGTGTGACTTCTTTTGACTTTCAAGCAAAACAGATCAAAGCTTCATTTCAGTTTCAAACATAATTCATTGATGGCTAGGTGGTGCAGTAGATAGAACACTGGCCTTGGAGTCAGGAGTACCTGAGTTCAAATCCGGCCTAAGACACTTGATAATTACCTAGCCGTGTGGCCTTGGGCAAGCCACTTAACTCCATTGCCTTGAAAAATCTAAAAAATAATAATAATAATTCATGAATCTGGTGAATGCCATTAAATTTTGACCAGTTATTACACACCTCTCATTTATCAGCCATGGTCATAAACTTTTAAAATATATTTGAAGGAAAGAATTTATTCCAGGTTACAGTTAGATCATTTATGATTTACATTGTACAGGAAAAAGCACCAGACTTAGTTTAAGGAAAAACAAGGAATCAAATCCTACCTCAGACATTAACTTTGTGACCATTGGGAAAATTCACTTAACCTCTCAGAGACTTAGTTTCCTCATTTACAAAATGGGAATGTTATTTATTGACATGATTATTATGAGAAAAGAGCTTTATTAATCATTAAGTTTCACTATAAATGAAACCTATTATTCATTTTTGACTCATATGAGAGTAGAATTGGAAAGGCTTCTTTAGAGATCATCTCCCTTTATTTTATAGATTTTTGGAAATCCTTTGTAATCCTGGACATTTAGTAAATAGAGGGATGATTTGTTTCTTTGCTCAGCCAAAAAATACACAGATTCAACTCAATCATAAATTTTAAAATTTATCTCTTTATTTCAAGTTTATGTCATGTTCATTTAATTTCTATTTACATTGTTACCTTTTGGTGCAAAAGTAAAAGGTTAAGAATGAATAAAGTTCAAATTATAACATTCACTAATTTTCTCAACTGCAAGACCTGAAATGGGCTTCAGTTTCCTCATCTGAAAAATGCACAGACCCAATATAGAGCATTGGTGGGACACAACTCTTTAGGGTCTCTTCCAATTCTGCATCTATGATCCAAAGACCCTAAGCCTTCAAATAAGCAAAATGTTTTTCTATAACATGCCCAACTTGGACTACATACATAGATCAAATCTAAAGATAGTTAGGGCTCCATTTTTCATGGCTTCCTTGTTCATGTAGATTCTTCCATCTATTCACATGTTTACAGAGAAATTTACTAGTAAAGACTTTTCTATAAGTAAGCATTGGGCTTTACATGTGAAAAAAATAATAACAAAAAAACAGGGAGCTAAATGTTCTACAGACTTAAGCAGTTGATACTTTTTATATCCCTAAGGTAAGTAGCTTATGTTGTTAATATTTTATAGAAAAGAACCAAAGTGATGTCCCCCAAGGTAAGTATATAAAACAAGGAACAAAGCTAGTGCTCTTGATTCCTGGTCCCTGTTTTAGGAGACTGACAAGCATTCTCCTTTGTAAAATTCATTTGATTTGATTCCAAAAGGATTCTCTTCAGATCAGATATATATATATATATATATATATATATATACATATATATATATATATATATATATAATATATATACATATATATATATGTATATATATATATAATAATTGATTTTGTTTTTCAGAATTGCTGATAAAATTATCTTTGTTTTCTTTTCTTATCTATATGAAGACAAATTCAGCAGCAGTAGCAATGTCAACAAAAGGCAGAAAATAGCCCAAGACTTCCTCCACTCTATCGATCAGACAGGAGAACTCTTGGCTATGTTTGAAGATGATGAGATCGATGACATTAAACAAGAGAGAATGGAGGTGCAGTATTTTCTCTCCTCTTCCCTCCTTATATCCAGCCTGTTTTATATGTTGATAGGCTTAATGTTATGCCAGAAATTGATTCCCTTCTCCTTTCTTCCTCTACCCGTGTTCTTATCTATTTTTCCTTACCCTCTTTTTCATTAATTTCTTTAATCATCTTTGTATTAAGTCATTAGTTTTCCATATGCCATCCCAAAAGAAAAGTAATGATCTCCTTTTGTTATCTTTTTGTCAGCAAAGAATTGTATACATGAGAATTTAAAATGTATTTATCAACTGCTGCTTATGTTCTTTGTGTGTGTGTGTGTGTATGTGTGCATTTGAGAAATGTGGCTAGCTCTAATTTAATTAGCAGAATATTTTTGTCTACTCTTGGCAGAAAGATAGATAGATAGATAGATAGATAGATAGATAGATAGATAGATAGATAGATAGATAGAGTCCATGTAGACATTTTCTCTCCCCACATGTCCTTCGTATGTCTTGCCATAGCATGGTTGAAAATTATATTTGCAAAGTACATTACAAACTTAGAACTACTGAGATTTTTAGCAGTTTTTCCTTGATACTTATATTTTACTCATATTTCTAGACTGCATTTTAAAAAAATCTTCCTTTTTCCTCCCACATCCATTTCCCTTTCCCACATCCATTTTGCAAATGATGCAACTGAGGCTTAGAAAGATAAAATGATTTACCTATGGTAATATAAAAAGTAAATGGTGGGCCCAGTAGTTTTGTCTTTCATCCTATTCTTTTTTTCCCCTAGAAAAAAGTACTGACTCTTGTTACTTTGAATAATGTACATTTCAGTCCATTAACATACATTTAAAAAATATTCATCTGCATTTTTAGGTATTTTGTTTGTTTTTATTTAACAAAGATAAATTTGATGGTTTTTAGGCATGGGCTTATATTATGAAAAAAAGTTTAGGCAGAGTTTGAAATTGACCTTTCCTTACTTATTCATTGTATACTGTTATAGTTCCAGGTTAGTGAGAGTTGTTTGCTAACACTAGTTGTAAATGACAGTCTTATCTACAGAAGTGAAGACTTGATTCTGTTCTCTTTATGACTGATCAGCTGCTGCTCAGTTTCCTCAGCTATAAAATCAGCTGATAACATCCCTACCCTCCACCTCAGAGGAATTTCATCATGATTAAGTCTATTGGTAGATCTCACAAATATAAGAAATACTCATTTTTTCATTGCTACTATTATAATTCAAGAAATCACTGATTTTGTCCTGCTTTTTAAGGGGGGGGGGGGACAAAGTACTACTATCAGACCTCCAAAGGATGGATGGCTATTGTGCTCTGTTGCCTACTTTATCATAGTTTCTTTGTGCAGTAGAATATAATTATCCCATGTTAAGTTTTGGAGGAAGTCCAATAGACATACATGCTTTATAAACTTTAACAACCTTCTTTAAAGAATTAGTATGCTTAGATCATGAACTGTGATCTAAAGGCAGTGTTCCTTTTAGGTATCAATTACCTCAGAAATGTGTGGTTATCTTGGTTTTGGACAACTGCAAATGGTTTTAGTTCCACTTTGCCTTGGGCCAAAAACATGCTAAGTTGTCCAAAGCAGATGATAAACACATATTTCTGATGTCATTATGTCCTAAACAGGATATGATTGTTTAGTGGCATGGTTTCATTTATGATGCATTATCCAAAAAGAAAATATTGTTTATGCTTTATTTTTAAAACATTTTTTAAAATTATATTTTCAAGCAAGAAAAATGTGTCATGAGCTTCTGCACTCCTTCACATTCATTTTTCATTGCTGGTTATTGAGGAATGTGTAGCCCGCTTGTGAACAATAGTGAACTTGAACAAATAGCTTCTCAGTTTTCCCTGGAAAATCTCTAGGAGCCCAGTTAATTACCTGAAAGGGAATCCCTTCACTGTCAGAGGAAGAGCAGAACTAAGATACCCATACAAAGGATGACCTCCTGATAATGGCGAGCTGTTTTGAAAAATGATGAGTCAATGAGGTGGCAGGGAATTCCCAGCAGTCCTCGTAGTTACAGGGAAGAAAGAGCTAGAATGTACACACAAGGGTCTTTGCCTTGGTGTGTAGTTATTGTATGCATGCCCCCCCCCACACACACACACACAGAGTATAGATAGGAAAACCACCAGCCATCATAAATAGTTGGAAAACCTATTCAGCTCAATGAAGGCCTTGCAAATTAGATTGGTCATTTCATGAAGCTTTGCTTTGTTATTTTAAGAGCCTCTCTAGTCTGGATAACAAAGAGTAGCCTTGAGATGCTCCTAGTCCAAATAGCAGACACTATAGCTAGGAGGGGTGGGGGCAGGGGAAAGCTGAACTTGTAGACATAACTTGACTGTAGACGGTAGAAAGTAGAACCGTTAAAGGCCTAAGACATTGCCTGCTTCTAATTTGACAGGTTACAGTTTCAAGAGTAAACCACAACTGTGGCTGTCCATATGAAACCACTTTGGGCTCATAGACAGCAGCCTTTTGCTTTTAAAGTGCAGTAGAATAATCAGTTCTGGCATCACTCAGTGATTTAATTTTCCTTTAAGCATCACTTATGGTTGCAGAAACTTTGTTTACTACATTCTCCCCTAGACTGCATGAACACAGTACAGATTTGCAAACAGAGCTTATTCCTGGGTTTTTTTTTTCTTTTATGATAGAATTTAGAGGAGGAAAAAAAAATTACTATAGAAGTAAAAACTCACAAGAGATACTGGAGTTTGCAAAGGTTTGATGAAGATATACTATACCAAGTCTTTTCTATTACTATCTGTAGATTTATTTGAAGAATAAATTTTCTGTGCTCCTCTTAATTTCCTTCATTACCTCACTAATCTTTTAATATTAAACACCATATGACTTTAGGTATAAGTAAGATTTATTAATTTTCATCCAACAAACACTTATTAAAGCACTTATTTTTGTGCAGTGTACTATTTTAGGCACCTGAATCTGATCAAGAACTTTATAGATACCCACAAATAAAATAAAATGTAAAATATTGAGAGATCAGAGAAAAGGAAGTTCACTTCAGGCTGAGAGGATTAGGTTTCTATGTGCTGTTGCCCTCTTTAAAGTGTGAGCTCCTTGAGAGCAGGGACTGTCTTAATTTTCTATTTCTACTCTCAGAGCATATCACAGTGTTTTGTAAATAGTAAGCACTTAGTAAATGTTTTATTCATTCATGTATGGGAAAAGGTGATAGTTGTGCTGAGTCTTAAAGGATAGGTAAGATTTCATTAGCTAGGTTTTTTTAATGTGCATCCTTATTACTAGAAAATTTTGAGCAAATTATCTTCCCAATGTATGTGTGTATATAAAAATATATGTATGTGTGTATATGATTATAAAATTTATGTATCCTATTAAACCACTATTTCATCTTTATTATAAATCTTACAAAAATAGACACTTTTAAATAAGATTTTAAAATAATGGTACAAAGTGTTTGTTCACTGAAATTATTCATAATGCTATTTTAAGTGAGAACAATATAAATAAACATTGTTACTTCTGAAACTTAGTTTACTTATCACTTAATAATAGTTATTTGAAATTCTGGTTCTAAATTCAATTCATTTTGATACTAGTTTTAATAACTGCCAAAGCCAAAAAGAGGATGTCTCAAAGAAATGTAATTCTCAATGAAAGAAGTAATTACTAAACCATGGTACTCATTTTTCAAATCCATTTATCAGGTCTACAGATTTTTTGAGTTCCATTTAGTAAATATTCTTCCTTTGTATCAACCAGTTCTTGCAAATTAAGCCAATCAAAAACTTTTGTTTCCAGTTGTTTGATGTTGTTGTTGTTTTTGTTGTTTTGAGGGAAGGGTTAAGGGTAAAGAAAGGAAAGTTTTTGAAGAAGGGTGGGTGGAATACTCAAGGCATAGTGTACTACTTAGGGCAGTAGTGGAACATAGTTCAGGGTTTTATTATTGCCTCCCTTCACAGTGATTAGATTGATATTGTTTTTGTCTAGTAATGTGGTTGATGAAGAGTTCATTCTGGGAGTGACTCCCTACCACAAATCTCTCCCCACCCCAGTCTATGCACCACTCATCTATCAAAGCAGTCTCCCTAATGTGTAGAACCAACTGTGTCATGCTCTAGTCAATAGATCACAGCAGCTTCTGACATCCAGAATCAAATGGGAATCCCATGTTTGGTTTTAAAACCCTTCATTCCTGGCCCTTTCTCACACCCAACTCCCCCCTCCCTATGCTCTGTGATCTGATGATACCAGCCTTTGGGCATTTCCTTGCACATGTCCATTTCCAGACTTCAAGCATCTTCACTGTTGACCCTTCATGCCTGGAATGCTCTCCCTCCTTATTTCTGCCTTCTTACTTTACTCTGAAATAATCTTCAATTGGTCCTTTAAATGCCTAGTTTTTACATAGTTTGGATATCATCTCCCCCTACTTAGCTTTCTTTGAGCTGGCATTGTAATTCTCTTTATTTGTAATACCTTGAGCCATAGCCCCAAATATCATGAAGTAGGCACTTACTAAGTGCTTGTTGACTTGGTCGCACAGCCATGCTGACTGGGTCCACTACAAATTTACTCAAAATACTTAATATGTAATCTCCTTGCATGATTCAGGAGCTCCCTACAATTATGCAAGTTGTAATCTGTCCATTTTTGCCCAATCTGCACTCCTCTCCTCTAGGAGCTCCCAAAAGTTCCCCACATGAGGTTTACTAAATATGTTGGAAGCCTTCCTCACTCTCACACATGACTTGTCTGTCTCCTTTTCATACTATTCCTTGACATTGTCTAGTATTCCTGTCTAGTTCTTCCTCAGTACTCCTAGTTGTTTTTATGCTGCAACCCACTTACACCAAAATTGTTCTTTGTTGTCCCCTAGATGATATACTTATCTTTAGTTCTTTGAAGACAAAGGTATTTCCACCATATAGGATCACACAAAAAATGTTAGTACTGAGTACATAGACCTTTGCTTTTATGGGAAGCTTGAAACATAAAAGCAATCCATGGTGCTTATTTTTTTTCAACTCTGGTCCTAGTTCATTATCTATCTATAATGTTTCCTCAGATTGGACAAAAAGTGGGGGGGGGGAGAAAAAGGAAAGCAAGGTATCAAAGGTATAAGAAAAAAATCTTATACCTTATTAATATTGTAGGAAGCTGACTGAGAGAACTTTCATATGTCTCTTCTTTCATCTATATAAAAATCTCTAAGAGAATCAAATATCCATGAAATCGGGCTATTTTTAAAGAATTATAGTACTTTTACAAACAATATTCATCAGTAGATGACATCTTTACCATCTCACAATTAACTGAAAATTCAAAGAAATTAAGATCTCATTGTGCTTATTGTTTGTTGATTATGAAAAAGCATCAAGCAATGCATAGAAACAGAAAGCTATATGTTGGCCAAAGATTTTACCACTGTGATGGAAGTTATTCAGTAGATCCCCAGTGAAACTGGCATTGTTTGTTGTTTCCTTCTCTAGCTCATTTTACAGACAAGGAAACTGAGGCAAATAGAATTAAGTAACTTGTTCCGGGTCACACAGTAAGTGTCTAAGGCTAGATTTGAACTCAGGTCTTCCTGACTCTAGGCCTAGCACTCTATCCATTGCACCACCTAAATTTAGCTAATAGGCAAGTTCATTGTTCTTTTTTTTAGGTTTTTTTTTTTTTTTTGCAAGGCAATGGGGTTAAGTGTCTTGCCCAAGGCCACACAGCTAGGTAATTATGAAGTTCTGAGGTCGGATTTGAACTCAGGTACTCCTGACTCCAAGGCCGGTGCTGTATCCACTGCACCACCTAGCCGCCCCTGCAAGTTCATTGTTCACATGTGTTGAAAAGATGCAGTTCATTATAGTAGGGGGCATGCTGATAATGGAGTCAGGAGAGATCTGGGTTTGAATCATATCTCTTTATTCCTATCTTTGTAATCATAGACAGGTGCTTATTTGAGCTTAATTTCTTCATCCATAAAGGGAGGTAATACTGTTTTAGAAGCTTCTTCTCATAAGTTATTATAAAGCTAAAAAGAGTTCTTTGTAAGGCATTTAAACATCCTAAAAATACTATGTAAAGCCAGCAATTATGACTTACATTAAAGAAGCAAAGATGAAACCTGAACTTTGGTTTTTATAACTGTAAATCCAACTCCCTTCCTGTTCAACTAATTACATTCAATACAACAGTAATTCAATAAATATTTGTTGAATACTATCATTTACCTATATTAATATTTCTCAAAGTTTTTGGTCTCTAGGTCCCTTCAATACTGTCAAAGGTTATTGAGGAACCCAAAGAACTTTTGTCTGTATGTGTTTTATCTATCAACATTTGTAATATTAAAAATTAAAGCCTATGTATTTTATTTTTATTAATTCATTTAAAAAGTAACAATAATAAACCCATTACATGCCCCCTAACTGCATATATTTTATTTAAAAAAACTTTTCCAAGACAAAAAAAAAATTATTTAAAAGAATGGCATCATTTTACATATTTTTGCAAATCTCTATAATACTTGGTTTAATAGAAGACAGCTGGATTTTCATATCTGCTTCTGCATTCAATTCTGTTGCAATATGTCGTTTTGGTTGAATTCTAGGAAGAAAATGTGACCTCACACAGTGATGTAGTTAGAAAAGGGAGCAATATTTTAATAGGCAAATATGCCTTTGCATTAATAGGAAAAAAAAAGTTTCCAGCTAGAGGACCCCTGAAAGGCTCTTAGGATCCGTGGCTCAGGGGTCCATGGAACACACTTTTGAGAGCTATTGGCCTACACTGAAATCCTTCTCCAGTGCTTCATGGCATGTTGGAAATCCTGGTTTATCTATAATATTTCAAAGTTTCTGTCAAGAGAGAGCAAGTTCCCATAGGATTTACCAGTCTGGGAAAATAGTGACTAAGTCTTTTGATAAGGTATCTCATTATTCTTGGGGAGTGATGGGAGGGGGAAGTGAATGCAGAAAATGTAGAATAGACAATTATTAGATTCATTCAGAACTAGTCAGATGGCCAGACTAAAAAAGTTTACAGTTCAATTTTAGTAGAAATGTAGATCTATCTCCCTGCACACCAACAAGGATCAATCTTTGAGCCTGTACTTTTTATCATTTTTATCAATAATTTTTAGATAAGCTCTTCAAATTTGCACATGACACAAATCAGAGAAGGTCAGCTAATACATTGATTGACAGAATTCAGATGCAAAAAGATTAGTAATTCAGTTCAACCCAGTAAGGTAAAATTCAACAGATACAAATGTAAAATCATATTCTTGGATACCAAAAAACGAATTCCGTAAGAATAAAATGGGGAAGAATAGTTATATAGCAGTTGTCTGTAAGGGGTCTGAAGGTATTAGTGAATGGCAAGGGTTTTTTGTTGTTGTTTTTCTGCATATCTTTTGCCATACCTTTTCAAGAGTTGATTTGTGATAAAATGTGGTAACTTTTTAAAGACTCTCAGGATATTCCTCAAGTTTGATTTGTGCCCCCAATTATCCATATTGAAACAAAATGATAATGAAGAGAAGTTTTCAAATTGCATTTCATCTGTAATTTTTACACATTTCTGTTAAATTTATCATGTGGCATCACCATATATGTTTATAAATGATAAGTGAAATAGTTAAAAGAAATAAATGTATGCCAGTAATGACAGTTAAATATCTATCTTTGCCTGTCTATGCAGTAGTCTTCAGTCTTTCTTAATCTTGCTATGTCCTAGCCAAAGTCTTCTTCCAGATCATGGAATCCCAACTGTTTCAGTGTGAATTGATTGTTGGATTAAAGTGTTTTAGCCAGAGGAAATTCAGATGGCCAAGGCTGATAGTTTTAGAATCTGTGACTCAGAACTATCTCCAACTTTCCCTAACTTTCAGAAGGCTCCTCTAGCTATTTCTTTAAGGGTTTTGTATCTTCTTGCACTGAAGGAGCATCTCTGACACTTGAAGTTTTCAGTGGTTCTGGGTCCTTTTGTGGTCCTACCCTTGCTCCTTATTCCTTCCATGAAGAGACACTCTTCCCTTCATTATTTCAAAGATTTTTCTCCCTGGATTTTGAACCTTCCTGCAGTGAGTGACCTAACATAAACTTCCTTTATTCTCCTAAAGGTTTTTGTAACTCTAACTCTTTCAATGTCATATCTTGGCTTTGCCTTGTTCCTTTGTCCTAAGTTTGCCTTAAAAAGGTTTGCTAGCTGCTAGTTAAACCTGGTACTCCCCTTTCAGTGAAACTTAAGTTCTCAAACTCTTTATTTAAACTGGCACCAGGTCCCCAATATCTGAAACTGTGTCAATCAAATACTTCATGCCCCATGAACCAGAGAATTTACATGTTTTAAACTCTTGTGGACATGCTAGACAATCATTCCTTTAGCCAGAATAATTACAATTATTTTATCTTTATAAATCTACCCTTTATCAGTAACCCTAAAAAAAGATTGTGTCTAGAGCAGCTAAGTGGCCCAATGGATAGAGCACGGGACCTAGAGTCAAAAGGACATGAGTTCAAATTCTACCTTAGACACTTAATAATTACCTAGCTCTGTGACCTTGAACAAGTCACTTTAACCCCATTGCCTTGCAAAAACAAAAACCAAGAAGATTGTTTCTATGTTGTCCTACAATGTCACCACTTTAGCCTTCATACCCCAGAAGGCAGCATCAGCTAAGCATCACTTCTCAGCATAGATATAGGTCCTCTCTTCTTATCAATACTCGCTTTGTTGTATGTGTTTGTGTGTGAATCCTTCCACAACTGAGAGTTCCTGAAGGCATTTCTAGACATTGCCTACCACACTAAAGCTGAATGCTTAGCTTTTCCGTAAAAAGTTCCAACTTCCAAAGTGTCAAAGGCCCAAATTCCCCCACTGATTTAGAAATCAGTCCTGATACCTTACTCACAGGATTATGTCTTTGTATCCCTCATGTTTGGTACATGTAATATCATAACACTTAATAAATGTTTGTTGCTTGATGGATTAAATATGTATCTCTCCTTCCCTGTCACTGCCTCATCCCCTACTCTTGGCATTCCTTACTTGTAGGCTTTACATAAGAAAAAAATGCCTCATACATACAATAATGATTGGTGGGTCATTCCCCTACTCCATCAGTAAAAGAAAATTTCTAGTACCACAGTTACTCTCCTACTCTCCTCTTCCGTTTCCAAAATACTTCCCTACCTTCTGCCTCCTTGGACCTTCCTCTCATTATTTAGAGGTCTCTCTCACAAGTCAAGCCACATTTTTTGCTCCTAGGTCCCCCCCCCCATTCTGTCACATTAGAAATCTTATTTCTCGAGTTCTGCTGATCTGATTTAGATTAAATTCACTTATACTTGGGTATGAATTAGGTTTAAACTTCCAAAGGGATATTTGCATTTTCAAAGAAGAACCTGCTAATTCCTATTTTTCTCTAATATAGATTTGAAAGGAGAGGTGCCTCCCACCTGATTCTGGAATATTAGGGATATCTCCTTACCTCCCCCACTCCCACTAAATGAAGCTGCCAAGAATAAAATACATAGAATTAACTTGACATCCTTGTTCTATCTACCACCCTCCAGTCCTATTCCAAGCCCATATAAATACCTTTCTTGCCTTTGCAAGGAGCTCTGTTCCCCCCCTGGGATTTGATAAAGCAAAGAGGAACTGTTTAGAGAGAGAATATGGGCAGGCACAGCTCAGTGCAAATATTCGAAACAAATCCTGAATCCACACATGCTGCAGGCTTTCCTGTTCCAGAACTGCAGTGATAAATGCTCTTCTTACTTTTCCAGGAGAAGTTGTTTATCATTGGATCAATCAATATTATCCTTTCCAAATATTTCAATTTGTTTTTCTTAATGATACCTCCACTAGTAAATATACAGTTCTGGGTTTTTCTCAGATATCAATCCACTAGCATGTTTATAGAAACACCTTGGCAGGGAACAGTTTAAAAATATCTAATTTGGGAATACCACAGGAATTACCACCAATTTACATTTCACATTTATAGTTCTCAAATTGTGGTAGTTGTAATAACCAAAATATTTTTCCGTGAATACTTGATGGCTCACATTTCTCCATTCTTTTCCTCTCTCACCCACATTCCCCAGAGGAAGTAGGCAGATTGTGGTTATATAGTCAGATTTTTCTTTATCTTTGTTATTTTCATCTCAACATTTTGGCACTTCTAAATAGGAACAAAAGTGTGTTTTGAACCAACCAACGTTTTTGTATTTTTTAATGTCTCATCATATTTAATTTAATATAATTCATTTGGAAATAAGTTCTTACTCACCACTGATAGTTTTATCCTGATCATTTATTTTCCTTTTTTAAAAAATTTTATTTATTTAAGGCAGTGGAGTTAAGTGACTTGTCCAAGGTCACGCAGCTAGGTAATTAAGTGTCTGAAGCTGTATTTGGATTTGGGTCCTCCTGATTCCAGGGCCAGTGCTCTATCTACTGTGCCACCTAGCTCCCCTTTTTTACTTTTCTGATAGGAACCTGCTTTTAGATTTAAAGTTACTTCCCTACTATTATAATGAAATCAGTTTTGTTAAAAATTATTCATCTCTTATTTACAGGTATTTTTTAATTTAGAATTTGACAATTGTGGCCTTTCTCTTAAACTTTTTTAGGTTTTTGCTAGGTAATGGTGTTAAGTGGCTTGCCCAAGGCCACACAGCTAGATAATTAAGTGTCTGAGGCTGGATTTGAACTCAGGTACTCCTGACTCCAGGGCCAGTGCTCTATCTACTGGTCCACCTAGCCACTCCCTCTTTTAAACTTTGTATAGTGAATATGCACATTGTAGTGGAAAGAACACTACAATGGGACACAGAAGACCTGGACAAAGTCAGAATCTCATCAGTTTCCCAACAAGTAAAGTGAAACATTTGGTTAAAATTTTTTTTCTAAGTTCTCTTCTAGTTATAACATTCTTATGCTCAGATTTTTTTTTGGTTTTTGTTTTTTGCTTAAATGAGTGATTACTCCTAAACCTTTAATGCCCTGATCCATATAAATTCCTGTGAAAATTTTCAGTTATTGTCAGTTCTTTAGTCCTAATATTATTCTTCTCAAAGCAAAAAATAAGCTTCAGAATGATGACCATAGAGCAGATAGATCTTTAAGACCCTTGCCAGTTCAAAATCCTGTAATCCCTGATGTCATTATTTTTGTTGAGAATGGGTGTGATTTGGGGAGAAATTTGAAGTTTGTTATCTAGGTAGCAAAAATGCAAGCATTATGTCTAATTCACTTAGTATCTACATAAATTTTTTTATATATTTTGATTAGCACCTTATATTATCCTTATTGTCAGTCCTGTTGTTTTCTAGTTACTGACTGCTTTGATTGCTCCAGTGTCTTTCTACAGAAATTGACTTTCCTATAATTATATTAAAGTTTTTTTTCTTCTCATAGTCACATTGCTTCAATTTTGATATGTTGAGCTTCCAAAACACTCAGAATTTCAATACTTTTCAAATCAATGGCAATAGTCACTATAGGTATATTTTTGGTGTTGGAAATTCCAGTAGATATTCTTTTGCTTCTTACAGAAACATTTAGTTTTTCTTATCTTGAATTTCCAGCAGTAAACTTTGAATCCCAGTGTAATTCTTTAAATTTCTTTGTTTTGTATCTGGTTGTGATGTCCTAACACTGACCACCTAGCCCCTTTCTTTTGGAAAAGGGAATTCAGCTTCTTAGTAGAGGATCAAATACCCAACCCTATCCAAATCTGCAGAACTCATTAAATAATTATCATTTGTTTTCTTTTTGATGTATCTTATGACCAGTCACTGAAAAGACACTGGTAATTTCTCATTGCTCTTTTTTAGAAAATCAGGGACCAGGACCCACAAAATAAACACTGAGGAAATTCTGAAGAGCACCAAGTGATTTTTAGCCTCATTTAGACTTCTGCATAGCATTTTCCTCATTCCCTCCCATACCCTGCCCCATTCCCTACCCAGATTCTCTGAGCTGGCTCCTTTTAGGTCTCAGCCTTTGTCCACCATGCATATCTTTCCCTTCTTCCTTGCTGAAGATCTAGCTTTAATTTTTTTTTGATATTGAGTAGAACTTGACTAAGTTGTTTATAATAATACTCATTTTTTAGAATTTTGACTTCCTGAGAACCTTGGTCCTTTTATGGAATTGATGTCCTTATATATAGCCATGTTTCCATCAAAGTGTGAAATGATTTTAATCCTTTTATTTTCATTCACTCAATGCTGGCTCTTCCTTTGTTCATTTTCCATTGTCATTCATTCAACTATTAAACTATTAAACTAATAAACTATTATTAAATGCCTATTATATGTCCTGTGCTATAAGAAGGCAGAATTCAATAAGACATAATCCTTTATCTTTTTAAATCTCATGGTATAGTAGGAGATATGATGAGGTAATAGAATCAAATGTTTGCCTTCTTTTGCCCCTCAGTGGGATTGGCAATACTATGAATGTTCCAGAGTGGAGACATAAGACAACTAAAAGGAGAGGGAGAGGAGGGAGATGTAATCTTGATTATATAGTCAACTTTGAATTCTCTGGATGACAATCAAATGACATAAAATGCCAAAGATTTTAGCCATTTTGTTATTTTATTCTATTTGTTTTAGTCAGAACCAATATTTCCATTGAAATGAGGAACTCTCATTATAGGAAAAATCTCCCCATTCATGTAGAGCAGTGTTTCATCTGTACCTTAGAAATGTCAGGGGGCGGCTTTGGTGGCATAGTAGATAAAGCACCGGCCTTGGAGTCAGGAGTACCTGGGTTCAAATCCAGTCTCAGACACTTAATAATTACCTAGCTGTGTGGCCTTGGGCAAGCCACTTAACCCCGTTTGCCTTGCAAAAAAAAAAAAAAACCTAAAAAAAACCCTAAGAAATGTCAGGACGGAAAAGAAAGGGATGGTGGGAAATAGAGCCAAGATGGAGTAGATGAGAGCAATGTGATGAATTCTTGTGCACACACTCCTCCAAACTGATCCAGAAATGCACTAGACCAAATTGTAATGTGGAAATCCTGAAAGGGTCTCACTGAGTTCTTTGTCTAGGCCAGCAATATGGGAAAGTAAGAAGACCACAGACACTGGGGGCAGGGTCGAGCCAGGAGTCCTTTCCCTCAAAATGCCACCAGTAAGAGCCTGTGTATTAAGGACATGAGGATGTTTCATACGTAGGCTGAGATATTCTCAGAGTCTGGGACAGGTCCAAACTGGCATTTTTTTGCCCATTGTCCAGATCAGAGTCAAAAATCCAGGACAGACCAAGAAAGAGATTTGTGGTCTAGGATGAAGGATGGTTGGGGGTGGGGAGAAGCCTTATCTGTGTAGGGAGAACTTGGGCAGTATACCAAGAAAGAAGGAAGTTCAGTAGCAGTTTATCTCAGACTCAGAGCAGGTGCTCACTTCCATTTTCTCGTTCATCCTACAAAAACAGGAATCCTATATCAAAGCTAAGTCTACAACTTTCCAATTAGCTGATAGAGAATAAATCCAACAGTAGGATTTCACAGCCTCAAATCCAGGTCAGGAACTTGAACCTCTGGACAGACCAGAGGAAAAAACAGATTTTTGCCCTGGATCAGACCACTTGGGGAACACTGAAAGTTTTCAATTCTCCACCTTATCCTTGAGATCCTGGAACAACACACCAAATACTCACAATAAGACAACTACAGGACCAGCCCAGACTTTCCTTCTAGATGTACCACAGAGTCAGGATATAGGCTGGGGAAATAGGAAGAAAACAAAACAAACACATCAAAATGAGCTATTATTGTGGCAAGCAGGGATGCTTAAGACACAAATGGACAAGATGAGAATGACTCCAAAATTTCTTCCTATAATACCTCAGGGAAAAAAAAAACTCAGCTTAGGCATCAACTCAACTAGAATTTCTGGCAGCAGTGAAATGAGTTTTCAAATATTTTTATAAATACAATGAGAGCTCTCAAAAATTAGAAGAGATTTGATATTTATGGAAGAGAATCAATAGTTTGACATAAGATCTATAAAACCTAATCCAAGTAACAAACTCCCTGAAAAATTAGAGTGGGCCAAATAGAAACCAATTGTTTAAAAATGAATAAAAATATTAAAAACAAAATCAAAAGTCTGAAAAATAAGAAGAAAATGTAAAACCATAACAAAAATAACCTACCTAGAAAATAGCTGGAGGAAAAAAAAGAATGTTTGTCTCTGACTTAACCCCATTGCCTTGCAAAAACCAAACAAAAGAAAACAAGAATAACTGGCTCTGAATGTGATAATGAAAAAAAAAAGCCTAGACATAATTTTTCAGGAAAACTGCATAGATATCTTAGAAAAAGAGGACAAAGTAGAAATAGAAATTCACCTACTAAATGAAGCCCCAAAATTGAACTCACAGGATCATCACAGTCAAAATCCAGAGCTTCCAGATCAAAGGAAAACTACTGCAGGCATCCAGAAAGCAAGAATTCAAGTACCAAGGAGTCACAGTCAAGATTATATGCTATTTAGCAGCTACTGCTATAAATGAGAAGAGAAAATTAAGTATATTCCAGAAGGGAAAGAAGATAGGCTTAACACAAAGAATAATTTACCCCAAATTGAGTATATAATGCTTAAAGAGGAAAATGAATGGATCTTTAATGAACTAGAGAGCTTCCAAGTATTCCTGATGGAAAGATCAGAACTACAGAAAAACTTCAAATGTAGGGGTGGCTAGGTGGCACAGTGGATAGAGCACCGGCCCTGGAGTCAGGAGTACCTGAGTTCAAATTTGGCCTCAGACATTTAATAATTACCTAGCTGTGTGGCCTTGGGCAAGCCATTTAACCCCATTGCCTTACCAAAAAACCTTAAAAAAATAAAGAACTGGTCCAAAGAAATTAGAATATATACTCACACAGAGTGAGTATAAAAAGAAATTTCCAAAGGGAAATAGAAGAGAGAGAGGAGAAAGAGTGAGGGAGATTGAAGAAGAGATAGAATGAAAGATTGCTTCCAAGCAAAAAAATTATGTGAATGTACAAAAATACTGACTGCTCTTTTTGAGGTAACAAAGGATGAGAATTTGAGAAAATATCCATAAATTGGGGGACAGATGAACAAGTTGTGATATATTATTGGGAATAGAATACGATTTAGCTGAACTTTTATTAGTGTAATGACCAACCAAGATTCCAGAGAGCTAATATTGAAACATACCACTCAGCCTCCTGATAGAGAGGTAAAAGACTCAGAATATAAATTGAAATAACCATAGTTTTTGGTCATGGCCAGTATGGAAAATTTTTTTGATTGATTATACATATTCATAATGGGATTGTTTTTCTTATATAACTGAAAAGGATTGGAGGACTAGTTGAGAAGGGGAGAAGGCAGATTTGTGCTGATTAAATCAAATACATTTTTTCTTTAATTTGAAAAATAAATGTGATTTGCCCAGAGTCACACAACTAGTCTATATATCAAGGCAAAATTTGAATCTAGGATTTTGATTCAAAGGCCAGCCATCCTCCTATTCCATTATCTTTACAAAAATTTTTAGTGAATCTTAATTCCAAATGTTCTAATAGAAACATTAGCTAAATTAGTGGGGAAAGTTTGTTGTTTTTGATTAGAGGACAAAGGAAAAAAAAGAGTACAGTACTTGTATTAAGAAAAGCTACCACTGAAATACTCAAACTTTCAAAAACAAGGAATTAATAATTCTACACATTAGAAATAGAAACCTTACTTCACAAGAGAAACCATTATAGTGTTCTTAGAAATCAATTAAAATTATTTAATTTATGAAAAATTATATTTAAATGAGGAAATTTTAAGAACTCCTGTTATTTTAAAGCATGGCTCCCTATAGAATGTTCATATTGCTGTAGAAATGGAAGCCATTGTGTATTTGTGTAATTTTATGTGTGTTTGTGTGATTTTATTTGTGTGTCTATGTGTGTGTGTGGGGGGAAGAATTTTGAGTGGCTAAATTTTTTTGTTCTAGATAATGACTCACTAGGCAGTGTTTTTTCACTTATCTGGCACTAATAGTAATTGAATCTCAGTAAAATTGTGCATTGAAAATGACCTGACTTTCAGAGTTTTTTTTTTGTTTGTTTGTTTTAGGTTTTTGCAAGGCAAATGGTGTTAAGTGGCTTGCCCAAGACCACACAGCCAGGCAATTATTAAGTGTCTGAAGCCAGACCTGAACTCAGGTACTCCAGACTCCAGGAACAGCGCTCTATCCACTGTTCCACCTAGCTGCCCCAACTTTCTGTTTTAAAAAAAAAAAACACTTTCAATAAAAAAAAGTAAATAAAGTGACGATTTTAGAGGGTTAGTTTTGTCTTTAGCACTTTTCACATTTCACATGGCATATTAAAATGGAAAGTGCAGTCTCACAGTTGTGTCTTTATACTGCTGTTAAAACTTTTCAAATAGATAATTATGAACACTTGATTTTAATTTAATATAATCAAAAAGAAGTAAGTAGCCTTTGTCAGTGACCTAGATTTTATTCCCTTATAATTCTTAGTCAACTTTAGGATTCATTAGATCATTTAACAAATTTTCCCATCAATGTCAGATGGTATTATTAAAAATAATTTCATCCACTTATGTGAGACACATATCCTTTCACATATAAATGAAGAGAGGAGAGTTGTTATATTACAGTATTATTCAGTGAATTATGGGTTCTCTGAGGCTATAGACATCTGCAAAAAAAATTGCAAACCATTTAGAATATGAAAAAATCTCATCACAACCCTATTTCTTTTGGAACTGTGGTGAATTTAGGCTAAATGAATCACATAAGCTAGAGAATATATTTTCTTGAAAATGAATCAACATTAGTTGTTATCTCACATCCATTCCTAATGACATTGTTACAGATAACAGCATTGAAGAGTTGATTTTCCCTGTGGAAGAGATTTTGATGAAGTTGTTGAGTAGTTTTTAACATTGGGTTTTGAGGGAAATATAATCCTATCCTTTGGGGTAGCTAGGTGGCATAGTAGACGGAGTGCTGGGCTGGAGTCAAGAAGTCTCACCTTCCTAAGTTCAAATCTGGCCTCAGACATGTACTAGCTATGAGGCCCTGGGCAAATCATTTAACTCTGCTTGCCTCAATGTCCTTGTCTGTAAAATGAGCTGGAGAAGGAAATGGCAAGCCATTGCAATATATATGCCAACAAAACCCCAATGAGTCCAACATCAAGCATGAAATCTTTGGCTATATTAAATGAATTTATAACTCTAGTTATCTTACAAATTCATGTTGTTAATATGTAAAAAATTGAGAATTAGTTTTGTGTATGTATAAATCAGCATGTACCCTATAACAATATTGAAAAAGAAATTCAGAGTGTATGCTGTGATGACTATGAGTCAATAGTATCATCTTTATTTCCTGAAGAGTATCTGTGATCTTATTGTACTCACATGTACAGTAGCAAAGTGGTTTTGATTATTCTTACATTGATATCTCTTCCCTATATTTCCTCTTGGGATGAAAGAAATACAATTAATCAAAATAAATGAACACAGTGACTGTGTCTTAAATCATATGCCTTGTTCCACATTTTTAGACTAAGAACTCTATCAAGGAGATGTACTTTATTATCAGTTCACTGGAGTCAACATTGGTCATTGCAGTAATCTAATTTCTCATATTTATGTTGTTTTCCTTCACATTATTGTGTATTGATAGTTATAGAAAGAAATAAAATTTCTAGGTTTATTCTTTGCTCTGCATCATGAAATAGACATCTTTCTTTAATTCTATGAATTCCTCATATTATTTCTTAGGGCACAATAATATTATATATCACAATTCAATTATTCTCCAAATAATGCTCCCTCTCTTTTTTTGGCTATCATAAAATATTATGCTATATATAAATATATTTTTTGGTATATATGAGAATTTTGCTACTGCTTTTGACACCTTCCCCTCCTTAAATTATATGCCAGGTATAGTGATAACACCAGATCAAGGGATTTGAAGTTTTATCACAGTCAAAGTGATTTTTCTCCAATAGGATGAATTCTTTTTTTCCTAATATTTTGTTTTTCCAACTACATGCAGCAGTAGTTTTTCCAATCTTTTTTTTTTTAATTTAAGGCAATGGAGTTAAGTAACTTGCCCAAGGTCACACAGCTAGGCAATTATTAAGTGTCTGAGGTTAGATTTGAACTGACTCCTGGGCTGGTGCTTTATCCACTGCACCATGTAGCTACCCCTACCAATCATTTTTTTGGCAAGGTTTTGAGTTTTACATTTTTCTCCCTCCCTTCCTTCCTTTCTCCCTCCCCTGACAGAGAGCAATCTGATATAGGCTCTACATTTATAGCCATGCTAAACATGGCTCAAAACTGAGTGTGTTGTGAGAGAAGAATCAGATCCAAATGGAAAAAGAAAACATGGGGGGGGTGGGGACATAAATAAATAAGAAAACTTTTACAAATTGAAAATAATAAGCTTTGGTCTTCATTTAAACTCCACAGTTCCTTCTCTGGATGTGGATGGTATTTTCCATTTATGTGAGTTCTTTATTGAAGACCTCCTCTGCATAGCTGTGTAATACTATGATACTTAAGATTCATAATAATGATAAGGTCTCAAAATGTTTTCTGAATCATCAAAAATTAAATTATGTTCAAGAGACATTATGTATGTACATAAAATATTATAATCCTTTGATACCTCTCAATCCAAACATGAAAGATGATGACTTTCTACTAAGTATGGGATAAGTGAGACTATCTCTTTACATCTCAAGTATGTTTGTAAAATGAAGGGATGTCTGAGATCTTTTACAACTCTAGAATTCTATAACTTTATAACCAAATTCCCTGACTATGTACTATAACTTTTTATTATAAGGTTATCTAAAATGTATATAATCAATATTATAATAGCTCCTTGATCACATGGAACTATTTTGTACTCCATTTAGGAAACAAATTTCACTTCTCCTTGGATAAAAGAGATTGGACTGGGGTGGCTAGATAGTGCAGTTGATAGAGTTCCAGACCTGGAGTCAGGAGTACCTGAGTTCAAATCCAGTCTCAGACACTTAATAATTACCTAGCTGTGTGGCCTTGGGCAAGCCACTTAACCCCATTGCCTTGCAAAAAACTTTAAAAAAAAATTTAAAAAGGGAGAGAGAGAGATTGAACTGGTTGAAATTTGAAATTTCAGGTTTTATGATATTTGAAATATCTATGAAGTTGATTTAATTAATGGCTTATGTTGCTAGACAGGAAAACTCAACAATCATCTTTTTTCTACTAGAAGCATATATTTTAAAATATCATTTATTATTGTCATTTAATTGTCTCAGTTTCCTTGGGGGAATTTCAATGGTTGTTCTAAAGTTACCTTGAAAGTTATTTGACTGAAAGGCTGCTAATAAAAGGAAGTAAAAGAAAAAGAAATTACACTGAGTTGAAATAACGAACATAAGGAACAATGAGAAAAAATAATTAAATCCAGTTGATCTCTTTATTTGTATGAAATATTTTTGCTGAAATTTTTTTCAACAAAAGCATTTTTCAAATATTTTAAAATATTTTCTTAAGAAAATATTCAAATATTAAATAATTTATATAATTAAAAGTATCACAAGCTAATCAAATTTTGTTGCTTTTTAATAATGGACAAAATAGGTCTGTTTGTTTTTACTAGTTAACAGATTAGGCTATCAGTAATACTTACATCAAAGATTTGATTCCTGTCTGGCCCCACCAAACCTTCTTTATCCAAGGTGGGTAAAAACTAGGTTTCCTTTAATCTTTTGTATTGAATTGACAATTCAGTTTTCTCTCTCTTTTTTGAAAGAATGTTTTTAAAAAACCTATTTGCAGAGATCTTTGCTGTGCACATTAGAAAATTTAGGTCGGCATACATATTTTTATCTTGCCACTTGAACTGCAATGGCTCAGGAGAGACTGAAGGTTTTGCACAGCTCTGAGTCACTTACATTCAATTTACATATAAATCAAGAGCTTACTGCCCCCATAACATCAGTCCTCTTCAAGAACAAAGGATATTAAATAATAATAGCAATAACGTAATACTATAGAAACTTGAGAAGTCCATGAGTGGCCTGCATGAAGAAGGAAAGGGTCATTACTGATTGGGTCATGAAGGAAGTGGCAAGTAAGTTGAACCTTACAGAATATCTGGGAAAGAGGAGGAGTAAGAAATAAAGTTTATATAATGGCTACTGTGTCAGGCACTATAGTAATCACTTTACATGTATCATTTGATCCACATAAGACTATGAGGTAGGTGCTGTTATAGTTGAGGAAACTGAGGCAATCCAAGGTTAAGTGATTTACTCAGATTTCGGGAGCTAGTATGAGGTTTAGGCCAATTTTGAACTCAGATCTTCGTGACTCCAGACTTAATACTCTTATTTTCTTAGATGTCTTTATGGGAAAGAAATCAGAAGGCAAACAATAGGATGTCTTTGATCATCGGATCTTCTACTAAACCATAAAATCCATAAGACTAATGAATTGTGGTTTAACTTTACCTTCTCATAGCATAAGTCAGACAATAGGCATTTTATTAGTATTGGTTGATTGAATGACTATCTCAAGTTAATATTTTTCCCTAAGACATAGAGCTATTGACTGTGTGATCTTGGGCAAGTCATTTAACCCCAACTGCCTCACATCCAAGACCATCTCCAGTTGCCCTGATTCATTTCTGGCCACTGGACCCAGATGGCTCTGGAGGAGAAAGTGAGACTGGTGGCTTAGTACAACTCCCCACACCCCCCCCCCCCCCCCCCCCCCCCGACTCAAATCCAATTCACATGCCTGGTGTTGTGATCTTCTTCAAAAATAAAGGACAAAATATTTTAACACAGTACTTAATAAATGTTATTCAATTATTCAAAAACATTAATGAACAAATCATTTAGTTGTTTTTTAAACAACAAATCTTTTTTTTAGTTTTTTAGTTTTTTTAGTTTTTTTTTTTTAGTTTTTTGTTTGTTTTGTTTTTTTGCAAGGCAAATGGGGTTAAGTGGCTTGCCCAAGGCCACACAACTAGGTAATTATTAAGTGTCTGAGACCAGATTTGAACCCAGGTACTCCTGACTCCAGGGCCGGTACTCTATCCACCGCACTACCTAGCCACTCTGAATTAATCCTTAACAGCAGTATGACTATTTCTTGCTTATTCTTACTATTTCTTGCTCTATGTAAGTAAGAAGTGGTCTTACTGTTCCTTTACTATTGCATTAATTTCTTCTCATCCAGAGGAAATTATAAATAGTTAACCCTTGTTTTGCAAGCCAATGTCAGGAAACTAGGGCTTCACCTTTCTCAGGTCCTCATCTGACAGAACTTCTCATATGAATTCTTATTAATGGCACAAAATGCAACTTTTTCCCCCCCTTTTTATCTTTCTGACTAAATTCTCCTGCATTTTATTTGGTTCTTCATTTTAGGGGGAAAAAAACCAGAATCATATTACTTTATCTTTAATCATCACAAATAACATTCTAGACTATAGAATGGGATCACAGATGGTGATAGAATGATTGTGGGTCTAGGCAAAGGTTATATGGCATTGAAATGAGGTTTCTAGGTTTTCAGGTTCTATATTAGGCATGATTCCTTTCCCTTACTCCCATTCTCCTGTCTTAGGTCTCCATGCTTCAGTGAAAAATGTGAGACATTTAAAGACCTTGGGGAGGAGAGAGGAAAACACAGTGTCACACTAATTGGTATTCCTCTTTTCACTTTTTCCTTATATAGAAAGGATAACCTGTTGCACCTATTTCTTTTTCCTACTCCTATTTTTCCTCCTTACTAGCTTAAACACAGAAAATTTGGTTATCTCACTTCTCAGGCTCAAAACTACTGTGCATTAGGACTAGTTTAAAGTAAGTTCGCTTGTAAGGATGTATATACATTCAAGCAATCTTCATTTTAGTAAGTTCGGTGATATAATTCAGGCATTCATCCTAAAGACCTTCCTTTAGTGACTACCCATTGCCTATAAGACAATACAAATTCTTCATCATGATGTTAAAAATCTTCCACAAGGAGTCTACAAGTTCCCTTTATATATTGTTTTACACTAACCCCATTATTATACAGTTTGTCAAATTAACCTATCTTGGCCTTCTTCATTATTTTTTTCTTATCTCCTACCTCTGAGTGTTGTTATATGTTAGCAAATCTCAGTGGTCTGAGAACCCCATAGTCCCCTTTTAAGGATTCCATGAGGGCAAAACTATTTTCATAATGATACTAGGACATGGTTTTTCTATTTAAAATACTCCTCCCCCTTTTCCAACTATATATTTTTATGAAACCAGCTTTTTTACATATATTTCAACCATAACAACATAACACAGCAGAATGTAGAAACAAAATGGAGAATCTTTCTCCTATTAAGCCAGATTGTGAAGACATTTGAAAAATATATAAAACAATGCCATTCTCCTGGTAAACTTTTGTTTTTCATAAAAATGTTGCTTATGTTAATATCTGATGGGTTTATTGTTATTTTAAATATAAAATGTTTTAAATCTTTTACTTTATAACAGGTTCAATAGATATAATAGTTATAACTTACATAAATAATAGATATAACTTATATAAACTAAAGCATTTGTGTTTCCTCATTAATTTTTAAGGGTATAAAAGAGCCCTCAGTAATTTTTAGGGATGTAAACTTTCTGAATTCAGAAAGTTTGAGAACTGTTGACCTACTGGACAGGGTATGTTCCTGTTGCAGTGGTTCACTCCACCTCTCTCCCTGTTGAAATCCTTCTCTTACTTCAAGACCCAGCTCAGGAGCTTTCTTTAACCCCAAGCAAGAGATTCTTCTTCCCTAGTGTCTCATATCTCTCCATTTGATTTCTTCTACTTATTTGTTAAATGTTTTATTTATAGATTACATATTTACATGTTTTTTCTCCATTAATCATGTTCTGAGAGTCTTCAGAATGCTTAATCCTTGATTGAATAACTTTCTTTGGTTTCTAATTAAACTCTGTTAGAAGGTGCTTGAAACCAAGGTCAAGATGAGATTTAGTGATTCTTTTATATTACCCCAACTCTATTAAGGAGTCAATTTAGTTGATTTAAAGATACCCACCTCATCCTTCTTGAAATGTGAGGAAATAAGAATTGGAAATCTTTGTTATTTAATTTATATTATTACAATTACAATAATTTTGTTATGAGTAAACATAAACCTCCCTTCTCCTCAAGAAGATGAGAAACCTCAAGAAAACCTTCAAGAATAGTGAGAGAGAAAAAAAGTGTACTTCAGTCCATGTTCAAATTCCAATGACTCTGTCTCTGAGCTGAATTGCCTTCTTTATCGTAAGTACACCAGAGAAGTTGTTTCAATATTTTTTCCACAGTTGCTATTACTAGCTGTATTTCCCTTCACTCTATTCCTCCCCACTATCATTTATTCTATTCTCTGTCTCTCTCCTTTCATCCTGTCCCTGTCCAAAGGGGTGTTGTATCTGAGCACCCTCTCCCACAATCTTTCCTCTCTTCTATCACCTATTCCCTCCACTTCCCTTCCCCCATTTCCCCTTATCCTTTCCCTTTCTTCTCATTTTTCTCTAAGGATAGATTTCTATACCCTATCAAGTGTGTATGTTATTTCTTCTCTGAGCCATTTCTGATGAGAATGAAGGCTCACTCATTCCCCCTGGCCTTCCCCCCATTCCACTCCATTGAAAAAGATTTTTCTTAACTTTTATATGAAAAACCTTAGCTCCTTCTTCCTCTCCTTTCTCTTCCTCCCAGTATTTTATCACCCATTGACTCCATCTTTTTACTATGTAATACCATCATTTTCAGCTCCTTTCTGTGCCTTGCTATATATGCTCCTTCTAACAGCTCTTATAAATGAGAATGTTTATATGAGTTATCAGTATCTTCTTCCCAGGAAGGGATATGCGGGAATACAAACAGTTCAGTATCACTAAGTTCCTCATAGTTAGTCTTTCTTGTCCACCCTCTCTATGATTCACCTGAGTCCTGTACTTGGAGATCTAACTTTCTGTTCAGCTCTGGTTGTTTCAATAGGAAAGTTTGGAAGTGCCCTGTTTCACTGAAAGTCCATCTTTTCCCCTGAAAGACGATGTTCAGTTTTGTTGGTAGTTGATTCTTGGTTATAAACCAAGATCTTCTGCCTTATGGAATATCATATTCCAAGCTCTACAAGCCCTTAATGATCCTGTGTAGTTGAATTGTTTGTTTCTGGCAGCTTTTAGTATTTTCTTTTTGACTTGGGATTTTTGGAATTTGGCTTTAATATGCCTGGAAGTTTTTCTTTTAGGATCTCTTTCAGGAGGTGATTAGTGAATTCCCTCAATTTCTATTTTACCCTCTGCTTTTAGGATCTCAGGGTAATTTTGCTGTATTGTTTCTTGAAAAATGAAGTCTAGGTTCTTTTTCTGGGCATGAATTTCAGGTAGTTCAATAATTTTTAAATTATTTCTACTGATCTGTTTTTGAGGTCAGTTGTTTTTCCAGTGAGATATTTCACATTTTCTTCTAATTTGGGGGATTTTTTAAAATAGTTCTATTTCTTTCTGATTTCTTGCAAAGCCACCAGCTTTCTTTAGTTACATTCTACATTTAAAGGAGTTATTTATTTTCTTCAGAGACCTTTTTATCTCCTTTTCCAGCTGGCCAATTCTGTTTTTTAAGGCATTCTTCTCCTCGTTTACTTTTTGTTTTGCTTTTTCCATTTGGCTTAAACTGGTTTTTAACATATTATTTTCTTCAGTATTTTTTTGTACTTCTTTCACCAAGCTGCTGATTTGGTTTTCTGATTTATCTGCATCGCTCTCATTTCTCCTCCCAATTTTTCCTCTACCTTCCTTAATTGCTTTTCAAAGTCTTTTTTGAGCTCATCCATAGCCTGAACCTCTTGGAGGTTCTGTATACAGAAGCTTCGATTTTGTCATCATCTGAGTATGTATTTTGTTCTTCCATGGGACCAAAGTACTTTTCTGTGGTCAGATTCTTCTTTTTCTGTTGTTTGGTCATTTCCTCAGCCTAAGACTAATTTACTGCACTTCCAAGGCTTTGGTGGTTTTTTGGGGACACCCCCTGGAAACTTTATTCCTTCAAGGTCTTATGCTCTCTTACCTGTGCTTTGATATGTAGATGACCACAGGTACTCCCCTCTGCCCTGGAGTTGTAAGGAGTGTCCCTGCTAGGCTGTGGTGGTATGGAAGCCCAAACTACACCCTGGATCTGAGTGTGGGCAAACAGCAGAGTCCTGCCCCAGGGAGAGCAGAGAGATTTCTGCAATCTCCCCTGATCCCCTTACCATTTGTGGGAGGTACAGTCTAGTTTCCCCAATTACCACTGCAGGTTCTCACCACAGGGCTGTTCTGTGGCCAGTGTGGCTCCTTACTCTATATTCACTCTGGTGCAGCAGAGTTTTCTCACTGCCCCTTCAAGCCATTCCTGGTGATCCCTGGGCTGGGCTGGGCTGGGCTGCTGCCAGGCATTTTTCCAACCCCCAGTCCCAGTGAAACACACCTTTCCTTTGGAACTTCTAAGTTATCTTGACCTGGGAAATTGTATCACTCAGTCTTTCTGTGGGTTCTACCCCTCTAAATTTTGGCTAGACTTATAATTTAACAATTTTTGGAGTTTCTGGGAAATGCTGGCTTCACACAGCCATCTTGGCTCTGTCTCCTGGAAATCTTTGTTATAAACATCACAATTGAATATATTTTAACCATTTATATTTACATGTAAAAAAATCCCTTTGCTTTCTAGAAAGAAAATGTTACAAAGTACTTATGAATTTTTAGTATAGTAAGGCTCAAATTTAATGTTATTTTTGTAAGCATATTGGTAAATGAGAAGAATTTACTCATTTAATTTTATTTGATCTGATTTATTTCTTTATCCTACTTTTCTTTGACTGAAAGTTTATCTTCTGGAATATAATTCTTAATTCTCTTATCCAACCTTATGCATGTGTTGAGTTGTTTTAATTCATGCAATAATTTCTAATACAAAAATTAAAAGATAAACATTTTAATTTAATTGCAGTTATCATATATATATATATATATATATATATATATATATATATATATATATATATATATATCTAATAACACTGTCCTAGGCCCAGGGAGCTATGCAATTCAAATTAGACAAATCTCTGCCCTCAAGACATTAAAACCCAGTGAAGTAGAATTACATCAATGTAAATAAGTAAATGTGCATATTAACTGCTTTAAACAACTAATCAAAGAACTTTGTGAGATCTCATAGGGAATAGTTGACCATTTCTTCTCCAGTGGATTATGGTAAACAGAGGTTAAGTGACTTGCCCTGGGTCACTGTAAGTAGCTTGTAAGTAAGTAAGAGGCTGGATTTGAACTCAGGTCTTCCTGATTCCAAACTTAGTACTCTATCCTTTAAGCCATCTAACTACCAAAACTCTTTGAGCAGAGGGACCATTTCTTCTCAGGATTTTATATCAACCCAAGTATCTAACCCAGGGTTTTGCAACCAAGCACTTAAATGAGTCATCACTGAATAAAAATTTCTAGGTTCTTCTTTTATTTTCTTCTTTCCTCTTTCCCTGAACTAGTGAACCAGCTACTTCTGATCCTTGTATTCTGGTATTTTGGTCATGGAGTTATGACTGAAAGAATAGTCACAGCCTTAGGACAAGTACTCATTGTTTTCTATCTTTTGCTCTAAAAATTTGAAAACTGTTGTTCATAGAAACTTGCAATATCAAAATTTTAGAGCACTCATACACTCTATGTTGATCATATGATTTTGTGTTCTTTTATGTTTTAGAATATTTTAAAGTGCATTTAAGATCTTACTATTTTAAGGCATCATACATAATACCATGCTAATTATTATCTAGATTATTTTTCCCTGTCACAAGAACATAGCACAGGTAATAGGATCAGTCTCATTTAATTTAATTTTTAATACTTGTATTTTGCTTTATATAGTGAATGTGTATTTTTAATTGTGAAGCATCCCCCCCCAATTCCATTCACTCCATCCCGAGGCCGGGGGGGGGGGGGGCTTCTACCAAATAAGTATAGTCAAATAAAACAAATTTTCATATTGCCCATGTGTAAAAATGTGGCCCATTCTACACAGTAGGCAGTTATGTCTCCATTAAGAGATGGATAAGATTCTTTATCACCAGCCTCCTGTAATCATTGTTGATAATCATATTGATTAAAGGACTTAAGGCTTATTAATCTATTTTTTTTGGCAGAGTGTTGATGTTACTAAATAAATTGTTCACTTTACTCTGCCTCAGTTCATTCAAATAAATCTTCCCAGATCTCTCTGAAACACTCTCTTTCATCACCGTTTACCGCACAATTGTATCCCATTATATTAATGTATCTTAATTATTCAGCCAATCCCCAATGATGGGCACCCCCTTAGCTTTCAGTTCTTTGACACTACAAAAAGAGCTACAATAAATATTTTTGCACATATGGAACCTTTTTCTCTGGACATATAATTAATAAGATCTGTATTTGAATCTTAATTCCTATGAGACTCAGGTTCCTCATGTGTTTGGTGAGAACTAAATGACCTAATGCAAAATACAATATAAATGTTAGCTTTCATTATAGAAAATTGCAAGATTATAAATAAAATAGGCAATTAAGTATAAGATGAAATATGTACTAAGTAAGTTTAAGGGTTCAGCAAACTTGGAGTTTTGATGTGAAGGACTTTGGGAGTGGGGAAGGTCTAAGAAATAACATTCTTCCTTCAAAAAGTTTTAACTGTTCGTGTCTCAAATTTGGAAGATGTTTTGAATAATAAAATGCTATCATCTGACAGTATCAGTCACCAAGGACTGGTGTCACTGGTTCCTTAATCTTCTCCCTTTGCATCAAATTTTACTGAAGCAACAAACATCTGCTTGTAATAATTTATAAGTGTCATCCTTATAGGATTGCCTACCCCTGGGTTTATTCTCTGGATTAAAAGCCATGAAGCACTTAAAAATTATGTGAACTGGTTGACCCATGGTCAACTGAGTTTGAATATGGTATAAATAAAACTGCTGATCTTTTTGCTAGGATCCTTTCCTTATGTTCATTAACCCATGAGAATGGTCAGTGCTCTCATTTCCATTCTTAATGGAACATACTAAATTAGCTATTTAAACCTTTCTCTTTCTTTCAACTTGATATCTCTTATATCTACTTTCTCTCTATTGCCACCCTGATCTTTTGCCATTCCTCAGCAGGCTTTCTGTCTCCATCCCCATCCCCTCCAAATACCCTTCTCTGCTGCTGCTCCTCCCCTTGAACCCCTCTTTAAAGCTCTGTGCTGACTTCCTTATGAAGTCCTACACATCAAAGCATAGGGTTCCCTGACTGCCTCCCTTATCTTTTCTCTTCCAGAAATTCAACAAGCCCTCCTCAGACCTTCTATGGGACATCTACTCTCCATCCTCTGACTTGAAAATTAGAATTTATTCATCATCATTTACTTCTAAATCAGATTATAAAATATTTACTCATTATAGAATGCTGAATAAACTTTGTTTATTGACATCTTAGAGTTTGGGATGTATTATCAAATGTCCGAAAAGAAGTTGTTTGGTTAAACAGTATCATAATTACATGTTTAATATTTGCTGTCCCAGGAGGAATTTGAAATGTGTCTTTTCTTGAAGGCAAAGAGAAAGTCACTATTACAATGCCTTTGGTATGGCTAGACTGGACTTAAGCAACATATTAGCTGCAAGTCTTTTTTAGGAAGTTCATGTTACTTATGAAGACTAAGAAAAAAGTTTTCTGGACCAAAGTAATTGGCACTGTCCAAGGATTTAACATTGGAAATAAATAGGGAGGGTGTGCCCCCCCCCGCAGGCATAGAGGGAAGTTCCATGGAAATGACATTAAAAATGCATTTTTTCCTTCCTTGCCAAAGCACCCTAAGAATCACCTGGTCTTTCCATCTCTTTTAGAGCCAAAACTATAGTTGTCTCTTCCATTACACTAAGAGCTCCTTGTCAACAATGATTGTCTAACTTTTCTCTTTATATCTCAAGTACTATACTTATATAAGCAGTAAATACTTAAAAATATTTCATCTGTTCATTCATTCATTCTGCAAAAGAACTTGTTCACCTCTAGCCCTATCTCCTATAAATTTATCTGTTTTGTAACCATAGGATCACTTCTTTAAAGTAGAATAATAGGAGCAGCTAGGTGGGTCAGTAGATAGAACACCAACCCTGGAATCAAGAGGACCTGAGTTCAAATCCAGCCTCAGACACTTAATAATTGCCTAGCTATGTGACCTTGAGCAAGCCATTTAATCTCATTGCCTTAAGTAAATAAAATTTAAAATAAAGTGGCATAATATTTTATTTTATATTAGGAATGAAAAGGTAGTGAATTACTATTTTTATATATGAGTAACTAGCAGTTTTTCTTCTTGAAAATAATTGACACAGTATAGTCTCTTAAATCTTTAGAAGGGACCTTAGTCAACTTAGTCAATAAATTGAATAAATCATTTGGGGCAATCCCTTCATTCTACAGACTGGGAAACCTGAGATTCAAAGTGGACAATCAACTTGTTCAATGTTATATCTACTATGTGGCCAGTAATGCTTTGTTGGGGGTGGGGGTGGGAAGAGTCCAGATCTTCTGCCTTCTGATCTAGTACTCTTTGTCTGTCACAGGACCTCTAAGAAATCTGAGTCAATCATATCACAAATGGCTATCATCAACTTTTGTTTAAATGGAAATGTGGTGTTGGGGGAGGTCATTCAATGGATATTCTAGTCTCATGAATAGTCCTACTTTGGTTAAGTCCATCTTACTGTCTTCTGTCTGGTTTTCTTTCATGACTAAGTCTTGGCATGATCAGAAACTCATTTTGTTCCTTTTTTCTTGTCTAATCTCAAGATTCAGCCTGTGTGGCAGGATTCTGTTGATAAATGTCCTCACTTCTGACTCATGAAAACAACTCAGCACAATTATGATAAAAGAAATGTCAACTTCCAGATGATTAAGAACATTCCCTTTAGGGGACAAACAATTCAGTTATATTTTGTTTTCTTTTTAATCTTGATTCAGGTGGCAACCAGTTGTAAAAAAGTCTATTTTTATCCCAATGTATTCACTTGAAATTTTCACTAGGCTGATGATCTCATATCACTGATGAATGTTATGATGCCTCTCCATTATTCAGTCCTATTTTGAGTCCCCCCCTTTTTTAAGCATGTGTGATTCAGATTTAGTATGAGACAGTTTTCAAAGTCACACTCACTGTGTGATGCAGCAACATTTTGACTTGATTTCTGGCCAATTCCTAAGGGAACAGTAACAATTATTCTTTGTTAATGGTGTTTAGCATATATGTAGACAGCTGTAAAAAACATTTTACAAACAAAAAAGTGTTTGAAAATAGAGTTTATAATATTTTATTTTAAAGATAGAATAGACTCAATTGGTTATTCTCATTGATCTTCTTGTCATTTATTATATAGCTACTTTGATAACATGTTCATACACACACACACACACACACACACATTCTCTCTCTCTCTCTCTCTCTCTCTCTCTCTCTCTCTCTCTCTCTCTCTCTCAATAAGAGGTAAGGTTCTAGCTAGCCAAAACATTTTTTTTCATCTGAAGTTAGAAATAGGAGAAGGGTGACACAGACAGACAAGAAAAGTGAGGGTCCTGTTTATTGACTCAGGGAAATGAAGCCACACAAAATGAAGTACTTGCAATATTATCTTAACCTAGGCTCAGATCTATTTTAAAAAGAAAAACAAGACATATGGATTCTTCAAAAAACTCACTTTTCCCCCCTAAAAGTTCATAAGACATTTGTGACAATAACCAGTTAGATTTATATGTTGCTATAAGTCCTTGAAAAATATGTGAAAATCTAGCCAAGTATTTCAAGAGGCAATATGTATGTTTTTAGGGGGAATTGACTGACGCTTTAGCCTCATTGTCAAAAACTGAAATCAGAGAATAACAACCAAAGGAAATCCCAAAGAGGACTTTCTCCAGTTTTATAGTTATCTCATTTCCAATGCAGTTTTTTAAAATCTTTTTTCATGAAGAAAAAAATGAAAGACTTAACTTACCAATAAGACTCATCTTTTTTGTTATTGTATTTTAAATGTTCTAAACACTCACTTAAACAAGAAATTTACTAATTGTAGCCAAATTTTAGAAAGTGTTTACTTTGAACTATTTGAATATTTGTTCTGAGATATAACATTTTAATGAAGTACAAAAAAAAGAAAGCCTGCAGTTCTATTTTTGAGGTTCAAGAAAGCTCAAATGAAATGAATTGTGCAACCATATTATATATCCATATTTACATGTAATGTCCCAGAGTTTTACCCTAAATTACCAAAATATTTTACTGTATCCATGGACATTTTCCTAGATTCAAAAGTTATGTATGTTCATCTGATCTAAAAATTGTGTGAACCTTTAAGAGCTTTTAAGAATGTGACTCAGGAGGCTCAAAGGTCTTACATGTATTAACCTGGTATGTGATGTGTTTGATGTATAGCCAAAGAAAAACCACAGGAAAGGGTTACAACATCTCCATCAGGAACGTAAAAGGAGATCAGTCATCTTAGCATTTCTTTAAATTCACTAGTCTAGTCATAAACCCACATAACCTTTTTATATTTATTTGCTAAGTTGAATATCAAAAAAACACATTTGTAATTTTTGGTAAATATTGGTCAAAATTATTAACAATTTTAAATATGTAGATTTTCAACCAAACAGTGTTAGCATATGTGGTATTAGCATATCACTGAAAAAGTGATTTTCAAGAATTTAAAATGTATCCCCACCATGTTGTGTTGCACAATGTAATTGTGTTCTTCATGTAATAAATTCAAGTAATGAGATATGAAAGCATTTTTCCATTGAAGGGAAAAACTCAGATAGTGTTATAACAGCCTCCTGATAAAACAATAATAAAAATATGCCAGCCATTGATTTATTTAGTTCAAGTATACATAGACTATGAAATTTTTTGTTCTCTCCAATATAACTGTTTCTCTAGGTGGCTTTATTTGAATGTACCATCACATATTTTAGTAACTTGATCATAAAAGTTAATAACAATGTTTGGTCTATTGAAAACACACTGCTTGTGACAAATAATTAACAAGATTAATTTTTTTTCTTCAGATTGAAAAATAGACACTGTACAATGATTGGATTTCTTTAGATATTTTAGAATGCATTCAGCCTCATTTGGAAGTCTAACAAGAAGAGTAATTCTGAAATTTAGAATTTCTGAAGTATTTGTTCCTTAGAAATTATTGTGCTTCCTTCCATGTGACTCTCACATACATCCTTTTCTAATTGTGAAAATATAACTGAGGCTTTAACAGTTCTCTTGGTTATATTCTACTTTTTTCAAACTGCCTAGATATCCTGGTGTATTTTATGGTCAGTAGCCATCTATTAGAAAGTATCAGTATGTATCTTAATGCTATATTCAATATTCTGCCAAACTTTTTAGCTGCAAGTTCAACCCTATCAAATGTATGTTGGTGTCATAATTACTTACTAAGTAACTGAATCACATTTTTTAAAGAAGAAAATGCAAACAAGTCCTGAAAGCAGTAATTGTTAACATTGTTCTTGTCAGTCAATTTGTGATTGAGAAAAGAATAAGAGTACTCCCTCCCAAGATGCCAGTCACAATCCCTTCTGTCATTTAGCAGATTGTCTTTAAAGAATGTCTATGTTTTTTTTTCAGTTTGTCACTCTACAAGTCAACCTGTTCATGAGACTCCTTGAATTACCTAGACTCTTCTTCACACAGCAGACATGTAGTTATTTATATGACATTTTAAGTTCTTTATTTCATTCTTATTTAAAGGGAACAGAAGTCCTAAATCATTTCCTCTGTCTCCTTTCTTCTATACTTTATGTTTCACTGTATACATAGAATTAACATTTGATCAAAATGTAGGCATTTTTCTTGGCTATTGAGAATTAATTGTTCACTTTACTACAACCTAAACTGCTCACAATAAAGAAAGTACATTGAATTTTTGCTTGAACTGGGAGGCTAAGTGTGGAGAAAAGCTTCTCTTCATTCATCCTTTCATTCACTGAGCAATACAGAATGTTATGGAAAGTGTTTCTATCCTCTGACATGACCTTTGTAATCATGATCAAGAGGGTTTTATATATATATGTGTGTGTGTGTGTGTGTGTGTGTGTGTGTGTGTATTATATTGTATTATATTATATTATATTATATTATATTATATTATATTATATTATATTATATTATATATAGATTCAATTTCTTCATCTTTAAAAAGAATGATATCAACAATTCCCTTCACAGAATGGAAGGTTTCATTTAATTTAATGGTCTCAGTCCTTAGAGTGAGGACTGAACGGGATTATAGAAGCAAAGTGTTTTGTCCATCTTAAGGAATTTAAGTGTTAGAGAATAGTATCATTTAATTTATTATGTTCCTAATGCTCCTAGGGTTTAGGAGAGTGGAGAGGGTGCAGATTTTGAAGAAAGGACTAGATAAGAGCCTTGCATTCAAGAAATGTCCATCCTTTTCTATTGGAAGACATGTACCATGTACCTCACAAGTTTATGCAAAGAAAGTATTTGATAAATCTCAAAGCACTATGGAAACACGAGTAGAACATTCTTGGGGGACAGGTCAGCATGAAGATGGTAGGCATGGAGAGCAGAGAAGCTACTCAGAGCAAAAGGAAGCTTGTTGAGTAGCATGGCTTTGATGGAGTCAGATTCAATGAGAATCTTGAAAGCCAGATACAGACACTTGGATTTGAATTCCTGCCATTATAGATACTTAAGCAGAGAAGTGAAATGGCAAAAGTTTGATAGGCTGGAGAACATGAGATTCTGAGGTCAAATGCCTGAGTCTTAGTCTTTGCTCAGCTATAGGATGTTAGCCAAGTCATTTGGTCTCTAGGAGTTTGGTTCCTTATCTGTCCAAATATAGAGTTTATGTTAGGTAAGCTTTAATGGAACTTCTAGCTCTAATATCCATGATTCAGTGAATAGACAGGACAGACTGGATGACCATTTGAAAGATTATTTAAGAAGCTGTTGAAAATGGTTCAAGGTATGAGACAGTGTTAGTAGAATGGAGAGAAAGGGACCAACCTAAGAGACATTTTGAAAGAGCTTAACTACACTTTGACAACCATCTTTGCAAAAGGGCAAGTGGGCATACTCTATTATTGAGTGAAATTTTGGACAGGATACTTATAGCACTATAGCAGAAAGAACTTAAAAGTCTGACTTCTGAGTCTAAGCTGACATTGGAACTAGTGGTTCAGATTCTCAGTGTAAAATTACAGATGGTGAGCTAGATGCTCTTTGGGGTCCTTTCCATTCTCTTTTCTCTGTGAGCATTTCCAGTTGGTGTCCTTGTCTACAAATGGGTAGATGTCTATTGATGGGCCATAATAGATTTACAAGTGACTGGAGAGATTGAAAATTTTAACACTAAACATTATTGCTAAATTCTGAGTTCATTTGCTAGCATTTGGCTTTCAGATGCTCTAAAATAGCTGAATTCATTTCCCTCTAACATTAAACAGTTGATAAAGTTTAACTATTGGCATTCTGCCTTTTCCTAAGAAAAAGGACTTCGTGTTTCAAAGGTAATATCATTTAAGGGAGATCAGAATAAGATTTTTATTTTATCTTGGATAGTAAAGGATAACAGATAAGCCTTCATCTTTGTTTGAAAACCATACTTTCATGATTCTTCATTGCTGAGGAAAGATAAATGTCATATGTTTTCAGAAATCTACAGAAGATATGCCAACACATATCTTCTGTAACCCTAAAGCATGCTCCAGTGAAAGCATGCAGATTATTTAAATGGAACTGCATGCTTCCTAAGTAAGTCAGCCTCATCTGTGAGAATAGCTGTTGGAAGGGGTCAGAGCTGAAAATATTTTTTTTCCTAAAATAAGCATCCCAAAGTTGAATCACTTGGGGTCAAAGCTAATTTGAATTTAAAGCAAAAGCAAATTATAGTTGCTACTTCATCTCTTGGGATATGAGTCCCCATGTCCAAATGGAAAGGGCCCATAAAATGAATTTGATATAAACATGGAAATTGTATACCTTAGCTTGTTTTACAATAGTCAAGGGAACCTGTAACTTTTGGGTAGAGAGATAAGAGAGACTAATAATTTGATTTTTAATTCAAACCAGATAGATTTCAGAATATTGTGATATTTTTTGAAAATGTCAGGAACATTTCTTTGTTATGACAAAACAAAACAAAAAACAACCAAAAACCTATTGTGGGCATTATATGGAGCTTTCTATATTAATACATTGATCATTAGTGAAATTCATTCTTTTAGCAATTCCTTTTTTTTATAGTTATGCCTTTTTTTGATAGCCTGAAAGCACTGTTGTTGATTGGAACCAGTATAGCCACAAATGAGAGGAAATAACAGATTTAATAAAAGAACATAGGATCATAGAATTAGAGAGAGAGCTAGAGGTCATCCAATCTAGTCCTCTCTATTTACAGCTGAGAATTAATGGTCATACAGAAAGCAAATGGCAGAACAGGATTCAAATTAGGTTTTTCTGAGTTCAAATCTAACCTTCTTTCCACTGCATACTGCCTTACATAACCCAAAAGTGATTAATTACAATAGCAACAAGAATAGTCTCTTTTTTTCTGAAGGATAAAAAAAAAGTGTTTTTATCATTTAATATTTATAACATTCCCTATAAGCACTGTCAAAGTATGCACTTGATGAATCTAGCTTCTAAGATTTTGAGAAAAAATATACAATTCAGAATAAGGTTGTGTAAGAGAGCATAATTAATAATAAAGACACTAAATTGATTCAAAATGGCCTTATAGAGTCATCAATTTAAAGCTAGAAAGGTCCTTAGAAGACTGAACCCAGTCTCTTCATTTGGCAAATGAGAAAACTGAGCAAAGGGAGGTTAAGTGACTTGTTCAAAAAGGCATAGCTCGCAAGTATCTGAAGTAAGATTTTTTAAGCCAGATATTCCTAACTCCAAGTTCCTTATTATGTATGCTGTGCTGCTTGCTTTTCCTTACAAGTTTGAAAGTAGTAAAAAATATATGTATATATATAATATAAATATATATAAAATATACATATATATATAAATATAAATCCTAGTCCATTTTTATGATTAAGACTAAATTTCCTAAATGCCTATACTGAGGGGTGGAACCAAGAAGGCAGCATGAAGGAAGGCAGAAATAGCCAAAAACTCATTCCCCCCCCAAAAAAAACTCCAAACGTCATCAAATTTTGACTCTAGCCAAAATTGAGAGGACCAGAACCTACAGAAAGACTGAGTGATAAATTTCTCAGTCCAAGACACCTTAGAAGTTCTGTGGGAAAGGTCTGTTTCATTGGGACCAGAGGTTGGAAAAAGCTTTTCTTGCAGCCCTCTAAGTACCTAGATCCCTGGGAGCAACTGGGTACATGGAAGAGAGGGTGGTTTCCAGACCTCCTGGCCCTAGGATTACTGGGAGCAACTTGAAGGGGTGGTGACAGAACTAACTCTGCCACACCAGAGTGAGTGCGGAGCCAGCGCTGGCCTCAGAGCAGCCCTGTGGTGAGAATCTGCAGCAAGAATCCAGGAAGTCAGCCTGCACCTCCAGAGCACAGCCCACAGACAGTAAAGGGGTCGGGGTGGGGGGAGACTACAGAGGCCTCTCAGCTCTCCCTGGGGCTGGACTCTACTGTTTACCCACACTCAGATCAGGTTGCTCCCATACCACCATAGCTGTGCAGGGACTATCCTCACAGCTCCAGGACAGAAGGGGAGGGCCTGAATGCAGGCAAGAAAGTCAGAGCCTCTCATAAGACCTTGGAAGAATTAAAGTCCCTGTGGGTTGTCCCCAAAATTCCCAAAAGCCTTGGAAGTGCTGTAAATCATTCATAGACTGAGAAAATGAGCAAACAAAAGAAAAAGAAGAATCTGACCATAGAAAATTACTTTGGTCCCATGGAAGATTCAGAAGATGACAAAATTGAAGCTTCTATACGCAAAACCTCCAAGAGAAATAGAAAATAGACTCAGGCTATGGATAAGCTCAAAAAAAGACTTTGAAAAGCAATTAAGGGAGTTATAGGAAAAATTGGGAGGAGAAATGAGAGCGATGCAGATTAAAACATGAAAACCAAATCAGTAGCTTAGTGAAAGAAATACAAAAAAATTCTTAATATGTTAAAAACCAGTTTAGCCAAATGGAAAAAGCAACACAAAAGGCAAATGAGAAGAATTCCTTAAAAATGCAAAATTAGACAGCGGAAAAGCTCTCTGCAGAAAATAACTCCTTCAAATGCAGAATGGAACTAAAGGAAGTTGATGACTTTGTAAGAAGTCAGAAAGAAATAAAAATATTCAAAAAAAACCCCAAATTAGAAGAAAATGTGAGATATCTCATTGGAAAAACAATTGACCTCAAAAGCAGATCTAGGAGAGATAATTTAAAAATTATTGGACTACCCGAAAGTCATGACCATGAAAAGAGCCTAGACTTCATTTTTCAAGAAGTAATACAGAAAAATTGCCCTGAGATCCTAGAAGCAGAGGGTAAAATAGAAATTAAGAGAATTCACCAATCACCTCCTGAAAGAGATCCCAAAAGAAAAACTTGCAGGAATATTATAGCCAAATTCCAAAACTCCCAAGTCAAAGAGAAAATACTAAAACCTGCCAGAAACAAACAATTCAACTACGGTGGCTCTATAGTCAGAATTACACAGGATCTGGTAGCAGCTACATTAAGGGCTTGGTAGGGCTTAGAATATGATATTCCAGAATATCAGTATGAATATGAATATCAATCAACTACCCAACAAAACTAAACATGTTCTTTCAGGGGAAAAGATGGACTTTCATTGAAACTTCCAAACTTTCCTATTGAAACAACTAGAACTGAACAGAAAGTTTGATCTCTAAGTATAGGACTCAGGTGAATCATAGAGAGGGTGGACGAGAAGGACTAACTATGAGGAGCTTAATGATGTTGAACTGTTTGTATTCTTGCATATCCCTTCCTGGGAAGAAAATACTGATAACACATATAAACTTTCTCATTTATAAGAACTGTTAGAAGGAGCATATATAGCAAGGCACAGAAAGGAATGGAATATGATGGTATTACATAGTAAAAAGATGGAGTCAATGGGTGATAAAGGAAAGTACTGGGAGGAAGAGAAAGGAGAAAAAGGAGCTAAGATTTTTCACATAAGAGTCAAGAAAAAGCTTTTTTCAGTGGAGTGGAATGGGGGAAGGCAAGGGGGGAACAAGTGAGCATTCTCATCAGAAATGGCTCAGAGAAGAAATAACATACACACTTAATAGGGTTTAGAAATCTAGCTTACCTTAGAGAAAAATGGGAGAAAAGGGATGGGATAAGGTGGAATGGGGGGAGGGAAGGGGGTTATAAGTAATAGAAGAGAGGGAAGGTTGCGGAAGAGGGTACTCAGATACAACACACTTTTGGACAGGGACAGGATGGAAGAGAGAATAGAATAAATGAGAGTGGGGAGAAATAGAGTAGAGGGAAATACAGCTAGTAAAAGCAACTGTGGGGAAAATATTGAAGCAACTTCTTTAGTGGACTCATGATAAAGAAGGCAATTCATCCCGGAGACAGTCATTGAGTCTGAATGCAAATTGAAGTACATTTATTTTCTCTTTCACTATTCTTAAGGTTTT